>NC_051070.1:44154455-44458493 GCF_004664715.2 Peromyscus leucopus
AGGATTAGGAGGTGTGGCTTTGTTGGAGGAGGTATGTCACTGGGGCTGGGCTTTGAAGTTTCAAAAGCTTCCCACCATCCCCAGGGCTTTCTGCCTCCTCCTTGCAGCTTGAGATGTGAGCTCTCAGCTGTTCCTGCCACCATGCCTTCACTCACCACCACGGACTCCAGCCCTCTGGAACCGTAAGCCCAATTAAACACTTGATTTTATAAGTTGCCTTGGTGATGGTGTTTTATCACAGGAATAGAAATGCACCTATATACAATAAACTACATGTATTCACAGTCCTGGAATGTTTTCTTCAAAGGGACAATGATGCTTTCATGTCACTCAGTTCTCTTTAGTTTGCACTTCTTTCCATACATCTCTCTTTGTCTAAACACTGACCATGTGCTGAGCATAGTCCTAACTGCAAGGACATGTGGGTTCTAGTCCCACACTGTGATCCAGAGCATTCTATCCATTTACAAGTTGATGGTTAAGTGAACACTCTGCAAAGGCCACAGAGACAGAGATTCTGCCAGTACCATGTGGAGATCAGCTTTCTGATTTGTCTGCTATAATTAGAAAATGACATTTGAAAGCTATAATTGTTCAACCTTTCCTTATGAGAAAAGTCATTGGCATGTTTGTGCACCCCAACAAACTTATCTGGGGGTCAGAGAACAGAACAGCCACCACATTAAACATAGAGGTTAGGCAGTGGTAGCACATGCCTTTAATCCTAGCATTCCAGAGGCAGAGATCCTGTGAGTTCAATACCACACTGGAAACAGCCAGGCATGGTGGCACACACCTTTAATCCTAGGACTTATGATCTCTTGTCTTGCTTGGGAAAGACACAGGCCTTTAATCCCAGGACGTGATGGCAGGAAGCCAGAAAGGTATATAAGGCGTGAGGACCAGGAACTAGAGGCTTTTAGGCTTTTAAGATTTTAGGCTTTCAGCAGCAGTTCAGCTGAGATCCATTCAGGTGAGGACTCAGAAGCTTTCAGTCTGAGTGGAAACAGAATTAGCTGAGGAGTTGGTGAGGTGAGGTTGGCTGTGGCTTGTTCTGTCTCTCTGATCTCTCAGCTATCACCCCAATATCTGGTTCCAGGTTTTTTTGTTTTTATTAATAAGACCTTTTAGGATTTGTCTTACACAGCTTTGCAGAGATGACAATTTGATTTTTGAGGAAAATGGTGGTGTATATTTAATAGAATTATTTGGAGGAGCAAAAATGTAATAAAATAAAAAAATAAGCAACATTGTGATATACAACTAGATGAATTCTGGCTTATAATTAACCAGTGCTTCTGAAAATACAGTCTAAAAGTAATAACTGTGGATCCTAGGGTCTACAGTTGTAGTAATACTTTGAATTTATTGTTACAGTTGTTCATTATAGGAAAACACATGTTCTTGTCGGTGTCAAATGAATGAACATATGTTACATGGAGAGTTCAGTAAGTACTTCCTCGTGTTCTCATTTGAAAATACAGCAAATAATTCATTAACAAAAGTTCAACTAAGTTTGGCTCCATGCTAATACTGCTAGACAGCAGAAGGCGGCAAGTACTCCAAGGACAGGTAGCTTACTGTCTGTGTGTCTAAGGACAGTCCCTCAGCTATACACAGAAGAGCCATGGAAAGACGGAGAGGACAGCTTGACAGGTTGTTTTCCAGGCCTTCACTGCTGACCTAAGGAGCATCCACTACCCACACAAGGGACCATGGGAATCTCCCAAGCTGACTTTCCAAGTGCTGGGATGCAAAGGTGAGCTGTCATTTCAGGAATGTGTGTAGTACACCTAATGGCCACTAGATGGAGATCGGATCACTCCACCAGTCAGGGAAAGCTGCTGGCATCCAGGAGCGCAAGTAGGCCATCAAGAACTAGGTCTCTCTCCCCACTACTTCTGTAAGAGGGGCTTTCCAAGCTCCAAAAACAAGGAGCAGAACCCTTCTGAGTGAAGAGTCCACAAATGGGGCAGCTTGATGGCTGACCTGGAAAGGAACTGTAGAAGACAAGTATTGGTTCTTATTATTGGCAAGAACGCCTGTTAGATTTGGCTGTACAATCTACCTGTGGATAACAATGTGAGTGGGTCTAAATAGTATGCTGTCTCACTGTTTACCAAGAGATGTGACCAGAAGCTCAAACAATGGCAGACTATTTGAGTGTCCAAGTATGCATGCTTAACATCAACTGTACGGACCAAGGAATAGTAGAGGTAAAAGGAGCATGCAGACTAAATCTATTTTTCCAAATCAAAATACCATTTAATTCTGATTTATATTCCTTTATTACTAAGTTTGTCCTGGTTCTGCTATCTGAACTTTGAGCTGAGGACATAAAGCTAAACATTTCTGAGAAAACATTTTGATCAGAGGAAGTTCAGATAATAATATTTTGGTTATTCTTGAGATAATTGTGCTCCTTTCTAGCTTAACTATCTAGCATCAGTTAGCAGTGTCATTTTGTTCAGACTAGTTAGAGCATGAAGGAAGATGTGCATTGTCCTGCACCTGTTACTAAAAGGGGGGCTGAAAAAGCAAAGAGCTGCAATATATTCAGAAAAGCCCTGGGAAGAAAAAGCTACACGATTAAGACATGAATAGGGGTTAATGTTTTAACCAGCCAAGACCCACTTTTAAATTGTAAGTAATTTAGGCCACCAATATTTTCTTTCCCTCCCTCCTTCCCTCCCTTCCTTCCTCCCTCTCTTCCTCCCTCCCTCTCTCCCTCCCTCCCTCTCTCCTCCCCTTCCTTCTTTTTGTTTTCGTTTTTTTGAGACAGGGCTGCGTAGCCTTGGCTGTCCTGGAACTCACTCTGCAGACCAGGCTGGCCTTGAACTCAGAGATCTGCCTGTCTCTGCCTCCTGAGAACTGGGATGAAAGGCTCCTTTTTCTTTCCCTTTTGGACTTTTGAGATAGGTCTTGCTATGGAGCCCGGACTGTCCTAGACCTCACTCTGCAGTTCCAGCTGGTCTTGAATTCACAATTGTCCTACCTTCCATCACAAGTGCTAGGCTACAGACACGCACCACTACACTCAGCTGGACTACACATCTTGACCACAGGTAAAGCATGATCTTCGATCTCCACATTATATGAGAAATTCAAAGAGAGCATACTGGAAGTTCAAATACAGTAGCATTTACTGCTAGGCACCAATGAAATTACAAGAGTGAAAGTTCAAACAGAGGGGAACTAACATCTAGAATAATTCTGAACAGAAGTACAGGTAACTCTAATCAAGCATAGCATCAATCTGCTGCTACAATAGAGCTGCTTACTTATCGACATCATTTTAGAGCAATGTATTTGCTTTAACTCAACTTAATTAAATTAATATATTTATGTCTTTTCAAAAGTATTGAAAGTCACTAGCCTATTTCAGGTTGAGATTTTTCAAAACATTCCTGCAAGCTCTTAAAAATCTAACAGAAAGATGTAGTATTCATCCATAAATATACTTACATCTCTTTTAGAGAAAAATCACATAAAATAGTAATTATTAAACAGTTAATGATGGAATAGTAAGTGGAAATGTCTTACCTTGTTGATGGCTGTTTGCAGAGTGACGGGGCTGCT
Source organism: Peromyscus leucopus (assembly GCF_004664715.2). Lineage (NCBI taxonomy): Eukaryota > Metazoa > Chordata > Mammalia > Rodentia > Cricetidae > Peromyscus > Peromyscus leucopus. The sequence goes on from NC_051070.1 coordinate 44,158,035, forward strand.
AGCAACTTACCCTTCTTGTTATTAATTAATTAACCAACCAACCAATTAATTTTGGAGCCTACCTGTCTTTTTGCTACACAACAGTGATATGTAATGAGAAAAGATGTGTTCTGAAGATTAGAACCAATTGCAAGCTGATCCTGTTCATTTACGCTCTAGCACACATGAGTCTGCAGCTTTCTTTGTTTCTCTGGTTGGCTCCAGACAGCCCCAGGAATAGATCCAAGTGCTTCACCTCCGCAGCTGTGGGCTTCCTTCCCTTCCCAACGGCTGCCCTGTCTCTCTCCCAGAGTCCCACCTACTCACAGTGCCTGCACTGTCCGCAAAGAGGTGCGTACACACTCCATTGGAGGTACGCTTCGCTGACTCCTGTCTAGAGCTTTGGACCTTGGAAGAATCTGCTCTACACGACATCCTAGTGGTTTTCTTTCCCAGGCAGCATGCACAGATGTCAGCGACCATGCTGATACAAGAAAGAAAAGATGCTATGGCTAAGAAGTAGTTGATTGTATTTGTATGTTGTGATGTTGGGAAACTGTACATTTAAACATTGGCAGGGAACTAAGATATAGTCTTACTTTGCCACTCTCACGATGGATAGACCGTCTTCTTCCATTAGGAGTCTAAAAATAATTTTAGCCATTTAAGCAGCTATTGGAGTGGCTGAGTACGACGTCTCCTTATTGGTGGCATTTAAAACTAAGTTAATTTGTGAGAAGAAAGGTCAGTTCAAGTGATACCTGCACAGGTTTGTCACTGTCTTGTCCAATCATGTTTCTCCATTCCACGAGCGATTGCTGCAGACGTTCAAGTCCAGTTTCCCAGAGCCGGACGCAGCCTCCCATGTCAACAGTCACAATGCCACTTTTGTCCCACTCAGCCAGCAGAGCATCTGTGTCCGAGATGGCAGATATCCATGCGGTGTACGGAGAGAGAGATTCTGCACTGAAAAAGGAGTCCAAAGGAAAGGTCAGGAACCAGGCAAAGCAGGCAGGCGACAGCTGAGCACGGCAATGCTCCCCACCCCACCCCAGGTCTGCTCCTTCAGCTTTGCTGAGCTGCGGCCTTCCTCTCCCATGAAGGTTGCTTAGGTTTGCTCTTAGCCATCTCATAGCACCAGAAAATCCCAAAGACACGTGCAATGAGGGCAGGCGAACGACCCAGTGTAGGGGCCGAGAGGTGGCTCTGTGGTTAAAGCACCTGCTGTGCAGACATGGGGACAGGCGGGACTCCAGTGAGTCGGGGTGGCTGCCTGCCTGTAGTTCCAGCCACAGAGGATATGTGAGCCCATGGAGGGAGGCGGGGCTTACCAGTAGAGCACTGCATGTTCAATCCCCCAGCACCACAAAATAAATAAAAACCTAACCAAATTCAAATCTATGACACAAAACCTTGAAGAAAAAAAATGCATCCATTTTGGCTCTGCAGTTACACGATTTAATTATGTTTTTATAATTGGAATTAGCTATTGTGGTGTTTGGATGAGAAGGGCCCCATAAACTGGTATGTTTGAATGCCTGGTCCCAGTTAGAGGAACTCGTTGGGAAGGATTAGAAGGTGTGGCCTTGTTGGAGGGGGTGTGTCACTGGGGGTGGGCTTCGAGGTTTCAAAGCCCAAGCCAAGCCCAGCCTCACTCTCTCTCTGCCTCCTCCTGTAGATGAGGATGCGAGCTCTCTGCTGATGCTTCAGTGCCATGCCTGCCACCATGCCCTCTGCCACGGTGATCAAAGACTGACCCTATAAAACTGGAGCAAGCTCCCAAATGAATACTTCCTTTCAAACGTTGCCTTGGTCATGGTGTTTCATCACAGCAGTAACACAGTAATTAAGAAAGGCATCATGGAGAACATTCCTGATGTTCAGCAGAAATTTAACTATCCAACACACACACGCGCGCACACACACACACACACACACACACACACACACACACACACCAATCACCACCTTAAGTTTAGATGACTCATCCTTCTCTAATGTGTGCCAAATATAGCACTGGCTAATTTCAACAGAAAATCAGGATGTAAGGACAATGATCTAAACTGTGTGTCATGTGAAATGTGCTGCAAGTATAAAGTATGAACTGAGATTTGAAAGACCTAGAAGAAAGTGGATTTTTTTTTTTGAGAGAGTCTCACTATGTACCCCCAAAACTTACAGAGCTCCATCTGCCTCTCTTTCTGAGTGCTGGGATTAAAGACATACACCGTCATGTCAGCCTACATTAAAATTTTTATACTGAACATATGTCAAAAAGATACTAGTTTAAATAAAATATATCATTAAAGTTAATTTTACCCAGTTTTTTTTTTTTCCTCTCCCTGGTAATGGGAGGAAACCCTGGGCATGGCACATGCTCTCCCTCTGAGTGCACCTAGGATCCCCTTTTCCTGTTCTTTCTTCAGCCCCAGGAAATACTACTTGGATGGCTTGCACTGTGCTTCTATCACACAGCTTCAGTCTAGAGGGATGAGTGTGTACCCCCTGGCACTTGCTGCACACTCAGCTGTCCTTCCAGGAGGTATTTTCCTGGTCAGTAGAAGTAGCTCATACAGAATATAAAGAACAAGATACAAACAGCTTGGGAGAGATATTGGAAAAATGACCAATGCTTCAGAAATGCTAACAGTAGTTATGCTGATTCCTGACAATGTGACACAAACCTAGACGTATTTGGGGAAAGGAACCCTGAGAAAGCTGCTTCCACCAGAATGCCTCTAGGCAAATCTGCAGGACATTCTGTCGATTCAGGATCGATATGGGGTGGAGGAAGTAGCCACTGTGAGCAAAGCCTGCCCTAGGCCGGTGCTTCTGGATTATATACAAAAGTAGGCTGAGCAAGCCCTGGGGAGCAAGCCAGTAAGAAGCATTCCTTCATGGATTCTGCTTCAGGTCCTGCTTCCAGGTTCATGCCCTGACTTCCCCAGTGAGAGTGGGGGCCTGAGATTCCTGAGATTTGCTTTTGGACTTGGTGTTTATCACAGCAATACAAACCCCAACTAAGACACCACAGGATGTTCTTTGCTTTGATTCTTGAACTAATTGCATATTTTAAGGAATGTATAGCTAGGATGGAATAAGACATTTCCTTAAGTGATTCAAAGACATCTCCCATGAAGTCAACATATTAAGGTAGTCTAAGAAGCCACATGTATTGGAGAAAGTAAATTTACCTCTCGGAATAATGATTTAATTTTTCATAGCCTTAAAGTCTAATTAAAGGTCATGAGAAACGAAGCCGTTACTGAGGTTTTCTGCACTGCCAAGCCTAGCTGCTTGCTTCTGGGACTTGGGGGAGGGTGAAGAGACATGGTCTGCTGCTGCACTAGGTAGCCTACAGGTTCTGCTGGGCCTGGCCTCCCTCAAATACTAGATAGTTCTCCAGGCTCCTCTGACTGGGACTTCAGGCAGGGCTCTACCCACTGTGCTGTGAAGGGTTCAGTCACATGTGACAAGGCACTCCAGGGAGGAAATGTGATCTTAATCTATAATAAATTAGAGTGGAAAGATCAACAGTGGTTCTCAACCTGTGGGTCGCTACCCCAAGGGCTGCATATCAGATATTTACATGACAATTCATAGCAGTAGCAAAATTATAGTTATGAAGTGGCAATGGAATAATTTTATGGTTGGGGATCACCACAACATGAGGAACTGTAGTAAAGGGTCACACCGTTAGGAAGATTGAGGACCACTGGGTTAGAAGGAGGCGGCTTTGGGCTAGTGGTAAGCCAAAGACAAAAGAAGAATGTAATCACAGCAGACCAAGGGAGGTGCAGCCTCAGCCGGAAACAGGAGATGAGGCATGGCCTTAGGGCTGCAGGCGAGCACATCCATGTCTGCTCAGACCACACGTTTCGCTGCTTTTCAAGGCCTTGCTGCCATTCCTGGACAATCCCAGAAGTAGTGACTGGTAACAAGGTCCACCCTAAATGTCTGGGAATTGTTCATCTATAAGACGGACATGACTGCAAAGGACAGAATCATACTCAGAAACAATGAACACTGATGCTACAGAAATACCTTGGGCATCTTGAATCATCTATTTAAGGAAATGAGTTCAGCTAATGAGTACCAAAATTAAAATTCCTGCAATACTCGCAGTATCGTTCCTGGTACAGAAAGTGAAAATGGGAACAGACCAGAGGCCGAGGGACTCATGCCTGCACACTGAATTTAAAAACACTTGAATGTTTTTCCAAAAACGAAAATAAAGATGTCATTAACACATGCAGAGAAGGGTGAGATACAAACCAACTGTGGGTGGAGGAGGAGAGAACTCGCTACTTCGAGAAGCAGGAACCATGCATTTATTTAGAGTACACAGGAAGAGCTCGCTCGTTTCCGTACAACAGACCACAGTAAGAAAAGAAGTGCCATGGATTACCTGGGGACAGGGATGTATCGGAGTTTCTTTGCTTGAAGATCAGTAACCTCTATGTAGCCAGCTGTCTGTGGGGGGGAAACACCTGCAAATAAGTCACGACACAAGGCAAGTGTTAAAGGGGTGCTGACACCAAAGTGGCCCCAAGAATGCTTGAATGTTGCTAACATGGAATGAAGTTCTCAGGAGAGAGTGGAACTCTGGGAACTGCTTGGCAAGGAACTGGGAATGTCTAGACAGTAAAAGGCTCAGGGTAGCAGCAGAAAAAGATATATGAAGTCTTTCCAGCTCTGGGGTTGGCCTTCCAGCAAATTCCAGAACTTGATGACTATTCTTCCTTGGCCCAAGTGCCGCCATCACCCTCAAAGCACGAGCTGGCCCACTGTGTGCAGGACTTCCAGTTAGTCTGGGTGGTTCTCTGACAGCAGCGTCCCATCTGCTTCCAGCTCAAGTGATGTGGAACCTGAGGCTGAGAGCTAATACAGCCACGGGACTTTAGGCAATCCAGCTAGAGAGCAGGCATCCAAAGGAAGGAAGGCCTCCTGATCCTAAAACTACTCGATCGTCCTCCAGGACAGCTCCTGCCTGACAGCCCCAGTGAGCAAAGCCTTGACCTTCAAGACATCCCAAGAGCACAATGAAGCAACACTCGCCAGCACTAAACCAAACTCACATCAACAAACACATACACGGTTTCAAAGATTTCTGTCTGTCTGTCTGCCTAACTACATGGCCTCTATCTTCCCGTCTTCTATCATTTTTATTACAGTCTGGCTTAGAATGAAATGCCCAGAGGTCCACATTGTGTCCACTGTGTGTGGTCAACAAAAAACAGTTCTAGTTCATGTCTGCAGTTGAAGGACAAAAACAAACAAATAAACAACAACAACAACACACCAACCAAACAGGCCATCTAACAGACTCAGGTTGAAGGAGTTTTCCCAACTACTCAGTGCACCCTTAGGTACTCGTCTAAACTACTCAGTGCACCTCTATGTCCTCAGCAGAGGTGTATGGCATTCTCTTTGTCGCAGACATGCTACCAGGGGGCGGGGCTCACACTCTGCTGTAGACATGCTACCAGCGGGGCTCACACTCTGCTGTAGACATGCTGGGGGGGGGCGGGCTCACACTCTGCTGTAGACATGCTACCAGGGGGCGGGGCTCACACTCTGCTGTAGACATGCTACCAGCGGGGCGGGGCATGCACCAGGGGGGGCGGGGCTCACACTCTGCTGTAGACATGCTACCAGGGGGGCGCTCACACTCTGCCATGGCGGGGCGGGGCTCACACAGACATGCTGAGCACATGCTACTTCTCCCTTCAGCATGCTTTGCTGTCATGCTTTCACACTCTGCTGTAGAGACTCCTCAGCGCACAGCATGAAGAGCAAAGTTCCTCCTTTTCTTTCCTTTTTGAGCCACTGTGGACCTCTGGGGACTTGGAAACCAATTCCAGAGTGGGAACTGGAGCTCTGGAGCCAGGTGTGAGAGACTGGAGGGGGGTGGGGGGGAGGGGAGAGGAAGTGCAGGGGGTGGGGCTCAGGCAAGACTCAAGAGGAAGGGAAGAGGCTGGTCAGGGAGAGCAGGGCCAAGGAAAAGGGTTAGGGTGCAATCTGGCCACCCGGCTGAACCACTGGTCCCCAGGTGGCCATCTGCACAAGAGGGACATGCTTAGAGAAAGTCACACTCCATCTACCTTACACTTGGCGGGATAAGGCCAGTCTCTGATAAAGTTGTGTGCACCATGTATCATCTCTGACAACTTCTGCTGCTAAAATCTAGCTAAAGTAAGGTGAATTTATATTTGGTCTATCCGTATGTATTTATAGACCAGGATTTTTTTTTCTAAGAAGGACAAGCTACTGAAGCCAGAGCTGTAACTAACCCAAGCATTTTGGCTGGTCACTTATGGACATTTTTAAAAGCACGCAGCGTAAGTTGAGACACTGATATGGTGCTTTCAGACCACTGTGAGAACAGCATGTCTACTCACTTAAATCTTTTCTCTACATCATTCTTTCTTTTTGTTTACTATTAATTCCAAAATACAGAGGAGGAGAAAAACGTGGTGATGGCTGTGTCTACCTCAATAAGGAGAAAGCAATCATTGATTAAGACATTTTCACACACCAGCAAAGGGACCTCGTGCTACACAGTGGCAATGTCACGGCCACAGTACTAAGCACTTAAAAAGAACCAAGAGTAAAGTTTACTCATCTAAAAATAAGTCAGAAGACAAAAATATTTACAGAAAGAGCCTTATGGTTATCCTTGAATGGAATTTATGGATGAATTAAGGAAGCGTAACTGCGGCCAGGTTTCTCTGCAAACTTAGCCTTATCCATGCATTTTAAATGTGTCCATCCTTAAGAGGACGGGGTCTCAGTACATTTCCACCGTGGCTACAGCCCAGGTGGATTTCAAAGACAGGTACAAACTGTATTTAGGGGTTAGTCACCTACCATTAAGGGAAATCATTGCTGCAGTGTTTATCACACAGAGGTCTCCGGGCAGTTGAGAGTTTATATGCACAGGGCCAAAGTTAGGGGCGGGAATAAAAACTGTCAGGTAAAACAACCAGGGGAGTCTGCGAAGGCAAATGAGGTCACTTTACACACTCATTTCTTTTGGAAACGTAATTAATGCACGCCCACTGGCCACTAGGATTAAGGCTCTTCCATCTGTTTCCACATATTAAAAGTGATGTGTGCTGTAGTGAAAAGTTTCACTGAATGTTTTCCAGTAACCTTTTTCATGAACATGTATGAGTGTGAGCATGTTCATGTGAGCGTGTGTGCACAGATGCCTGTGTGCATTGGAGGTTAGAAGGCAACCTTGGGGGTTGCACCTCATGAGCCTGTCCCCCTTGTTTTTTGAGAAAGGGTCTCTTATTGGCTAGGGTTCATCACTTTGGCTAGGCTGACTGGCTGGTGAGCCCAGGGATCTGCCTTTCTCTACCTGCCCTTGTGCTGGGATTACGAGCATGCCCCACCATGCTTGGCTTTTCTATGTGGCTTCTGAAGCCTAACTAGGTCACCATGTCTGCATAGCAAGAGCTTGACTGGCTGAACCATCCTTCCTGGGCCTCCAGGAGCCTCCTTTATGCTGATGGAACAACAACTTGAGACATGTCCTCCTTCAATATACCAACAGACTCTCCGTCTACGCCCAGGAGACAGAGTACTCACAATACCATGACGTGTAATGGAGGACAACCCCTAAATGTGAACCTGAGAAGAAATGGTTACTAATCTGGGGCACACGAAGCAGTGACAATCACCGGGGAGCTTCAGATTGGCAACGACAGTTTCTTAACTTGACCAAGGGATCTACTGAGCTTCTTCCTTTGGAATCTTGTCCAAATGGATCCTGAATGGCCCTGACTCAAGCCTCTGTGTTTTTCTCTTATGCCATTTTTTGCAAAACAAACAAACAAAGCCAGCGACAATTAACTCAAAATGGACCATAAATCTAAACAGACAACCCAAAGCTACACAATTTCCCAGAGGAAAGAGGACATCTGCCCTTCGTTACCATAGCAGAAAATATAGGAAGCAGATATCTAACACCGGACTTGTTTTCAGGATATATAAAGAACACATAAAACTCTGGACATAGATGAAAACAAAAAAGATCGTCATTGGGTGGTAAAAAACAAAAACTAAAAGGAAGGTCAGCAAGAAGGCTCAGTGGGCAAAGACACTTCTTGTCACGCCTGAAAACCTGAATTCAATTTCCAGAATCTATGTGGTAGAAGGGTTTCCAGAGCCATGTGGTGGGAGGACAAATTCCTGCAAGTTGTCTTCTGATCACCACATGCACACCAAGGCGAACACATGTCTCCCTACACACACTAACCAAAGATACAAGCAGTTTTAAAAGCCAACATGAGAACGACTATCCAAGTATCACAGGAATGAAAAACCGACAGCACCAAGTCCCGGCAAGGATGTGGGACAATGGAGGAAGCTCATTTACTGCTGAGAGAAATGCAAAGGGCCTGGCCAGCTCAGAAAATCGTTCAGCAGTTTTACCATATGATATATATATATATATTATATATATATAAAATATATATTAAAATGCCATTCCTAAGATTCATCTAAGTAAAAACCCCATGCACAAATGTTCAGAGAGGCCTTATTCATTATTTTGTCAAACAGGAAACAATCCAAGTTTTTATCAATTTATGAATGGATACACAAATAGTAGTATACTCACATAATAGCGGTCTAAACATATAACAGACTGCTACACTCAAACAGACACAGTGTACTGGCAATGTATTGGCTAGTTTCTTGTCTACTAGGGTTACCTTGGAAGAGGACACCTCAATTGAGAAAATGCCTCTATCTGTTGGCCTGTGAGAAATCCTCGGGGGCATTTTCTTGAGTAATGATTGATGTGGAAGGGTCCAGTGCACTGTGGACAGTGCCACTCCTGAGCAGATGGTCCTGTTGTATATTGAGTAAGCCATGGGTGAACAAGCCGGTAAACAGCACTCTTTCATGGCCTCCGTCTGCATCAGGTTCCTGCCTTGGCTTCCCTTCATGCTGGCCTATAAGCCGTAAGGTGAACTAACCCATTTCCTCCCCTGGTTTTTTTGGTCATGATGCTTTCTCACAGCAACAGAAAGCCAAACTATGACAGACACACAACGTAGGAGATTCTCAAAGACATTATTAAGTAAAAGAAACCAGATTCAAAAGACTACATTTGTATGAATCCATTAGTATAGCATCCTGTTAAGGGCAAATCTGTAAGAACAGAATTAGATTAGTCGGGGCTGGATGTGGCTGGAGGGGTTGACTATTGACACAGGAGGCTTTGTGGGCCAGGAAGACTTTTCTTTACCGATTGTGATGATGGCTAAGCAACATTTGTATTCATCAAATGTATAAAACAACACAGTAAAAACAATGAACCATACTGTCTGTATTCAGAACAAATGCAAACATGAAATCTATCACTCTGATAAAAGAAAGCTATGAGGTCAAAGTGGAAGCAGTAATTCTGACAGGCCATGGCAGCACTTGAGGTGTGTCATGGGTGTGGGATGTGGGATGCTGGTAATAGAACATACCAAGCACTACTGAGGTTGTACCAAAGGGACAGGTGGACTAGGGAGGGTTGTACGTGGATGATGAGGGGGAGGTGTATCCGGGTGAGTCCCGTGTTTCTGGGTGGAGGGAAGAACTGTGCTGTGGTAGAGAACACTGTGTAGTTTCTGGACCGTCTACCAAGCTCCCACATTTCCCACTTGGCCCCCCTTTCCTGTCTTAATTCTTTATTTCATTACCTCTCACACATCTTTCAGGAGTCACTTAAATGTCAGCAGCCTGGGCCATAAGCCTCTCGTGTGTTTCCACATCACCTTGTGAATATTCCCACCCTGCCATGTGCTGTGATACTCAGCAGCTGTCACATCACTCAGCTGCCTCTTCTGTCATGCGGAGGATTTTAAGGAAATGTTGACTATTTTCCACTAGTTTTGGTTGGAAAGAACAAATTCTAAGTGTAATGATTTAAATTGGACTTTCAAACTCAGTAACAGATACAATGCACTTAGCATTATATCCATAAGGACCACACTGATACAATGAACATGGGCACAGGACCACACAAGTACTACCACTATGCAAATGACTGCTCTCATAACTAATGGCTAGGATGAATGCCAGTGTGGTCAGTAAGCAGAGATCTAGAGTTGGTGCTGGGAGACCTTGGCCCAAATCTGCACTCAGGCCGCTGGTGGGGTGACTGGCTCAGATGTTCTCTCCCTACACCAGAGTTTGCACACAAATAAGAATAAAGATCAAACTCATAGTAAGGTGGGGTTTGAAGATGAGTGGACTGACACAAGAAGTGACTGGTACTGCGCTTTTTATGCAGTCACCCACGTGAGGTGACTTGGAGGGCACTGGCAGATGACGCAGTCCTGCACATGGAGTCCCTACAGGTAAGCTCTCAGAAGTCAAGTTCTAAGTTAGTCACGGTAGAGACTGCAGTGTGAACAAAGACCAACTTTACCTGCAGAGCCCACAAGTAGCAACCATGTGGAGATGTCCACAGGCTTTCAACATGCAGAGGGGTTCTTAGCTACATGTGTCGGGATGGCTAACACTTGCAAGGAAAAAATAACAATGACAAACTAAGCATCTCCCAGCAAAAGCGAGCTACCTTCCACCATTTTGGCAAGCTGAAATGCTGCTCACCCTTTGGGAAGATGTCTTTCAGAGGGACTTCTCCTGCAGGCAGAATCCTGACCACCTGGTTAGTGTGTGTGAGAGTCACACAGTTCTTGTGCCTTGGGGTAACATTGGTCCGTTTCCCTCCGTAGATTCCCCTATTGGTGACACTTGGTTTTTCCAAAGATGAAGACCTCTTCCATGAATAAACTTCACTGGGTGACTGAAAAAAATATAAAGAAAAAGAAAAGAGAAGAAAAAGGAGAAACAGTGCTAAAATTACACCTATTACATCCATCACCATGCTTAGGTTATTGGCCCTTGAAGGTAGTGCTGGTGGTAACATGATTTATGGGTATAAAAATTAAAATGTTCCCTAATCCTTTTTAACATGGCACAGGAGATGTGTGCTTTACCAATAACTGTAATTGTCTATGCAAGCACAAAATATTTAAGTTAATTTTTTAATTTTTAAGTGAATTAAATTGAAAAGAGGAAATACAGCAGTGTAGTTATTTTAAAAATAATACAACTCAAGCAAGATGGGCAGTCGGTAAAGGAAGTTGTTGCCAAGCCTGACGACTTGAGTTTGATCTTTGGACTCTCAGGGTGTAAGGCAAGAACAGACTCCTAAAAGTTGTCCTATGATGTCCACATACCACAAGGAGTATGGTTACACACGTGTACACACATACACGTGTACACGCACACACACAATGTAATTAAATAAAATCACAGTACTAACACCTGTGCCTCTACTATTTTCATAAAGTAAAATATGCTGGGACTTTTGGGCCCCTGGACTGTCCTTCTGGTCACGTCTCTGCCTTGTTCAGATTTAGCTATTCTGGGATTTTGTGGGTTTTCCCCTCGGTGTTTTACTTAACTGTTTTACTTGATGCATTCATCCTTCCCCATCTTTGCCTTCTGTTTTCTCCAAGCTGTTACATCTGCATTTAGGTCTGGAACTCATAAGGAGTTTACTGTCATTTCCATGTGTGTGGCCCGGACTCAGGTTTACTTTTCTCATATGGACCGCTTACTGTGCAAACACCACTTACTCGCCGCCATGAAGCATGGATCCACATACGCACCTGCTTCTGGACACCACATTCTAGTCTACTGTGTACTTTATATCCTGGGCCAAGACAGACTCTCAGCCTTGGCGAACTGCTTCCTACAGCCTTGAAAGGGGGCCGGCGAGGCATCTGTGCTCCGCTGCTGTTTGTTCCTGCACCTCATAAGACTACAAGAGATGCACTGCCTCTACAGCCTCCTTGGTACTCGGTACTGGATACTCAGTACTCGATACTCAGTACTCCATACTCACCACTGTCAATGTACTTATTTTAATGGCTATGGAGTAGCATCTCTTCACAGCTTCAAGTTTCTTACTAATGGGTAATGGCTCTGGGAATCCTTCATATACTTACTTGCTACCCCTATATCCTCTTTGACCAAGTATATTTCATGATTTTGCCCATTATTTTACCGTTAATTTTATTTTTTTTCTACCTAAATATATTAAAAACTACAACACAAATATATGAAATTCCAACTCAACATCTACAGGGGTCATTCTTTTTTTTTTTTTTTTTTTTTTTTTTTTTTTCCCTTTCTGACTATTGTAGCAGGTGGCTCAATTCTTCTATCTATTAGCGGATCATTTTTAGAATTTCCCTTTCCTGACTATGAGAAAGCTAATTTCTTTATCCTTAATATATCATTCAACTATCTTTGATCTAGTTCACTATCTTCACAGTATTTAATTTCTTCCTCAAGGCCATGATATGTGGCCAGTCTCCCACCTCCACCAGTAGACTTATCCCTGAGGCCAATGCCCTTCTTCCTGCTTGGGTCCCACGAGCCCACACTGGGATACACCCATCCCTCCTGTCCTTACTTGGGTCTTCCATTCCCAGATTAGCTGCCCCTTCCCAGGGACACTGTAGTCATCAGGGACATCCGGGACATGGTGACCCCTTGTCCACCAGAGCTGTCCATACCCTACTTAGATCTGCCTTTGATACTTCACGCTAGCTTATTGTTTGGAGATGTTAAGAACTGGTTGTGTTCTTAGTGTTGAACTTTATGGATCTTTGTTTTTGATTTTTGAGATAGTATTTCTCTGTATAACAGCCCTGGATTCCTGGAACTTGCTTTGTAGACCATGCTGGCCTCGAAATCACAGAGATCCACCTGCCTTTGCCTCTTGAGTGCTGGGATTAAAGGTGTGCACTACCATGCCCAGCTTGAACTTTATGTTTCTCAAATATTCTGGATACAAGCCTAGTGTTAGAGATGTAGTTTGCAATACTTTTTCTTAGCCTGTAGACTGTCTTTTAACAGTGTCTTTTATAGGGCTAAGTTTTATGTTTTGTGGCAGTATAATTATTATTATTTTTTTGGTCCATGTGTAAGATAGTACAGTATTTGGTTGGAGTAGTGGCAGCGGGTATTCTGGTCTTCAGCTTGTGCTTGTTTTGAGGCAAAGTCTTGCTAGCACAGGCTAGTCTTGAAATTACAGTTCTCCCGCCTCAGTTTCCTGAGTGCTGGGATCACAAGCATCTACCACCATACCTGCCTTCCTTGTCTTACTCTTGATGATAAAACGAATGCCCATAATATTCATCATTGATTATGATATTTCTTATAGATTTAAAAAATATCTACTTGCTGTTAGGGTAAGAAAGTTACATAAGTTTATAGTAACTTGTTGATTTTGATAACTGCATAAAAAGCTAATAAGTAATCCTTTTGCAGAGCTTTATGAAAACAATTCACATACAAGCAGGGAGGCAGAGTGGTACAGTAGAGGTTACAGGCTAGAGGGCTGGCTAGTCACACCTGAGCTCAAGCCCTAGGTTCCTTATTACAATCCTTGTGGGAGGGATGATGAGAGGTGTGATCTCTTCCTGTCTTTCCATGCGTAAAACCCTATTGAATTACAGTAAAATTGGGCTATTAGTATGAAAATGCTTAGAGCAGTACAGAGCATTACTGTATTGGCCTAAGAAGTAGTAATACTTGCTATGAATGCTGAACCTGACCTTTACTTAACACATATTAACTGGACACCTCCAGCACAGTGGCTACCAAACACCAGGGGATGGCGTTACTAAGGTCACTAACCTGATGCCCATGAAGGATTCTATAGGGCTAACACAAACAATAGCCTACACTCAGCTTTCACCTGCTAACCCTTTCATGGTAGCACTGTATTTGAACACTCATATCTTCAACCAGAGTGAAGTAGTGAGATCAGTTTTAGACAGTTCTACCCTTACAGAAAGGCTCTGCTGTTTTTCTACTGAAGCAGCAAGCGTGGCAGAAAGCATACCAATGTGGCTCTATCACTCCCATCAAAGCTGCTGCAGACACCATACTGCAACAACACACTGCATTTTCAATTATATAATGTAGGAGCAAATGATTTTTACTTGATAATTAGTAAAGCATATGGCAAAGTCCTAAGCCACATATTATCCACTCAGTTTTGGATTTCAAATGCCTTATATCCCAAAGTCCTCTCCACTTGTTAATTAAACTAAAAGTTGGAAGCATGTGAGATTGGTGCATCAAGCAGAACCCGTATTTTTATCTTTAACTGATTCTATCAGCTCCCTCCATGGAGCCACAAAGGGAGTTATGTAAGTTAAATGTTTAATCACATCTTGAGCTACATATATTTTGGACTATTGTGGGGGCACACAGAGGTTTCCTAGTAGAGATCTGAGCTTGCTTTACTCAGCAGGGCTGTATTGGGGCATGGCTGGACCACATGTATGGTTATCAGGTGCTTGGAAGGGTCTGCACTTGGCTGTGTGAGGGGGAGGTCATTTTGCTCCACCCCTTGGCATTCCTATAAAATGCCCTTTTGAAGAGACAGAAGGGGCTGGAGGATATTGGTCCAGGTCCTCCCGAAGCTATCCTATGTTTCTGTCTGTCTTCTCCACACTATCTTTCTATCTAGATATTTCTTATCCCTCTCTTCTCAAGAGTACCCCAGGAAAAAGTGGGAGCCAGCCTCCCACAGACTATCAGATTGCAACTTGTCCTGGAATAATCTTTCTATTTCATCCACTACATCTTCACCAGGGGAAAATGGGTCCTACTTTTACTTAAAGCCAATTAAAAATCACTTTAAATATAAATGCTAGAAGACATGGTACTTTGATCAGTCTCAACTTGTTCCTCTTCTTAGAGTCCCTGAACACACATTAAAATGGTGCGGTAAGAAAATCATCATTGGTATGTTAAGTGCTGGGTCACATGAACTACCAGAGGCAGAGAACAACCATTTCCCTTACTAAATTATATCGCATCACACTTTAAACACCATTTATAATGAAATGAAACTCTATAGGTAGACCATAGGTTTGGTGAGTGATTTCAAATGTAGACTTGACTGAAAATGTTTATAGGAAAAGTACTCTCAGTTCCCCTCCAGACAGGCTGAGCTACACTAGGCTGAGCTGAGAAGAAATGTCAGAAGTCGGTGCTTACCATGAGATCAGGGAAGCCAACAACTATAGTAGCATAATTATTTTCATCCGAGAGAATACGGTTAGGAGAGGCGATCTTCTGACCCACAGCTGAACTTAGGTTTTCAGACGACAGCTGATCACTTGAAACACTATGAGGTATGCAGAATTCTGTTTCTGAAAAATGTTGGACACACCTTAGACATAATATAATTCTGATACGCTTCAGGAATATTATTGCAAAATTTCTTTCTCAACAACTTAAACCCAAAGGTTTAAAAATTACTTTAAATGACACTTGTTAGCTTTTGTCTGAGAAAAGTTTAATCATCAAAGTGTCTTCTCAAAATGATCACAAGCATTTCTGCAGCCCAAGACTTGCCAGCTGTAAATATCCTCTTGAACCAAAGCTCCCTGCACAAAAGCTGTGACATGGACCCAACCCAGGCTGGCAAACTGATAAATGGAGCAGAAGTTCTGATGAGCTGATAGCCCATGGACAAAAAAAAAAAAAAAAAAAAAAAAAAAAATGTGATAGCCCAGGCTAGACTTCGGACCTAAGTGTTCTAAGTAGAAAACACAACAAAAAACATTGAGTAGTTAAACAAATTTTGCACCCAGTTCAAAGTGCGACTTCCTGATAAAGATTTGAAGGTGGAAGACTCTGGTCTCCTACTTCTGGTGTGGTGTGTAAGCTGTTTCATTTGGTGTAAGTATCACCCAGGCTGAGGCCCTGTTTTCCATCAGTCTGGAGGGCAGGGTGTGTACAATCACACACCCACACAGCAGCAAGCGCAGGGAATGCAGTATTTACCTTGCGTGACCCCAAATCCTGTGCTGGGCAGCTCTTCTTTCAACATATACAACTGGCAGGCCCCAGTGTCCTCAGAACCAATGTGTGCAGGCTTAGTCAAAAGATACTTCCTGTAAACAGATAAGAAGCCTAATTTAATCAAGTCTAAGTGTTTTCTTTTTCTAATCATTAGGGCAGATCAAGAAAAATGAGAATTTGTTTTTTCTCTCTAAGCCTTTAAAGAGATAGCCTGAGCATAATTTTTACCCTTAAACATTTCATCATAAATTACCAAAACCCTTTTTGACAATACTGTAAAGAGAAATACCAAATGATAACATAGTAAATACGAAAACAAACAAACAAAAAACAAAACAAACAAAAAAACATGAGCCAGGAGGTGGTGGTGTACACCTTTAATCCCATCACTTGGGAAGCAGAGGCAGGTGGATCTCTGTGAGTTTGAGGCCAGCCTGGTCTACAGAGTGAGTTTCAGGACAGCCAAGGCTGTTACACACAGACACTCTGTCTAGAAGAACAAAAAAACAAAAATCACATTTCCTATTCAAGACAAGCAGAGCTGTGTGATGAGGCACATCCTTAGTAATATGGAGTCCTCTATTTTTTTGTTTTTGTGGCATTTTTTCGAGACAGGGTATTGGTCTCACTATATTAGTTCAGGTTGGCCATGAACTCATGATTCTCCTGCCTCCATATCCACGAGTGCCAGGATTTGAGGTATAAACTGCCATGCCCAGAAATGGAGCTCCCTCTGGATATGAGTCTTACTTACATCAGGCAGTAGATGGAGTATTACCTCTGCTGTATGACCAGCTGAGGAACAGAGTGTTTGTGACTATGATTACTTGAGTCGTTTGCTTTTAAGATTTCTAAAACAGATCTATAAGTAGCCAATACTGTTTTCTGGAAGCCAAGCTGCTTTTCAGCGAACGAGTCTGTTCTTAGCTAGAGAATGTAGCACATAAGGAAGACAGACTGGAAATTTACCGAGCATTCTTTATATGACAGGCGCAGCACACTACCTCCCAAGGAAGCATGTGGCCCGTAAAGGGAAGCAGCAGACATCGCTGTAACTATAACCAGTAAGATGAAAGGAGGGAACGTCCAAGGGTGTGGGTCCTGTGACAAAAAGGCAACCTCTCTAGGATGGCGCTTCTGCTTCTCAGGAGAGAGGACGAACTCAAAGTGTGCTTCGTAGTAGCTTGAGTTTGGCAAGACACAGTGACTGCTCAATGTGCGAATAGGAAAACCCCAAACACAAGTGGGTCATATGCAAAGGTCATCATTTGCATCATTAATTTCCAGGTCATACTCTGAGAATAGACACATAATATACTTTAATTCTTTCCTGTCTGTTTTTCTAAATCTCATTCAGAGATGCTGACAAACACAGAAACTTAAAAGCTAAGGGAGACCATGGTGAATGAGGCTGGTCTTCTCCATATTCCATAAGATAGCACAGAGAGAGCTTTACCACTGACATGAGATGCACACAGAGAGCTTTACCACTGACATGAGATGTACACAGAGAGCTTTACCACTGACATGAGATGTACACAGAGAGGTTTACCACTGACATGAGATGTACACAGAGAGGTTTACCACTGACATGAGATGTACACAGAGAGGTTTACCACTGACATGAGATAGCACACAGAGAGGTTTACCACTGACATGAGCTAGCACACAGAGAGCTTTACCACTGACATGAGATGCACACAGAGAGCTTTACCACTGACATGAGATGTACACAGAGAGGTTTACCACTGACATGAGATGCACACAGAGAGGTTTACCACTGACATGAGCTAGCACACAGAGAGGTTTACCACTGACATGAGCTAGCACACAGAGAGCTTTACCACTGACATGAGATGCACACAGAGAGCTTTACCACTGACATGAGATGTACACAGAGAGGTTTACCACTGACATGAGCTAGCACACAGAGAGGTTTACCACTGACATGAGCTAGCACAGAGAGGTTTACCACTGACATGAGCTAGCACACAGAGAGGTTTACCACTGACATGAGCTAGCACACAGAGAGGTTTACCACTGACATGAGATGTACACAGAGAGGTTTACCACTGACATGAGCTAGCACACAGAGAGGTTTACCACTGACATGAGATGCACACAGAGAGGTTTACCACTGACATGAGATGCACACAGAGAGCTTTACCACTGACATGAGCTAGCACACAGAGAGCTTTACCACTGACATGAGATGTACACAGAGAGGTTTACCACTGACATGAGATGTACACAGAGAGCTTTACCACTGACATGAGATGTACACAGAGAGGTTTACCACTGACATGAGATGTACACAGAGAGCTTTACCACTGACATGAGCTAGCACACAGAGAGCTTTACCACTGACATGAGCTAGCACACAGAGAGCTTTACCACTGACATGAGCTAGCACACAGAGAGGTTTACCACTGACATGAGAGACACAGAGAGGTTTACCACTGACATGAGATGCACACAGAGAGGTTTACCACTGACATGAGATGCACACAGAGAGGTTTACCACTGACATGAGATGCACACAGAGAGGTTTACCACTGACATGAGATGTACACAGAGAGCTTTACCACTGCCATGAGATGTACACAGAGAGGTTTACCCACTGACATGAGCTAGCACACAGAGAGGTTTACCACTGACATGAGTGACACAGAGAGTTTACCAGTTTACCACTGACATGAGTGCACACAGAGAGGTTTACCACTGACATGAGCTAGCACACAGAGAGGTTTACCACTGACATGAGCTAGCACACAGAGAGGTTTACCACTGACATGAGCTAGCACACAGAGAGGTTTACCACTGACATGAGTACACAGAGAGTTTACCACTGACATGAGAGACACAGAGAGGTTTACCACTGACATGAGCTAGCACACAGAGAGGTTTACCACTGACATGAGATGTACACAGAGAGGTTTACCACTGACATGAGATGTACACAGAGAGGTTTACCACTGACATGAGATGTACACAGAGAGGTTTACCACTGACATGAGTAGACACAGAGAGGTTTACCACTGACATGAGAGACACAGAGAGTTTACCACTGACATGAGCTAGCACACAGAGAGGTTTACCACTGACATGAGATGACACAGAGAGTTACCACTGACATGAGATAGCACACAGAGAGGTTTACCACTGACATGAAAAGAATAAAAAGTACACAGAGAGGTTTACCACTGACATGAGCTAGCACACAGAGAGGTTTACCACTGACATGAGATGTACACAGAGAGGTTTACCACTGACATGAGATAGCACACAGAGAGGTTTACCACTGACATGAGATGTACACAGAGAGGTTTACCACTGACATGAGATGTACACAGAGAGGTTTACCCACTGATTTGTTTTGTTCTCCACAAGAAGCCATTTGTCCTCTGCTACAAGGAAAACCGTCTTGAGGTTGATGGGAAGAGAGATGGTGTGAGTTAGTCCTTCTAAGACATCAAGGACAGTCAAGGTATTTCTGAAAAAAAAAAAAAGAAAATTGTATGAACGGAAATGCTGAGAATAACAGCTAAACAACCGTGGCTAATCATGTTAAGATGTAATATACAACCCTAAAGAGAACATTTAGTAGAGTAAGCAATAATGAAGAAACATGGGATTTTAGAAAACAATTCTCAACATGTCAGGGTAGGCATGAAAAGAAACAGCAGGAGGTGACGTCTGCCCTGAAACAGGGGCTGTGTTATGTAACCACAGCATCGTTTCTTTACCTGTTTCTCAACATTCTATGACTTGCGAAGGAATATTTTCAGAATAAAATATTTATTACTTGGCTTGTTACTTTTATACTAAACAAGTATAATTACAGCAGGAAACAGAATGAACAAAACAATTCCCATTTAGAATCTCCTCCGGTGAAGCACTTACCCTGTTTGTTTGTAGAATACCAGCCAGTTTTTGTGTGAAAATTCTTTACACATTCTGTAAGTTTCCTAGTGGGGGAAAAAAACAAAACAAGTATCCACATCAATTATCCCTTAAGAACTCCTTTAATGTGTAACCCATGCAACTCTCAGAGAAGCCATTTATCCATGCCAAGACTTTCAGGGGAACATAGCTTAAACTATATTTTACAATATACCACACGTTATGCATCAAAACTCTTTTAGCATTTTGGGGACTTTGTTCTGCTGTGCTGAGACTTGGACTCAGGGCCTTGTGCTTGGTAGGCAAGCAATCTATCACTAATCTACTAACACCTCTTCAGAATAACTTCTAAATAGTGCCAAATGGGCCTGGAGAGATGGCTCAGTAGTTAAGAGCACCTGCTGCCATTTCAGAGGACCTGGGTTCAGTTCCCAGCACTCACATGTTGGCTCACAGCCATCTGGGGATCCGACACCCTCTTCTGGCCCCTGCACCAGGTACTCACATGAAGCAGATATACATGCAGGCAAGACACCATACACATAAAAATAAAAATAAATCTTTAAAACAGTGCCAAATATTGGTTAAAAATAAATGTGCTAATTATTGGTTAATTGTGGAATTTATATCATAATATAATCATACAGGAAATACTTTGTTTCTTAGCTCTTAATTCAATTATGACACTTAAAAATACTTCTTCAGTCTTTGATGAACTGCGGATGCTTACTTACAAAATAAAGCTTACCAAGGGCTTTGCATCTAAATGGCAGAAAAAAAATTTTCCTTGAGTTAGGCTACATGATTTAAGTTAGTTAATAAATTAAAACATTTATCTGATAGAGGGAAATTAGTTGCCGTACATATAAATCCAAAATATAACTATGTAATTGGAAAATAATTAAGTTGACTGCATGACTAAGAATTTGCTATGACTATCACACTCAACTAGCTCTAATTTTCCTTAATAGCCCTGTCCTGCCAATCTGCACAGTAATATGCTGGGTACTAAAGGAGCCTCCTGATATTTAATTGCTCATCTAGCTATATAGTCTTAACATATCCAAATCTAAAATTGCTTAAGGACTCTGTGGTGCCTTCTATTTTTGTTGCTGTTTGGCACTGGGAGAGATGAGCAGGCATTCATTTTTGTGGTTGGGAAAATCCCCAGCAATCAATCTGCCCGACGAATCTGGTAGTCCTTACACCGTCCTCCTTGCTCCACCAGGAAGACTTCTTGGATGCAAACTCTTCCACAGGAAGGATGAGGTGGCGAATGGCACGTCCAGTGGTGTCTAACAAGAGGATGGCGTTACTCTGGAAACAAAGAAAACAGTGTGAGCTTCAAGACACGCCCCCTGCCGCCATAAAAAGCAGCAGTGACCAGGTGACCTGAGAAAGAAGGTTACTGTGACAAACCAAAGGGATGACAATGGTATTGCAATGTAAGATGTCATGAGGACAGCCAGTGATCCTAATGCAGAATATAAAGTTTGGGTTAATTTACCGACAATTTTTTAATTAGGTAAATACATAACCTTCTCTTTGAAAGTTGTCTTAAAATCAAAGGTAGCTGTTCTGGTTTTGTTTGTTATATAGTCACAAGGAAACTGAGATTATATATGGGGTTGGAGAGATGGCTCAGCATTTAAGAACACAGGCTGCTCTGAAAGAATATCTAGATTTGATTTCTAGCACATCATGGTGCACAATTGCCCATCACTTCAGTTACAGGGGATCCACATCTGGCCTCCATAACTACCAGGCGCACGCGCGCGCACACACACACACACACACACACACACACACACACACACACACACACACACACACCGTGCACATACCTACATGCAGGAACTCAGACACACAAATAAACAGACCTTTGTGGGAAAAAAAAAGATAACATTCAAGAGTGCACTCTTATAACACAACCCTCAGTAAATTTTGTTTATTCTTTTCATAGCTCCAGGTTCAAGCAAGAAAACTATGTACATGATAGAAAAATGCATTAGCAAGAGTATATGACCATGTAAAAACTTAGCTAGTAGCAGATGTTTATCATCTTGAAATTCACTGAAGTTGAAGTGAGGCTGGATAGAAAGACAGAGAAAATGTTTGGAGGTATGGGAAGAAAATGGAGACCCTCACTCCAGAATCTGGCTTGAAGCTGCTTGCTAGATGGTAATCAAGGATTCCAAGTATACCACGGCACATTATGTGCATGCATGGTGCATACACACCCTCTCTAACATACAATCATGCATACACACAGTTTTAAAAGAAAACCAACTCCCCAAGAAGAACAATATAACCTCCCCCCTCCCGTTTTGTTTAATATTGGCTTGCCCTGAAATGCTTTTCTGTGAAGCCAAGGATGTGGCATTATCTGAGTGGACATCTTGAACTAGAACTCAGGTTGTAGGGAGTGGCCGTGTTGAGCTCTATCTCTACCCCTGCCACCCACAGAACTTTCGTTACTGTTGCTACAACAACACACAAACAAGATTTTTGTAGCATCCTTTAGAGCTGTGCAGCTGAGGGACTAGGCATCAGGCAGAGCCCTGGCAGGCAGGCAGGCAGGGAAAAGAGACGCCAAGAGGACTCCTGTTCTTTTTACTTAGATGTTTCAGATGCCGACTTCTGGGTTCTTCTCCCTCTGTACGACCAAGGCTTGGTGGGCTCCCCCCCTGACCCCCAAGGGAACTACTCGGATTAAGGAACTTTTAGAGCTCCCACTGGAGGCTCCTATGGTGGGAACCAATAAGCTTACATGTCTTTGTAACATCCAATTTTACCTGTGATCACTCAAGTAGTCAATTCTGAAGGAGAAAGGGAACTCATGCTAACACACACACACACACACACACACACACACACACACACACTCGTTGCCTCTAAGTAGACTTGGATACCACCCCCAGGACACCTCCCTACCCTGGGGGTGTCTCAAGAAAGAAAATAAACCCTAAGTATTGAACTTATGACTGGAACACATGAAATCAGGATTTAAAATTGACAAAGCTAGAAAAAACTAAATAACATCAGGGACTACGTAGAAGCTTGTTTTCCTAGTTAGAATATAAAAGCGAGCCACAGAGTAAAAAGGACATCTACCCATTAAGTCTCATTGTCTCACAACAGTGCATTTTTCCTTCTTTTAATTTGGATCTAGTTGTCCTAGTCAGGGCAAATTCTTAGGAGAAAAAGTCACAAAGCACCCAGTGATAACAGACACTTTATAAGACGCAGAAAACAATAAAATAAGGTATGTTTGCCCCATTATGCCATAATATCAATTAGATAGTTTATATTTAAAGCAAGGGAGAATACAATTATGATTTAATCCTGGCTTCTATTATGCAATCTGGTCAGAGAAATAAAAAAATATAAAAATGTATTTTACAAGACAATTAAAAAAGATTTACTCCATTCATTCATTCATTCATTCATTCATTCATTATGTATTCAGTGTTCTGCCTGTATTTATGCCTGAATGCCAGAAGAGGGCACCAGATCTCATTTCAGATGGTTGTAAACCACCATGTGGTTGCTGGGAATTGAACTCAGAATCTCTGGAAGAGCAGCCAGCGCTCCCAACCTCTGGAACCATCTCTCCAGCCCCTTTACAAGACAATTTAATTAAACCACAAGAGTTAAAACAATATTTATTTCCACCACAGAGTTTACTGCACACAACATGTTGATGAAACTCCTACTTTTCCACAAATAACACCTGTGAATGAAACTCCCTGAAAAGCAGCTGTGTCTGTCTGTCAACAAAACTCCTGGAAGGAACATGTGTGTCGGTAGAGACTGACAGACTGGACTCTCAGTACTGTGGAGAGTCTGGAATTTTGTAGGTTCAGAGGCTAATTACTTTATCGTGGGCTAGTTTTGGCTTTCTAGAACAGCCTCTCCTTGTCTCACTGGGGACTGTATCTGAACTAGTACCTCATGACAATAATAAAAACCTCTCAGAAGTGATTAAGTTAGCAGAACACTAGCTTCCACTAATCCAAGAGCTGAGAACGTCGTCATCAGGTAGCATCTAGACCCATCGAACAGCTCCTCTATATCACTGTACCTGCCTCTCTGGTGTACCCACCAGTGTATTTTCAACTTGCCTTGGTTTATGACTTTCATTGTTCTGTAACTATAAAACCTTATAAACCTGCTTCCACATTGGAACATGGAATTTGAGGGAACTTAACCCTATGTTCCCAGGAAATGGTCACTCATAATGGCTCCAGAATCAAGTATCTTTTCTTCCCTTTAAGATGAGAGCTGAGGTGTTTACACTGACATACCCTGAAACTGTATCATTCTGTATAACACAATAAGTCTCCATTAAGAACTTACATTAGACATATTCTTTAGAATAACATCTAGAACAAGAAGTCTTAGTTGGGCCATGGTGGTGCACAGGCAAATCTCTGAGTTTGAGACCAGCCTGGTCTACAGAGCAAGTTCTAGGAAAGCCAAGGCTATACAGAGAAACCCTTCCTCAGGGGGGAAAATCTTGTTTAGTGATATTTGGATGCTTTGAAAATGGTGGTGAGAGCAAGATTTTCCTTCTGAAAACATAAAAACAAGGGCTGAGGACATAGGTCAGGAAGCAAGTGAAAATCAGAGGTTTGGTCCTTAGCAGCCAATCAAAGGCCATAAAAGCCAGGCATGGCGGCTGCCTGTAATTCCAACATTTGGGAAGTAGAACTGGAATTCCTCAGGCAATCTAGCCAGCTAGGCCAGCTGAACCTGTGAGCTTTGGGTTCATGTGAGAGACCCTGCATCAATATATAAGGCAGAGTGGGATTGAAAAGACACTTGCCATCAACCTATGGCCTTGACACATGTATACACAAGAATAATTAAAAAGGAAAGCATTAAAGTTAAGAATTTACAGGGTCTCTGTTCCAGGTTAAATTCTTTTTTGAGTAGCTTTTAATAGAGGAAATGTTTCTTGCATGATAAATACATACAACTCTGTTATAAATCCTCAGCTCTTAAGCAATCTGAGATTAAGGGAAGTCCTAAAATAAAGCGTCTCCCCTAAAAATGAAGAACAGGCAGATGATTAAACAGAGAGTTCAGTGTAGTTCCCATTTATCTTCCTTTTCTAGGTTCTAAAACTTGTGTCCTCCTAACTGGGCATACGTGACCTGAGCACCGTCCCTGCTAAGCGACACACACACACACACACACACACACACACACACACACACACACACACACCACACACTTCCTAGCACACACATCCACAGTCTGACTGCAATGCCCTGTGGGCCGAGAATGAGCTCTACCAACACTTGGCAGCATGAAGGAGTTCTGTGGCTCCATCCTTTTAGATGTTAATGGGTTCCTTCTGTAAATGACTAATGATATATTCTGCCTGTGCTTAAAAATAGAATCTCACGTCACACATGAGTGCAAGAAACTGTGGCTTTGGTACCGCTTGAGGTGGGGGCAGGGCAGAGAAGCAACTGAGCCATTTTATGATGTTTGTATCTGACTGGGAGAAGAGTAACCTCTGGATGACCTCCATGCCCCAAGTCTGAAGCACTAAATGCTGTGCAGATGTAATAAATAAGCCCATGGGAACCGGGAGGGGAAGGCCTTTATTTTTAGTTTTCCTGTCCTCACTTAAGATTTTATTTTAGCAAGGAATTTTTGAACAACTTTTCCAACTTACCAGGAGGATGCATCTACAGCAAAACTTTATTTTAAAATAAGGGACAGGAGAAGGAATGGAGGGCAGCCCAGAGGTTTAACCCACTTGTTACATTTCAGAGCTTTGTGCTGCTGGTAGTGAAGGCCCAGGTCTAGCACCCTGACTTTACCAAGTGATAAAGAGTCAGCTGGAATGAGTCCTGTGAGGAGGGGAGGGACGGGCACTGGGAGGAAGCATACAGACACTGCCAGGTCTGCTCAGGATGCAGAAGGCAGCAGACAGGATCCCAGAAGGCCCAGGGGGCGTGCTGTGGAAGGCAAGCACAGTTCTACACTGAAGGCCCTGTTTCCTTGATGAAAGTCATTGTCACCGAACAGAGAATTAGTCTCCAGTGTTGCCAAACAATGGGGTCTTTTGAGAAACAAAATATGAGCCGAGCATCGAAAAACTCTAATAGTTTTACCGAATTTGTATGTGTAAATTTATGTTAATGTGACAAGTTGAAAATCTGGTGGAACTGTTTGAATAAATACTTCAAATTTTGAGTCTCATCCAAATTTGATGAGCTTATTCAATTCAAATTCACCCTGACAGGTGCTTTCTCTGTGGATTCTTGTGCTTGTGAAAACAAATCAACGGCATTGATAGTTTATAGGCAATCTATAAAGCAAGAGCCTCCTTCCAATTTGCTGAGAGAAACTTGCATAGGCAACATGTGGTTTGGGATGAAGTCTGCATCTAGTAGACCCAGTGGGAATAAATCATGAAAACTACACAAGACAAAACCAGCAGGACTTAGAATTGTTTTGGTGAGAGCTAAAGTGTTGATTTCTTCAGTGAACTAGGGACACGTTAGTTAATGTTCTCTTGATTAGCTACATTATAAAAGTATTGCTTCTCCATGCATGCACAGTGTATGTACATGTGTGTACGTGTTCCTGTGACTATACGCACATGTGTGAAGGTAGGTGTGTGTGTGTGTGTGTGTGTGTGTGAGAGAGAGAGAGAGAGAGAGAGGAGAGGAGGAGAGAAGAGGGAGGAGAGAGAGGGAGAGAGAGGACACAGCCAAGGCTGCTGCTGGCTGTTGTCTTCTATTGCTCTCCACTGTAGTTTCTGAGGCAGAGTCTCTCACTGGACACGCTTATCGACTTGACTTAGTACACTGGCTGGCCAGTAAGCGGCAGCAATCTTCCTGTGCCCTCCTCAGTGCTGGGAGTACCAGCATGCTCAGTTGCATGAAGCTTTTATGTGGGTTCTGAGGATCTGAACTCATGTTTTCATGCCCCCTCCCCCTTTAGAGACAGGGTCTCACTATGTAGCTCTGGCTGTCCTGGAACTCTTGATGTAGACCAGCAGGCTGGCCTTAACCTTGCCTCTGCCTCTGGAATGCTGGGATTAAAGGCATATGCTACTCCATCTCACTAGGTCTTCGTGCTTATTGCAACAAACACTTTATTGACTGAGTCACCTTCTCAGTGTTAAAAGTATCGTTTCTTTAGAGTACACTGATCTTTAAGCACAGTTAATGGCACTGCACTTGTTTAAGATTTGCTGAGGGCGCGGGCCATAAGAAAACACGTATCAGTAGCGAATGAGTGGGTGAAGTTGAATTCTGCTAGGGCTGATCCAATTGGCTGGTTCTCAGTCCTACTACATATTTACCGGAAAGAATCAACTCTCTAAGTCTGGTTTTCTTCAACACTAATATGGTGAGCAGTAACTCACTGGGCAGCCTGAAGAGAGTGGAAGACGGCAGATGTCCTGCGATCCTTCTCCGGACGCAATGCGCACTCACTCACCTTGTAGGACAGCTCACTGCCTCCATCCCTCCCCACCAGCCTGCCTCATTCCGCTGCGCCTCTCATCTCCACAACACCTTGGTATTTCAGTCTCCCAGGGCTCACGCTTGGACTTTTCTCCGCACACACTCACTTCCTTGGTGGCCTCTTTTGGTCTCCTGACTTTAGATAACTATGCCAATGACTCTCAAGTTTCTATTTCTTGTTCTCACCACGCCCTAAACTCTGTGCTCATCTCCTACTTGGTAGCTTGGTAGAGGTATTTTCCCAAGTTCCTGTCTGAGCTGACTCCTTCCTTATCTTAAGTGATGGGAACTCCATTCAAATTGCTCACCCCCTAAATTTTTACATTGCCTGTAACTCCCCCTTACCCTGTGTCTACTCTGTTAGGAAATCCTGCAGGCTTGACCTTCAAAATGCATCTACATCTACACTCACTTATGACCCTTCATCCTCCACCAAACCACCAACATCTTTTGGACAGCTCACTGCAAGAAACTCTTTTTTTTTCAAGACAGGGTTTCTCTGTGTAGCTTTTTGCCTTTCCTGGAACTCACTCTGTAGCCCAGGTTGGCCTCGAACTCACAGAGATCCGCCTGCCTATGCCTCCTGAGTGCTGGGATTAAAGGTGTGCGCCACCACCGCCAACCCGGCTGAAACCCTTAACTGGCTTCCTCATTCTGCTTTATCACTCACAGATAACACGGAACAACCAGTGAAAACCCTTTACAACAGGACAGACCACTTTCCCTGCTCATCTCCTCCATCGCCTTCCCTTTTCATGCTTCAGGCCAGCCCAGAACTTTCTATTGCTTCCAAGACTCTGCGCAATCTGCTTCCCACCACCTCCTCTACCTCACCTCTGCTCCTACTTCCTGAATAACCTTTCTACCTCGACTCTTCTCACGCTCACCCTCATTCAACCATTAAGAAGGAAGAGGATACTCTAGCCTCTGCGATTCAGAACTTACCACTCCCTTCACCTACACTTTTCTTCCAGGTTTCCTGTCTCCTGTCCACCTCCATCACCCTGGTCAGGGCATCCTGTCTGCCTGATTTTAAATTGAATTCTCTTTCTCTTGATTCTTACTCTCTAAGCTAAGATATAACTGAATTAGCAATTTATTTTTCTTATTGTCTATCCTGGACCAGATTATAAACTGAGAATAAAAAAAATATTTGTTGTCATTGGGCAGTGGTGGCACGTACCTTTTATCTCAGCGCTCAGGAGGCAGAGACAGGTAGATCTCTGAGTTTGAGGCCAGCCTGCTCTACAGAGCAAGTTCCAGGACAGCCAGGGCTACACAGGGAAACCTTGTCTTGAAAAACCATATATACACATGTGTTTATTTTTAAAGACGTATTTATTTATCAGTTTTATGTGTGTGTGTGCACATGCATAAATTTATGTGTCTAATGTTCATGCTATAGCCTGTAGAGGTCAGAAGAGGACGCTGGATCCCCTGTACCCAGAGTGTCAGGCAACTGTGAGCTGCCCTATCAGAAACGGATCCTCTGCAAGAGCAGTTAGTAAGTGCTCCTCACTGCTGGACCAACCGTCTTTGCTGTTTTTCGCAGTATCCCAGCAGTACAGACAGGATTTGTCAATTGAACACTGGGCCTCGTACAACAGCTGGCAGACGTTAGGTAGAAAACAGGCACACAAAACAGACCACTTTCTGCTGGTACAGTGCAGATTAGTTAGACCTTTAGAATTTCCACTAACTCATACATAACTGGTCTTTGATCTGTGTCATCTGTTTGGAATTAATTTCAGCCTGATGCTAGCTAGGCATCTGTACTTTTCATTAGTGAGATCTTAATTTACGAATCCATAAACATGATGGACAGAACTTGAGCCTTTCTAGACACACAAGGATGCCAGCACATTCATCCGGGGATTTCTGTGGCTATCTCTGAAGACTGTCATTTAGATCTCAGATAAAATGTTATCTCCTCAGAGGAGAAACCTTGGGGCTCCTTTTAGTTCCATTACCCTCCTAACCTACTTCATCTCCATCACCCTCTCTGACATCACCTGCTTCTACATAACCTGAGAATGTGATGCTTATTTGCTAGTTTCCTAGTTTTCTGTCTGTCTCTTTAGAGACTGACAGTTTCTTAACTGTCAATGGTGGTGAGGTGGAAAACTGACTGGTGACCTCTTTCCAGACTTGCAAGTTGTGCTCAAGTCTCTACAGAGAGAAGACAGGGGCCAACCTTTGTGGTACTGGTACAGTACCACACCCCGCCAACCTTTGTGGTACCGGTACAGTACCACACCCCGGCCAACCTTTGTGGTACCGGTACAGTATGACACCCCGGCCTTCCTGGATCGTTAGGAAAGCACAGGTTTTCAATCAGAGCTGACGTCACTGGACTTCTTCACAGAACTCACTTCCCACATCGGTACCTCGTGAGTGCCTGATGCACCTTACCTGTGCCTCATGCAGAACGACTTGACCCTTGAGCGGACTTCCCAGTGGTGCTACTGTCAGAAAAGGTCGCCAGGCGCCACTGACCATTCTTGGGAAGACGTCAAATAAGTCCACAAAGAAGCCATTTTTCCCAGTTAAATTCATAAAGTATAAGGAGATGGGATTGCATGCAGCTACATACAGAGTATGTTCCTCCTTTTCTGGAATGACAGAAATGTATTAGTTGTGCAGTTTCCACAGTTTTCTGATTGGCTAACAGTTCTAGCACTACTGAGTCTTGAGCCTGAGCTTGGTCAGAAGCTCAGCACATGGCCTTTAGGTTTGTTAGGCTGCAAAGACCACAAGAAGCAACTCTGCTCCTACCCTCCACGTAGACAGAGTGATACTGTGTAATACAGGGAAGTAGTACCCATTCGGGCTCCCAAATAATTCCACAATGTCTGATGATAACTCCACTAAATATCTGACTATCTTCAATGTCAGGAAACTTTTCATTGTACGGAGCAAAGTGTTCTGTGATCCAGTGTTTTCCTCTATCCATTGTTCTTTCAGAAACACTTTATCAACATCTTCTATCTTCTAAGTTTTCTTCTTTTACGTAGTTATTAGGTCATAGGATTTTCTTGCTATAAATAAGCTATTTGGTTTTTGAAAAACCTGAGCCCTGTGGTCTCCCTTTCCCAAGCTATGGTAATGGAGATTTAACTTAAGCAATGAGCATCTAAAAGCAAGGCCTCTACCACTGGGCTAAACCCTCACAGCCTCGCTCTATGGATCTTAACTTCCAATCTAATATTCATGTCTGAAAAACTTCTTATGCCCTCTCTCTTCAATCTAGGTACCTGCCTAGCTCTAGCTTCTAGAACATATACCAGTGCCTCTATATGTTTCAATCACCTGCAGAATAAAAATGCAGGTTCTCAATCTGTAAAGCTAGTGTGGGCTCCTATATTCGGTGCTTTAAGCAATCTCCCAAAGATGCCAAGGCCTCTGGCTTGAGCAGCTCTCCCCTTAGGTCAACAGGGCGAGTCTCAATGTGAACACCTTGAGATAAGAGACCGAGCTGCTTTTATCTGATGAGAGCTTCCAGCGTCACCTGTCTATCAGTTATTTATTTCACAGCAATCCTATTTCCTTAATGCCAAATTGAGATAAAAAGGAAGATAGTAAGATGTATTAAAATTTGGGACAATCCAAGAAGATCTGGATCACATATGCATATGAGCCAGATCTAATATTTATACACATATGCACAAAATATCAGAGCTACAGTACATAGATATAAACTATTAACAGTACATAAAAAGATATGTTAAATTTAAATATTAAACTAGTATCTACAAGGAACACAGCCACTAGGCTGGGCACAGTGGCACATGCCTTTAATCCCAGCACTTGGGAGGCACAAGTGGATCTCTGTGAGCCTGAGGCCAGTATGGTCTACTGAGCTGTGGTGGTTTGAAAGAAAACAGCCCCCAAATGAAGTGGCACTACTAGGAAGTGTGGCTTTGTTGGAGTAGATGTGGCCTTGTTGGAGTAGATGTGGCCTTGTTGGAGGAAGTGTGTCAGTGTGGAGACAGGCTTTGAGTTCTCATATATGCTCAAGCCACACCTAGTGTCTTAGTTCACTTCCTGTTGCCTGCACAAGATGTAGAACTCTTAGCTACCTAATTCTCCAGCACCATGTCTGTCTGTGCACCACCATGTCCCACCAAGATGATAATGAACTAAACATCTGAACTGTAAGTCACCCAATTAACTGTTTTCCTTTATAAGAGTTGCCATGGTCATGGTGTCTCTTCACAGCAATAGAAACCCTAAGACAATAGCAAATGCCAGGCTATCTAGACATAGTGAGACCCCATCTGAAAAAGGAGGAAAAGGAAGAAGAGGAGGAGGAAGAGGGCTGAAGAAGATATATTATTATTATTGTTATTAAATTTTTTTGAAATAGTGTCTCACTATGTATCCCTGGCTGTCCTGGAACTCACTATGTGGACTAAGCTGACCTTGAACTCAGAGAGATCTGCTTGCCTTTGCCTCTGGAGTGCTGGGATTAAAGGTGTGTGCCACCACATCTGGCCTATTATTTAAGAGGTGATATGAACTATGCTATAGCAGTTCCAAGTATCAGACAGAAAAGTAGAATTTGTAACTTAGGGGCCTTTTAAATGTATCCATTATGAGCAAAACTAAGTTCAAGTTAGCGTTTTATGAGCATTTTCCTGTTAAGAGGGGCAGTAAGGGATACAGTGGGAACTCTG
Organism: Peromyscus leucopus; assembly: GCF_004664715.2. NCBI lineage: Eukaryota > Metazoa > Chordata > Mammalia > Rodentia > Cricetidae > Peromyscus > Peromyscus leucopus. Next base: position 44,189,998 of record NC_051070.1, read on the forward strand.
ACAGAAATGTGTACCACAGGATTATTAATTGTGCTCATATTACAGGCATTAAGTGCTGTTCGGTCATTGGCTCAAACACATAGATATATAATTCACTTCAATTCCAACCCCAAAAGTGCTCTTTTCTGACAAATGCAGACTAGGCTTTTTAAAAAGAGAGAGAAAAAAACAAAGGGAAGAAAACCAGTTTGCAACCGTGGTTCACTCTGACAGGAAAGGGTTACATTTATCAGGGAAAGCAAATGAGCCCTTTTCAAGGTTACCGTGACTGCCTGCTGGAGCCACCTGGAATCCTGCACTCAGAAGAGAGGGCCAAGAGCGGGTGTGAGAAGTGCTGCAGCTGACGGCTGGCCCACAGGTGTGGGCAGCTCCCTGTGCACTCGCAAGTGCCAAAGTTCAAACTTCATCTGGGACTCTTAAAACCCTCTTTCTCTTTACCAGTGAATGCCACAGTGTCCTGCTAAGAGTGCAGACCCTTACCACAAACCAACCATCCAATATCCCAAGTATCTGAAGGCATACAATAGCTGACTTGGGGAGTGAGTAATATCCGCACCACTTATAGGAACAAAAGCAAGGTGCTGCCTTCTTCCTCGGTAACTTCCATCTCAGGTAAGTTCATGACTCCCCTCCTTCCCCCAGCTGCCACTTTGTATCGCTTTAGTAACCGACATCAGCGGAGGAGGCACTCGGTGCAAAGGCGTCCAGGATCCACTGTACGAACTAGGCAGAATGGCTCCAGTCCAGAAGTCCAGAAGCCACCGCTCCCTTCCCCTACCTGGGTCCCAGACCATCAAAGGCTTAATGATGGCAAGTCAATCCAGGCCTCACTGCTTGCTTTAGGAAAGCACCAAGCTGGAATTTGAGCCTCCCTCCCCCAAATCCAATGTTTTTCCCTTTTTCTTCTTCCCTTCTATTTTTAGCACAGGCCTGGGTGTGTTTAACTTTGTGCTCTGAATGTAATGAGAAACAGACATATGCATACCAACTCAGCAGTGCTTATGTGGGGTCCACCATAGCATTTTGTGAGACTATTAGAGGAAATTAGTTCTCAATTATATGTAATTGCTATCCAGATCCACTAAGTCACCAAGTCTCTCAGAGTTCTGGATGCCTCAGGATTGTTTTAATCCCTCTGTGTTTAAATCAGTGCAGGAGGAAAAGATCAAAATTGGAAATAGATGTACCATGTGATACAGCAATGTCACAGATTAAATTAACTTCATCCAGTGGGAACCTCCAAGAGGCGTATTCTTCAGTGAAGTTTAGGAATCTTGCTTCGTGTTTTTCTATTGGGTACTCTTCCATGTTTGCAAGTACTGGACCCTACAAGAGAGGGACAGTCTTAGAGATGTTGGCGTGCTCACCAAAACAGTTCTTCTAGAACAGAACGCACAGATCAGTATTTACTACCTCAACATACTCCACTTTCTCATACTTGAAACAATAAGAAAACCATATACTTCCCTTCATGAGGGCTTTCATGCATACTAGCTCATTAAATTTCTCGCTTGCTTTTGTTTTAATGGAGTATACCATGTGTAAAGCACTATAAGATTTCTCATGACTACACTTCTTCCTGAACCAAGAACCAGCTCTGACCTCCAAATAGCAAGACCCAGTGTTGTCCAAACCAGCAGAATAACTTCTAAGTTAACAAATCAGGAACTAATATATTTCCATTGTGAAGAAGGCTTGTGAAATCATTTTACTGTAATGTGATGCTGAATATGGGCCTTTTAAATGAAATGTTAAAAGAAATGTGATATTAAAACAAACCAAAACACCCTCAATTGACTGATAATCACTAGTGCTACTTATGAAAGGTGGAATATTTCATATACAGTTATAATCATTCAATATAAAGATAAGCAAAGGAACACACTTAATATCGTGACTATCAGTTCTGGGTAGCTAGCTATGACTTCCCGGAAGAACCCTATAGGTACAACTAAACCTTCAATGACTTGCCTGCCCTATAGTCCTTCATTAATCAAGGTATTTGGACTACATCTTGGTGTCCATGTCCCCTCCTATCTGGATTGTATCCAGGAGACTGGAGAGTCAAACTGTATCCTTCTCAAAACTTTGAAAAACCACTGCAGGAAGTGACTTAGGCTCTCTGATCACACACTTTGATGACATTTGGGGGGGAGGCAGAAGAGAGGGGCAGCTCTAACAAGTCTCTGCTCCCTGGAGGGAATAAATAGTAGACTAGGACTCACTCCCTGATTTTCTAAACACTACTTTGGTGGAAGAAAACATCTTTTTCTGTACCACAACTGTTATTGTGTTAAAATGGCAGAATGTTGTAGTTACAACAGAATCTTTAGTGACCACAAAATCTACCATATATAATTTTTGGTCATTTGCAGGCCTGTTGACTGTACTGTCTATGTTGATCTCTGCAGTGGGGATAGCAGCAGATAGGGAGACATCTGTTCTGAAACAGTGAGTCCAGTGTGCCCCCCAACTTCTCCTCCTGCTGCTTCTTAATGACTTTTTAGGTACCTGACTGCTCAGAGGGGAGCTCTTTATACTTGAAATGCTCAGAATGATTTTGATGATAACTAATGACTAGTAACCCTTTCCCTTTCATGGGAAGACAGTATCAACAATGTATGGCTAAAAATAATAATTTAATAATTATTAAAATTAATAATAAAATAATTTAATCGTGTTAGCAAACACAAAGTAAAGACAAATATCACAGAGTAACCTTTTAAGGAAAATATACAATATACATGATTGACTCCCTGAAACACAAGATTGGCTCCTAGACTCTGTTTGGCCAATAGCAATGGCCTACATTAAATTCCTTGCGGGTCAGACTGACCTCTAAGTTGGCACAGAAGCTAAAGAGCCAAGCACTTGGTAAGTCATTCCTCAGACTCAGGGAGTGTATCTAACAGAATATTTGAAAAGCTTGTAAGATTTAACGTTAAGAGGAAATAATAAGGATTACAACCTTTATGTCAATGTGAGACGTTTCAACTGGACACAAGATCTTCTGCGTCCCATTTCCCGCCTGACCAATAATCCAGTATCCCATGAACGTCTGCTCTGGGAGAGGCAACCTGTCAAAGATAAATTGGAAAAAGTAAGCATTTCCCCCCCATTATCAAGAATCTTAGTTAGGGTTGCTACTGCTGTGATAAAACTGCATGACCAAAACAAGTTAGGGAGGAAAAAGCTTATTTGGCTTACCCTTCCATATCACTGCTTATCATCGAAAGAAGTCAGGACGGGAACTCAAATAGGGAAGAAACTTGGAGTCAGGGGCTGATGCAGAGGCCATGGAGGGTGCTGCTTAACTGGCTTGCTCACCCGCTTTCTTATAGAACCCAGGACCATCAGCCCAGGGAATGACCCTACCCACAATAGGCTGGATCCTCCCCCATTAGTCACTAGTTAAGAAAATGCCTACAGGCTTGCCTACAACCAGATCTTATCGAGGCATTTTCTTAACTGAGGCTTCCTCCTCTCAGATGACTTCAGCTTGAGTCAAGTTGACATAAAACTAGCCAGCACATCAAGTAATGGGGGAACACATGTGCCATCAATCGCCAGCAGCACATACAAGTTTGAAAAATGCTTTACTTAGAAGTGAGCTGTGCTCCATTTTGTCTAGAATGTAGTCTATAGCATTATGTTTAGAATGTACATGAGGATGAAAAAAACACTCAGAAAATAAGACTATCCATTTCACCTTAATAACAATGATAATTGAGGTTAACTTATTTTCCACTGGAATTGATAAAATGTGCAGTAACTTTACAAGCAAATTCCTGGTATAGTATGTAGGAAGGCTTAAAAGAAATTGGAACAATTCATTTGACTTTCATTTTCAGTCTGTTCTTTTACATTTTGAATCAAGTAGCAACCAGGGTATATTAGTATTAGACTCTTGTTGGATGACTGTAAAGAAAAACCCCACTAGCTGTTATTTGGTGATTAATATGTAATCTATACAGAGGAATGTTCACGTAAATGCATCACCTGGTGTTGAATATACCCATGTAACCAGTGACCAAAACCCAGGGTCCAGAAGCCCCCTGGAGACCACATTTCATTGCTACCATGAAGCTACTGCCCTGACGTCTGATAGAATTGTTTCGTATCAGCTTTATTTTGTTGAAAGAGACACAACTTTTTGTTTTGAGAGAGGATCTTACTGTGTAGCCCAGGTTGGCCTTGAATGGACTCCCTCAGTCTTCCAAGTGCTAATGCTTCAGGCATGTGACACCATACAGCAAGGTTCTGTTTCTTTTTTGCACACACTATTGTTGTATGGTCCTGGCTGGCCTAGAACACACTATGTAAAACTAGGCTTGCCCCTGGCTTGTGACACTCCTCCTCCCTGCGTCACCCAAGTGCCGGACTTACAGACACATGCAGAACTACATGACTCACAGACACGCAGTGCTACATCTGGCTTAAGCAGTTTTGAAGGAAAGTGGGTCACATACTAAAGCAAATACGGTAACTATAAAGTCTAAAGCGCCAAGCAAGCCTGAGAATAAAGCCTCCACCCTTTATCCCAAATCTTTAAAAATGGGGCCAGTGAGCTGTCATTTTCATTTAACCACATTTCTTATTCATGATAGGACACACAACAACAACAACAACAATTCAGAGTTTAAAGTTCTTGATGTGGCCATAACTCAAAATATGTTTTGAATGAGTATGGGGGTCATTAACAGAGTACATATTTGTACTTACAAGTTATTTGTTTTCAGTAAAGTTGTGGTCGGACATGCATGCCTATAAGTAGAACTACATAGTTTTGATTACTCTTTGCACAAGACCAAGGATTAAACATTCTGGTCAAGAATGCTTTTTGTCGCTCTGAAACCTAAGAGGATGACAGGGACCTTACAGTGAGTGTCTTCTAAGGCATGTGTGTCATACATTTCTTAAAAGGACATATTTGAATAAGTTATCTAAAACATATTTTATGGGGCTGATATGACTCAGAGGTTAAGAGTTCTAGGTACTCTTACAAAGGACCAAATTTAGATCCACCTTGACTCACAATCACCTCTAACTTTAGTTGTAGGGCATCCAATGCCCTTTCTGACCTCAATGGCCACTACCTCCCCATAAACATCAATGAAAATATGTAGATAAATCTTAACAAAATAAAAAAATACATTTTAAGTACCCAGACCATGACCTTGATTGACAGCGGGAGGTGGCTGGGGCCATGATGAATTAGAAGACTATGATGTGTGCTGTGGAACAATCCTTTCTACATAATGAATATGTATTACTCTCACTGGTTAATAAAAAGCTGACAGGTCAGTAGCTGGGCAGAAGTTAGGCAGGAAAGCCAAACTGAGAATGATGGGAAGGAGGACAGCCAGCCAGCCACTGAGGATGCAAGACATGTAGAAAATGAGGTAACAAGCCATGAACCACGTGGCAAAACATAGCTAAGAAATATGGGTTAATTTAAATGTAAGAAGTAATTAGCAAGTAATAAGTCTGAGCCATTGGCCAAGCATTTATAATTAATATAAGCCTCTGGGGGGATAATTTGGAAATAACTGCCAGGTGTAATTGGGCTTATGGGACAGAAAGCTCCACCTCCAGTTATGGATGTATTCTTTTAAATAAAAGTAGTAAAATGTGTTTCTGTGTTAACAGAGCAGATCCCTTAGAGTGGGATCTTCTTCTCTCCTCTAGTTTAGGGAACAAATTGTATTCTTCAATGTTTCTCCTAAGTTCACTGGTCTCCAAATATAGAAGGAGAAACATAAGGAGACACATTAATTTCTTTCTTAGCACAGTACTGGTGAATGCAAAGAGATCTGGGTTTCATTCTTAGTTCTCTTATTAACCACTTATGAAAAACTGGAAAAAGGATGCCAGTTAATGTCTCAGTATTAATTGTGTCATTTACAATGAAAGCTTGATTTATAAAGTCTATAAGACTTGGGGCATCTGTAACAATCATCAAGTGAGAAGCATCACTGTAGGTTAAGGACTTGCATTGCTCTGGTTCTCTGGAGTGATCGTGATCGATCGGAATAAAGATATCACTACCTGCTGGGCGGTGGTGGTGCATACCTTTAATCCCAGCACTTGGGAGGCAAAGTCAGGAGGATCTCCAGGTTTGAGGCTAGCCTGGTCTACATTGTGAGTTCTAGGACAGCCAGGGCTACACAGAGACACCCTGTCTCAAAAAAACCAAAAGAGAAAATATGTGTACCTACCAATCAAATGGGTCCCTTGATTAATAGGTACGTTTTTAAAAAAAATAAATAAATAAAGGGACTCTAAATAATCCCACTTGTTTGAAGCCAATGGTTTCACATCTTGATCTAGTTACAGAGAGAGAACTGCTTAATAAAAATAACCATTGATTGATAACTCAGCATAAGAAATGAATCCAGGGCTGGGGATATATCTCAGCTGCACAGGCTTGCCTTACATGAGCAAAGCTCTTGGCTTGATATTCAGCATTTGAAAAGAAAACTAATATATTCACTAATAATTTTTATAAATAATATCAGATGCCAATAAGAAAAAAAATCCATCCGTTTGAGACAAGGTAATTTTTTTAAAATTCCAGTTCCTACTAACAATACCAGGGATGTTCATAACTCTGCTTAGAAGAAGTTGGAAATTCATTCTAAATAACAGTCATGGAACTCAAGGCTTGCCCAGCTATCTGAAAAAATAGCTCTGATTGGCTGGCAGAGTATGGGATGGGCCTGTGGATATTCCATATAAACTGCATCCAGAACCACACAATGACAATATTCTTCTATTGGCAATACTGACTACAGCTGAAGACACATTGGCAGGTATCCTGGGGTTGCACTCACTGACATCATCCCCATTTCCTGCTTGCTCCTGGACCCTGACAGTAGCTGGTAGACCACAGCCCCTTGTTCAGTTCCCATGAAGGCTCTCAGAAGCTGTGGGGGATAAAAGACCATTTCTAACTTTCTTCCCTCCAGTAAGTTAGCAGTCAGAGGAGGGAGAAGCTTGAGCTTGGAGTATGAACAAGCTTTGGAATAATCAACAAAATGCTGGATGTGTGGGTGTACCCCGGTAAGTAGTTCGCAAAAAGGCCTTCTTTTCCATTACTGAAATGTGGCATCCAACTCTGAGCAGACTTAAGTTTTTATGTTTGATTTGATTGACACAATAATGACATTTTCCATGATTTTAAGATTATGTCATGGTGCTGTTGAACTGTTTTAATGTCCTGGTTGGAATGATGTCTGGGCTTGATTTTAGCGGGGAGGAGCATGAACTCAGGGTCTATAAATAGAATCACTTTTTATTTTCAGTGTCATTCATGAATTTATGTGTTTTAAAACAATGATGTATTTTAGTACTTGTGTTGTGATGTTTCTTAATCCCTTGTGGAAGCAGTAACAAAGATCTGAGACTAAGAGTTTTGAGTAAGAGAAAGGTGCACATCAAAATTATGACTTGGGTCAAATTAGAGGACTTGAGTTATGTCAGAGAAAGGAAAAAGATTTGCTTTTTTAAACACACAGATAATCCATAACATGATGCATCTGGACACCAAAGTTAGGTAACAAAGTCTAAAGGACATGTAAGAGCTCTGTCTCAGAAAAACTTCCAAAAAGAGGGGGGCTGGGTTCTTAAAGCACATGTTCTGGCAAATTTCTGCCTTCTCTGAACCTTTGCCAACACTATTTCTGGAGTCTGAAAGAAAACACATGAAAAAGATTTGGATCTTTCTAGGGCCATTATGCAACTGGGAGTTGTTGACATACCTATTATCAACAATTCCTAAGACATTTCCTTACCACAAGAACTACTAATGTTCATGGAATAAGGGAATCTTGAGAGTAGTTCCACCAACTCAGAAACTCAACAATTACCACCATCCTTGAGAAGAAAGAGAGAGACTCCAATTTACTGGCCTCAGTCATTCCTATATCTTAAAATCTTTCACAGACCATTCCTGACAAACACTCTCTGCTTGGCTCTTCCCCTTTCCTCACAGTCTAGGCTAACGTGTAACTCAGCCCTACTTTGAACTACTTTTTGCTATTCCCTGAACATGTGCATTTTAATGCTTCTCCAAGCCATCCATTTCCTCTCTCTAGAATTCCATTCTGCTACCACCTCTTCAGTGAGTTATTCCTCCCTCATGGAGATTGGGTCTCATGGAGCTAGCTTTAAATTCATTATGGAGCAGAGGATGGCCTTGAACCCTAATCTGACAGCCTCTACTTTTCAGGGATTTCAGGCATGCACCACCACATTCAGCCTGGAGATCCTTCTCCTTAAGCTGCAATCCAAATATGATTTGCCTTTGAGTCCCTCCTCATATTTTGTTCTGGGGCAAAAAAAAAATCAATCAATCAATCAATCAACCAACAACAACCAATCAATCAATTCTTTTGCCCTTCTGGGTTTCCATACAAATTTATACATAAGAACTCTGAAGAGTTTCATAGAGTCTGTAATTTTCCAATTTAAGAGTAGAGAGAATACATTTTTAGAAAGAATATATTAGAAATGAATCTATGAAATTTTTTATTTTTTTCCAAATAAAATAAAAAGTCAGCCCAAGGCTGGGTGGGTGGCATATTGCCTATAATCTAGCAGGAGGAGTCTGAGCTAGTTTAGGCTATCTAGAGTCTTAGAGATAAACCTGGGCTATATATAGTAAGGCCCTCTCTTAAACACATACACACACACACACACACTTACATACTTGAGTCATATGCTTAACAGAGAAAGCAAGCCCATTTAAATGTATGCTAGTAGTAACGGGTATTATTATTATTAATTCTCAGTAGTGCCCTCCTTTGCCAAGAACTTCAGACTCTTTTCCTGGCTGCTGGCTCACGAATCGCTGGCAAGCTTACATGGTTTTGCTAAACACAGTGTGTACGTGAGTGAGCTTGCCTGCTTTCCTCCTCTGTCCCTGAGTCTACATTTAGTTGTTAGTTTCATTTACAACGTGTGCCTCTGCCACCCGGAGCCTGACGAGGTCACAGAAACGCAGTCATCTGATTTGTGTGAAGCTGCTATTTTTGGCTAGCACTTCCCAGTACACCTCCTGCTTTCCAGAATGACCCAGCAGTCTCTCTGCAACTGTCCTGCCTTCCTCCGGCCAAGGCAGATGCTGAGAGCTTGAGCCACAGCCTCTGGCTGTCCTCCTCCTCGCAGATGCTGCCAGACTACAGTTCTGGATCCCGGCTTTAAACTTCATCCTTTTTCAAGATCCACAGGGGAAAAATGCCTTCTCTTTCTCTGTCATCCGCTCTATCAACGACATCTTAGTCGTTTCAAATCCTGTCTTCTTTCCTTCGCTAATCATCTCCAAGGATGCCTGGAGTACAAACTCCAGCCACCTTGACTTCCGGGAGTGTAGAAACTTCCTGAATGTCCCCCAGAACAGACTCACAGAGGGAAGACCCTACTGAGAACGAAGGCCATTCACTGCCAATAGCATTTGTTTCTGATTCAGTAAGCTGATGATTCATTGAGTAGGGTACAGGCTTTATTCAATGAGTAAGAGTTCATTGAGAGTCCACTGATTGGCCACCTCATTCTCTCACGATTGTCCTTTCTTTCCCATTGCCACACGCCACAAGGTCCTCTTTCAACAAAGGGATTTCTGCAGCTGCTTCCTAATGGGACTTTGTATGCTCGGGTTCCCCTCCATCCTGTCTATCATGTTTAGAAAATGAAAAGCACCCTTTTCTCTCATGAATTTACTGCTGCCTCTTCGGCCTCAGCCTCCTCACCCTGCATGCCACTTCACCTTGCCAATCACGGAGTACTTGTACCTCAAAATACACCCATTTTCCTTAGCTGGGGGCCAGAGAGATGGCCCAGTAGGGGGAAGGTGCTTGCCGCTAAGCCTGATGATCTGACTTCTGAGTGCCAGGACCCACATGGTTGAAAGAGAGAACCGACTCACCTCAGCAAGCTGTTGCTGACCGCCACACACACTCTGCAGCAGGTTTGTGAGAAATAAAACCTAATTTAAAACTGAGCCACTTTCTCTGCTTGAACTGTTCTCCCTCCTGCATGTGTCCAAGACCACAGAATAACATCGCACGCCTTCAGCTTCCTCCCGGGGCAAATGCCTTTTCCCAGTGACAGCTACAGCACGACACACACCACTTGTTCCTTAACCACTGTCTCGCTTAACTGTGACCTACTTGAAGACAACACAGAGTCCTCCTCACCTTTGGAGCTCTTACCCCCATAGAGTGCACCCCACCCCCATCCCTCAGCACTTAGGAAGTATCCGTTTAATGAGTTAATAGTTGGTTACATCAAGACTACCAGTATTTTGATCTATTTATTTTCTCTTCTCGGAGGCAAACTGCTATTGGCAAATCTTCCCCATTGTGCTTCTGAGTACCTCTTCACACTGCTTTCACTTAGAGGAATCTCAACAAGGATGCAGTCCACTCACAAGCAAATGCAGAAGGGGCTACAACAGGCTTTGGTGAAGGAGTTTCTACCTGGCCAGGTGACAGACCTCACTTACAAAAGCTTAAGGGATTAAGAATAATTATGTGCTGGGCAGCAGTGGCGCACGCCTTTAATTCCAGCACTTGGGAGGCAGAGCCAGGTGGATCTCTGTGAGTTCAGGCCAGCCTGGTCTACAGAAGGAGATCCAAGACAGGCACCAAAACTACATAGAGAAACCCTGTCTAGAAAAAACAGAGAATAATTATGTAGACTACTTAAGTTGCATACATCTCAAAGATTTCTCTGAAGACTGGGCACATTTAACTAATCTTTTCCCCATTCCAATAAAGGAATTGAAACAGCTACTCATAATACAGCCGCCAATCATAATACAGCAAGAGACTATAAAGCAAAGTCTGTGAAAATATAACTGGTTAAAGAGCAGAGAATAAGTGACTGAGTGCTCTGTCATGAATGGGGCCTCTTTATCAACACCTCCCACCCCCCACCCCACCAAGTTCAGTGATTCTCCAGAAAAAGAGGTGAAAAGAATGTTAGAGTCAAAAGGAAGAGGAGAGCTGTGCAATGCTGTCTTCTGGACATGGCATGGCTACTGTACTCATGCAACTGCAGCTATGCATACCTGCACAAGATCAAGCCAACCAAAATTCCAGCATGGATGGGGTAGGAGCTCCCAAGGCTCCACCGCATCTGAGGAGCAATTAGCAGTAGACAGCTGCCACGGGGGGGGGGGGGCCGCGGGGGGGGGGGAACCTGTTCTTCTATAGCTGCTAGAGTAGGCTGCCCACACTCCAGTGGGTGGATGCACAACATATGGACGACATTGACTGGACTTAATGGGTTATTTAAAAAGAAGAGGGATGGCTGGATGTAGTGGTGCACACCTTTAATCCCCGCACTGGAAAAGTAGAGACAAGGAGATCTCTTGGAGTCTGGAGCCAGCCTGGTCTACATAGTGAGTTTCAGGTCAGCCAGGGCTAAAGAGTGAGATCCTGTCTCATAGAGGTGCATGAAGTCAGAAGAATTATGCGCTACAGAGACTTGGGAGCTGAGAGAAGAATCGAAGGTAGATATGATCATATTTCATTGTATACATTCATGGAGTTGTAAAACAATACAAAATTTTAGGCCTCCCACATCCAATCTCTCCAGCCAGCTAGACCTGCACATCCCTCTCTAGGGTCTAGAAGGAAACAGAAAGCAAAACAAAAGCCTCCTAAAATTCATGTGGAACCACAAAAGACCACAGATAGTCAAAACAACCCTGAGAAAGAAGAACAATGCTGGAGTGATTACCATTCCAGATCTCAGATAGATTACAGAACCACAGTCATAAAAACAATAGGATACTGGCACAAGAGCAGACCTGTAGACCCATGGAACAAAACTCAAGACCCAAACATGAGTACAAATAATTACAGCCATTTAATATTTTAAAGGTGCCAAGAATGAACACTGGAGAGCATAAAATATCTTCAACAAATGGTGCTGGAAAAACTGATGTCCACATGCAGAAGAATGAAATTAGACCTGTGTCTATCACCTTGTTCAGAACCAAACTTCAAGTGACTCCAAGACCTAAATGCAAAACCTGAAACAATGAACCGGCTAGAAGAAAACACAGCCAGTGCTCTACATGACACAGGACTTGTGGGAAAGGTCTGTCTGAAGAGGACTCATTTACCCAAGAATTAAGGCTGACAATTGGCAAGTGATACTTCATGACACTAAGAAGCTTCTGCACAGCTAAGGATCAATCAATCTGGTGAAGAGGAAGCCAAAAGCATGGGAGAGAATCTTTGCTGGATATACATCTGACAGAGGACTAATATCAGGATATATAAAAGAGGTCAAAAAATAAGACAAATCAAAACAGTCAATTAATTAAAAAAAATGTGCCTGAGATCTGAATGGAAAAATCTCAAAAGAGGAAAAAAAAAACTGGCTAAGAAGGATCTCAAAAGATGTTCAGTGTCTCTAGCAATTAGGAAGATTTCTCTGAACAACTTTGAAATTTCATCTTACCCCAGTGAAAATGGCAGAGAACAATAAAACAATGGACAGCAAATGTGGGAAAAAGGAACCCTCACTAATTGTTGCTGGGTCCATTCACTGGTCCAACTACTCTAGAAATCAGTGTGGGAATCCCCAAAAGCCTGAAAATAAGTTGACCATGAGACCCTGCTATACCACTCCTTGGCATATGCCCTAATGACTTGACTCTACAGATTCTCGATCAGCCATGTTCACCATGTCTCTATTCCCAATAGCTAGGAAGTGGAAACAACCTAAATGTCCTTCAGCTGATGGACAGATAATGAAAATGTGGTACATGCACACTATACAATACTAGTCAGCTGTAAAGAAAATGAAATCATGAAATTTGTAGGTAAATGGATAGAACTAGAAAAGATCATACTGAATGAGGTAATCTAGATTCAGAAAGACAAATGTTGCACATTCTTTTTTATTTGAGGGTTTCAGTTCCAAATCTTCAGATGCAAGCTTAGTTCTCACCCCTCGTCTTTGCATCAGATGAAGACCATTAGAGAAAACCACAACCAAACCAAAATGCACTATTGTGGAGCCCAGCCCCAAGAGACAGAGCTGTAACACAACACCTGCACTAATGCTTCAGGGACTACTGTGGAAGAGATCAAAATGGTAAGAGCTGGAGGAACGGAGTCTGCCGCGAGACTGCTGTCTGCTAGAAATGCCAGCAACTACACCTGTCTTACCTCACCAACATGGCTGCCTACACACTAGCTGAACAAGGATGACACCAACAGTCATGCGAACATGGAGAGGGGCAAGTTCAGGAGGCCTCAACCCCAGACAAAGAACTATAGACAGCCAAGGGATGCTGAGGGTGGGAGAAAGTCTTCCCCAGGGAAGGGCACACCAATCGGTTAGCCAACACCAAATGATCAGCCCTGGAAATGTGCATACAAGTAACATCATGTGGACTGAGCAGATTATATTTATGTATTCTGGAATACTCACACGTGCGCACACACACACACACACACACACACACACACACTGTATATAACAACAATTAAAGAACAAAGAGGCCATGAATTTGAATGAGAGCAGGGTGGGGGTGCACTGGAGGGAGGGGTGCACTGGAGGGGTGGGGGTGCACTGGAGGGAGGGGGTGCACTGGAGGGGAGGGGGTGCACTGGAGGGAGGGGGTACACTGGAGGGTTGGAAGGAGGAAAGGGAAGGAGCAAATATACTTTCAAAAAGTATTTTAAAAAGGTAAGTAATTCTGAGATATCATCATAAGACCTTAGGCCTTCTGAAAACGATTCTTTTATAAGTGAAAACAGACATGCAGAGTGGAGTTCTTTATCTTAGCACTCACAGTCAACACTGTGACCTTATTTATAAATATAACCCGTCCCCCCCACCCAAGCAATCACTATATAAAAGGAAACATAGCACCTAATACTGTGGGGAAAGAAAAGGGCAGAGAACATTTTTGCTCTAATGAGATAACCCGTGGATTACTGATCATTCCAACCCGAGTGAACTAATGTAAAAACACACCTGGCTGGGATGCTCTTTCTGCTGCTTCTCATACTTTGAAGACCCCACAGCTGCTCTGTTAGAGAAAAAGGGTTGCTGTTGACAGTCCAACTACAAAGAGTAAGTCTTTAAAGCAGGAAATCAAATTTAGACAGAGATCCTTTCAAAGACAACTCCAAAGGAAATCCCAAGGATTAGTCATTTCTAAGTAGATGGAGCTGCTCTGTCTGCAGGTACACATACCCAGCACTGCTCTGCAAAGCAAGAAAAACACCAACCAATCCTAAAACAATGCCGCAATGGCACAGAAATGGCTTTCATAACAGGACATTCTCAGCAACCTTTACTGGGAGTGTTACTAACATCTACTAGAATGGCTGGTAAAGTAATGAATGATGAATGATTCAGGATAAAGAGTTTCTGCCCTTCAGCTTCCCTATGCAATCAAGGACAGCAAATCCTAGAACTAAGAGTTGGATGACTCATAAAGATTACTTAATTCAGTGTTCCAGGCTTGGGTCCCATCAAGTACTCCCCAGTGAAGTCTATCCAGATGTGTCAGAGCCCAAGTGGCAGAGAAACAGGTCTCTCTCTTGGGTAGGCCCAGTTCCACCCTTGACACAGGAGCTTCTGCCCCAAGACAGGCTCACTCTGAGTGGTTAGGATTTAGAAACAACTCATAGAGGTAGAGTAACAAAAGCTATTGGGGTCCAGCCCCAGATAACTTTTTCCCAGAGCCCAGAAGAGAAGCTGTAAGCAGCTGGGATCTAATCTGAGGGATATCAAATGAATCTACGTACACTCAGCTCTTTTAATCCATTCACTTTATTCTTCTAAGTCAATTCCACAAGTGCCATGGGGGTACTGGCTTATATACACTTACAAGCGGTATTCTTTGGCAATGCAATGTGAGGCTTGAAGTTTTCAGGGTCATAGAGAGAGGTGACAAGATCCAAACACAGAGCAGTAATCAGCAGCTTTTATTTACAACCCAAAGGGGGAGTGACTAATGAAAGAGAAAGATTTAAGCTTAATTTGCACAAGAAACAAAGATTGGCACTTATTATCCACCCGGCCTTGGCAGTTGTCTCATTGGGTCAGTGGAAATATTTACCTTATCTCAGTAACTAGCAGATGGCTGAACACCATCCTGGAATTGCAAGCAGTAAATCCTTTCAATTAGGGTGTTGTGTTAATAAACCAGGGTGAAGGTAAGGAGTTAAGGATTTAAGGTTAGTGAGGTTAGCTTCTCCTATCTGTAGGTGAGATGAGCTCAGGGTACTTTAGTGCTCATCTATCTGCAGTCTGTCCTTGGGTGTTTGAGAAGTGTCTCAGATGAAATACTTTTGTCTGGAGATGGCACTGGCCAGACTGTCTGCTAATGAAGATGATTGCAGAAAGGCAGACTCTAAGTCTATGCTGGAATAAGAGGGAAAAAGGCCACCTTATGGGAAAGGGGTCTTGACTGTGTGACTGGTTTCAAACACAGCTGGGGGATATTATCCAAATACCCCAAAAGTATAGGCGAAGTTGTGCCCAGTAAATGATCAACTTCACTAGAAGTTCTTGGGAAAAGAATCAAATGGGAAAGCTACATATCACACAGGAAATTCACTTTAGGAAACAGCTGATACATTCAAAAGTATCACCAAAACGCCTTGAGTTTTGGCTTCCCTCGGGCAGAGGCCTTGGCTATGCCAGGTTTTAGCTTTGTCAGTACCAGCTGAATTCCTACCTCATATTTCTACGGCTTGCAGCAGCAGATATGATACACAAGTGACATAAGACTGACCAGTTAAGGCTGACCACTTTAATAATCATAGCTTTGAAGACAGAAGTACCAGGTAATGGAGTCTATGTAAGGACACTTCTAAAGTGAACAAATAAATGTCTTCAATTTGAAGAATTTGTGGGTACCACTAGTAAAAAAAAATCCTGACTGTAGGATATTTGTTGACATCTTATAGGTAAGATGCTTTTATATTTACTTCTAGAAGTGATGAAACACTACATTAAGTTGAAGGAACCTGATTAGAATATATTCATAAAATTATACACACATACACACACCCCAAAATTCCAAAGTGTTTGGAAATAGGTTCTGAAAGGTAAGTACAAAATTTCCAAAATATCTGAAAATCTTGACATCCAATGGATAAATTTGGCAAGTAGACAGTTGTGGTCTAATGCCTGCCCCATCCTTATTAGGCAAGACAAATTCCAACACACATGTACACCGTGTAGATTCAGAGAGTTGATATTGGTAATATTCATATGGCATGAGGTTAGGAGTTGAAAGAGCAAACTACTATCATTTTTGATACTTTAAAGATGTATTATATGGGGTTGGGGTGGGGCTAGCTCAGTGGCAGATCACATGCTTTGCATGCAAGAGGCCCTAGGTTCAGGCTCTGAGCAGCAGGCACATATGTACGTGCCCACACTCGTGTGTGTGTGTGTGTGTGTGTGTGTGTGTTCTGTATGTCATTTGGCATCTTTATGTTGATGCATACCAGCCCCAAACCTACTGTACTGAAATACCACAGAGTGCCTCAATGACTTGATCTCTCACTGGCCACAGACGAATGTGCCACTGGTCTGTCCTCAGACCATGTGGTGTATGTGACCAATGCTTTACTGTAATAGAAGCAAAAGTCCCAAGAAATAGCAATTTTAAATAGATAGACTTTTACTTAACTTTTAAAATAAAAACAAAATGAAAAATTTTAGTATCAACAGAGTAGATGCTTAAAAAACAGAATGCAGAAGTGATACCTATTTTCTAAAACTAAACAGTGTAGAAAGCCATACCCAAGTCGAGTGTAGCCACCACCACATTAAATTCTTTAAAGTACAGACCACCAAAAACTCTTCATAAAACTACTGCTTAATATACTTCTGTAACACATCAATTCAAAGTTATATTATTTTGCTTAAAAGTGAAATTTCATTTTAAATAAAGCATCTGAAAGTGTAGTAGGAGAATGCCTAGCAACAAGACATCTGAGGAGTAATTGCAAGGCTCTAATAGGGCTTCCTCACCAGCAAGGGACACTTCTAAAGTGTAGTCACACAGAACAGTCATTTTTAGACGTGCAGGCTGTCTAGTGAGAACATTCGTATATATGTCTGGAAGCATAATGACATTTAGCCATATTCAAAGAGTCACAAAGCAGTGATATAACTGGGTTTCTTTTTCTTTTGAGAGTCTCTCACATCTTTTACAAATCTGTTCATTGTGGTTAGAATGAGTATCTTAAGCTTCAAATCCAAGGAGGGAAGGAAATAGAGAAAAAGCAGAACAGGAAGCAAAGTGTTATAACATCATTAAAGCTCTCATTTTGGTTATTTTTATTTTTCAACAAAGAAGCCTGAGAATGAAGTGTTTTAGAAAGAATGCCTCTTAGGAACACATGTCCTAAGATAAAAGCCCCAGAAAGATAAAACGACTGTAACAAGGATGTCTCAGGAACATGACAGAGCATCAGTGATTATAAAAGGTCCAGAGGATCTATCCTCGGTTATTTCTGCTGGCAAAGCAGCTCAGTTGGGAGAGTGCTTCCCCAGGGTCACAGAAAGCATGCAAGATGACACATGCTTACGGCCCAGTGCTCAGAGGGCTAGCCTGGAATACAAGACGACCTGTTTCACAAAAATCAAACAAGAACCAAAAGAAACAAAAACAACTTCAAACCAGTTATCTCTGTAGGGTAGAGTAAAGGAAGTCCCTGATTTCTTTTTATTTTGTTTACAAAGTAGCAATAAGAAAAGTGGCTTAAGAACAAATGAAGAGGTGCTGGAAGAGAAACTGAGTCAAGGGCAAGGACTCTGGAGCACAAAGAGTGGTCATTTAAGTGGGTTCAAGGTTGTATACGGGTCAGGGAGTCAGCAGTAGCAGACGGCCTGCAAGCTGGAGGTCACCCTTCTGTGCAGTCATTTCTCAATGGCCACAGCCTCGAGACTTCATCTTGCATTCCCAGCAAGCGAGGGTGCAGATGTGCATGCTTCTTATACATTTACAAAATTTATGTATCGACAAAACTTCTAGAGTTCTTATCATTCCTGCATGAATCATTCAGTCTTATTCCAAGATCTTCCATCATGTGTCAAAAAGGAAAACTTAAATACATGTGGGTGTACATAATACAAGTGTGTGTGTGTGTGTGTGTGTGTGTGTGTGTGTGTGTGTGTGTATCATATTTCTTTGCTTTTATTTTGAAAGGCTTTTTTAACAACAAAATCAGTAATTTTCAGTGTCTGAGAACTGTCTCATAGGTTGCCAATAATTTGTATCAGCGTGCAGAGACACAGACACATAGACAGACAGACAGACAGACACACACACACACACACATCAACTCTGTTCCTGTTTTCTAAGAGTCTCTGTTTCAAACTACTTCTCTACAAATGCAATTGTATACATGGTATGTGTATATGTGAATGTGTATATATAATAGGTTTATTGTGAGAATTAATTTTAATTTGTGTAGAGAAAATTGCCTAGAAGAGTATGCGGCACCTAGTTACCTAGCTACAGTGTTTCTGCTGCCATCCTGTAATATTATCCCATTATCATTATCACATTAGTACAACAATAAAAATGCTATAATAATTGCATTTTAAAGTATTTACATTTTATTTTAGATGTATGAAATGACAGTTCTTTCATTTTAATTACTGTTAATATAATGTGTAAGTCATTTAAAATAGAAGTTGAGAAAATGGGCTTCCCATCCCACCTTCTTTTTTTTTTTTTTTTTGGCTTTTCGAAACAGGGTTTCTCTGTGCAGTTTTGTGCCTTTCCTTGCTTTGTAGATCAGGCTGGCCCGGAACTCACAGAGATCCACCTGCCTCTACCTCCCGAGTGCTGGGATTAAAGGCATGGGACACCACCACCCAGGCCCACCCCACCTTCTAAGGCATGTCTCCAGCATGACAAATTTTTAATTTGGAAGCATTGATATGATAGCAGACTGTTTACTATTAAAAGGAACTTCAGAGCCGGGCGGTGGTGGTGCACACCTTTAATCCCAGCACTCGGGAGGCAGAGGCAGGCGGATCTCTGTGAGTTTGAGGCCAGCCTGGTCTCCAAAGTGAGTTCCAGGAAAGGCGCAAAGCTACACAGAGAAACCCTGTCTTGAAAAACAAAAAAAAAAGGAACTTCAGAATAAGAGATCAGTTGAGGAACAAACAAGGAATCTATGCCCAGAAAGTTTTTAACTGTATGTATGCATAGGTACCTATGTTTATAGTAGATGGTCTGTATGCCTTTCCTTGGATATATAGAACTAATTCTGTCATTATGTAATATGTTATATACATAAATTAAGTAGCACCACACACATAAAACACATATAAATATAAAAACAAAAACAATGGTATTTAAAACTAAAGCATTTAGTTGTAATCCAAATACCCATGTCTGCCTATGACACTAAAGAATTCAGATTTGTATGGCTACATTTGGCACATACCACTGATGATTCTGACGAGTTGTTTCTCTATATAACAAATAAAATAATGAAATTTAAATTCCTTATGAAGCATATTTTTATTTTGAAGTCACCTCTCCCAGTGTGACCAATTTGATCATATTTACCATCTCTTTGACATGTCCTTTCTCATGCTTTAGAAACTGCCAAAGGGACAGATAGAACGAAACCCCAAACCAGCCTCAGAAGGTCCTAGGGAAACGGAGGGCTGAGTGTCAGTTCTGACCCGGCGCTGGGATCTGGGAATATGGTTGTGGATCAAGAAGGGGTACATTATGACCAAATCACACACACAAACCAACCAAAACCCCTCAAGTTAAAACCAACAGGTCTGTAGAGCTTTTTTAAACAAGACAGGTAAATTCTTAATCACACTGGGTCTTTAGAAAACTGTGTAGGCCTGGATATGGGGACCCTACAATTTAAGAGGAAAAAGGAGAGGGGCAGCACCCTTTCTTTTAGGTATTTCACCGTTGCACCACAGGGCACTGAGATGACATAGCTCTCCCCGCCCCCAAGACAGAGTCTTACTCTTATGTAGTCCTGGCTGTCCCGGAACTCGTTATGTAGACCAGGCTATCCTTGAACTCAAGAGATCTACCTGTTTCAAATTTTGGCTTTTCAGATTAGGATACCCAATGTGTATTACTTATAAGAAGTTTCAGTTTGCTTTTACAAACGAGGGACACATTGAGACTGTGCTAGAGTGCGAAGCCTACTGGACAAGCAGAGGGCTCAGTGATAAGCTCCATGAGGATAAGCACGTACTCCAGCCTTGACCAGGACAGTCTTAATGCCACATCTCTTTTTACAGTTGCTGCCAACACTTCCTCTTCCATTCTCAAAAACGCCAATTTGGATAGCAAATTCTACTCTTATGTTTTCGAGAATAAAGTGCTGTCATTTTACCAGCAGAATCCCATTCAGGCAAGAAACTTCTCCAAATTCAAATGCTGGCTACGAGGATTTGATTCTATGAGGTTGGCTACATCTGACCTAGGTATGGAGTCTGAATGGATGACTGACTACTGAATTCCAAGCTCTTATCTTGCTGACTTTATCACTTGTCTTCTCCAATGTAAGCCTGGTAACGGGACAGGAAGAGTCCTAGGGAACCCATGGGCTTCATGAAAGCCTAGAAAACAATACCACTACTGTTGAGCTGCGGAGGTCACTAGAATTTACAGCAAAAAACCTGCTTTGAATGACTGTGAAAATTATATAGGACGCAGTCACTTCTACCACAAGAAAAATTCACTTTCTTCCCGTATCTGCTCTAAGCTTATTTTTGGCTGTCTGCAGTGGGTGGACAGCTAGCTAGCTCTGTCTAAGCCAATCTCAAGCACAAGTTTGACCCTCTTCTCTCCAGGCTTCCACTCTGAGCACCAGGACTGACAGTCACTTGCCCTGGCAAATGTGAACATGCTGCACCAAGAGTTGTCGTTCAAAACTAAGGACGACAATGAGGAAGTCAAACCATTTCTGTCTTCCTTCCATTGAAAACTGCCAACAATTTTCTTATAATTGATATGCCTAACTAGTACGTATTTTAATCTTTAAAATTAAACACGAGACCTAGGAGATTAGCTGCAATCTGCAAGCCTGCTTTCCAGAGCTAGAATTCTAATTCCATAAACTTGTTAGCAGTGGTAAAAACATCTATCTCCAACTGAAAAGGTGAGAGTTTGTAAGAGGGAACAGAAAAGTGTTAGTGAGAGAAGCTTGCACATTACGGACACGTTCGGAACTCTCTAGAAGAGAAGATATGCTATACCCAACACATTACCTTGTTCAAAATCCTTATAAGGACTGCTAACCAACCACTATAATAGTACTGTATAGACAAACATAACCATTAGCTTCTGACTCCCACTCACTCTTCCTGAAAGAAAATTACTCATCGAAAATGCAAACCAGTACACCCAGAACAGCTAACATAATACCATCTTGGTGCTTTTATCACAGAAGGGAAATATTTGTTTCTCTTTGGGAAATTCTTAGTATGTTAGTAATTTATTTTTCTTGGCTTCTGTGTTTTTATAATGACTTCAAAGAATGATATGTACACACTTAGGAAAATTTATATTGCCAGCGTAGTCACTGATTTCAATTTAACCTCATTCTAAACAATGCCTCCCACAAGAGAACAAGTTCTAGTAATTTACCTTAAGAATTGTAATTGTTCCCTGAGAATTTATGATAACCTACATTTTGTAGACAAAGACAGACATAAGATGTATTATCAATAAACTACCCATCAAAAATTATTTCCCAGTTAATAAACTCTGCCAACTCCCTCTGGTCAACAACATATTTGGTTTGAGCATACACAAGGTGTGCTGTCAGCCCATGTGTTAGGAATCTGATTGTTCTATCTCCCTCATCTATAAAGCTAAAATAAGTACTCTCAGATCGGCATTTATCTGATAAGTTTAGAAGCCTATCTTAAAGAAAGCTATCTGGTTACTGGAATCAGAGCATCTTAGTAAATGAATTAGTCTTTATGCAGTCTTTACATCTGTACGCTGATTTGCACTGGGTTATGAAATAACAAGACCCACAGTCATTCAACAAAAGGACAGAGACTGATAAAGAAACAAATATTTCCCTTTATTTGAGTGGGTTACAGCTACTTGTGGGATATTCAGAATAACTAAAATCCTTAATTTACAGGACTATAAATGATGCTACTTAACTGAGAACCAGCCAGCAAACAGTAGCCATCTGAAGAACACTACCCATGGAGGGTTTCCCACATCAACTCAGGGTTTCCCACCCAACTCAGTTTCATAGTGTCTACAGTAAATTAGGAACTATTGGCATCTAAGAGTCAGATGAACAATGCTCAAGATTATTTATCAACAGTAGGTTTCCTTACTCCTTTGCCAGATGCACATTGGTAGGCTTTGCTCCAATTGGGATCCCATATTTGTGCAAAGTGTTCGTCAAAATTTCCCTCATGTCATTGTTGTAAGAATCAAAGTCAAATACATTCCGAACCACACTGGAGAGACCTTCGGTGGGATATTTCTGCACAGAAAAACAAAACAAAACAACTTCATTATATATGAGATAAAGCATACAACACTATAAAGGCTATAGAACTGAGAAAGCAATAATAGTACACTAATGAAATTCAGCAGAAATGCATTAGCTATGTTTGATAACCAGGTCGTAGGAATACACCCTTACGTTTAGCAGTCACTCTTACAGCTTATCTTCCTTTTGAGATACACAATAGAAGTCGTGGAGTTGCAGTTCTCCCTCTCAGTGTCCGGGCCCTGCTCAGACCTTCTGTTGCCTTCGTGAACCTGCCTACTGCTGCACTATTCAAACTAGCCAAGACACGAAACAGACTAGATGCCCACTGACAGATGAATGGATTAATATGTGGCATGCACACACATCGGGATTTTACGCAGCCATAAAGAATGAAAGTGTGTCACTCACAGGAAAATGCTTGGAACTGGAGATCGTGTGACATGATGTAAGCCAGAAGCAGAGAGAAATGCATTCTGTGTTTTCTCTTCTATGTGGGATCGGTATTGAACAAAGGCACAGAGGACGTGAGAGGAGAGGGGGGCTATGAGTGGTGAGGAAGAGGTTTAGAGAGAGAGAGAGAGGAGGTAACAAAAGAGGGTGATAAGGGAAAGACAAAACAGCACATTGTTGCTTACATGCATAACCAGCTTTAACTGTATATACACATATGGGGAGAGAGCAGAAGGGAACGATTTGGGCAGAAAGGAACCAGGATGAGGTGAGGAGGGAGGGCAGGGGAGAGCAGTGGGGGAAGGACTTAATGGAGCAAGGTACCATGCCATATATGTGTGAAAAATCTTATAACGATACCATTATTCTGCACTCTAAAAACAATTTAAAAAAGGAAAAAAGGGAGTAACAGATTGATCAATTTAAACTAGCTAAGTCAAGTGTGGAATGTCAACACAGAAATCTCTAGAAAACTCAGTCTATGAATAAATGGAGAAAATGATAAAGGAGGAAGAGAGAGAGGAAGAAGAACTTAAGTGCAGGAAATAGAGAATGGGTGGCTGCCTGCTGCTCCTTGAACATGGAGGTAAAGAAAGTAAGAGCCACCACAGTTAGACATATGCTGGTAGTTTCTCTAATGATTGGTTTCATTGTCCTTCGGTGCTGACATCCAAGCCGGTATGCTGGACTTAGCAAGGCCTTATAAGTAGAGTAAGCGCTTTTTTCCTTCCCATGTATATACGGAAGATATATATATATATTATATATATATAATATATATATAATATATATATCATATATATATATATTTTCAAAGGATAGAATGCTGTATTTCTGTATGTGTATATGTTGTAGAATAATTAAACCAAGTGAATGGACCTATTTGTCATTTTTCATAATTATATTTTAATAGGGTAATCATTTAAAATATACTCTTAGCAGCTTTGCAATGAACATTCCATTATTATTAATAGCTTTTCAGTTACTTTGCTGAGTAATAGCTTTTTTTCCACTGCAACTGAAGTTTTCTCCCTTAAAATCTCTCTCCCTTTTTTACCTCCCAGCAGCCTATTTTTCTCAGTGAGGTTTTCTTGGAGGGTTAGAGGCTGGAAAGAATTCACAAGTCAAAGGCTGTGGCTGTTAGGTGGGAGATCATTATTTGCTATAGAGAGTTTACATGATTTTGTTTGGTTTCATTTTCTTTACCAAGTGGACTATACACTGTGCATGACCAGAGGAATTTTATTCTCTTGAGCACTTATCCTAATTTGACAAATGTTCTTTTAGTATACTATCAGTTCTTGCTGTTTTCTACCTTCATGTCATTTGTAATACTTTCTATCCAGATACCACATGCTAGTTGTAAAAAGTTAAACAGAAACATCTCCTTGCTGTTTAATTATTCCCCCCAACACACACACACACACACACACACACACACACACACACACACACACACACACACACACATCAAAAAACAAAATCAAACCAAAAACAACCCATCCAATTTCTTAGCTGACTGGTACAAAATCTTGCTAAAGCCAATTCAAAGACTACAGTAGGAGCAACCACTGGCCTTCAAGATTTATTACTTAGATTATGCACACTTCCTATCAGGTTATTTGACTGACCTATCACAAAATGGAAATACCAGTTATAAACTGTACAGTCTGGAAGACACAATGGTTTCTTCTAGACACTTTGCACAGATGTATACCATACCTGTAAATGTTTGACAATGTTGACAACTTCTCTGGTAGAATAAGGATAGTTAATAATCCCTTGGTCAGCCAAGTTCCTCAGCTCTCCAAAGGCCGCTACAAGCTTCTGAAGGATGGGTTCAGGCACATTTGGGCCATACTGTTTGAGCATCTCAAGCTCTGAATGGGGCTTGGGGTTATCAATGGCATGACAGCTAAAAATGTCGCCTACAGAAAGGAAGAAAGATCACATTCAGTGGTGATATGCACAACAAAATGCAAGGGTGCTTTAAAGAGCCAGCAGCTGCTCAGCAAATCATCGAAAGCCCATCTAACAATAAGATTGTACAGAGAAGAAAGAAAATGCCTGAACCAGAAGAAAACTGAATGATATGTGGCTAATTCTGCGTGAGTTTATTTATATTCAAAGTTATGATACCTGAATACATGCTTCCTGGGAGATATTAAAACACACAGGGGCAGACTCCTTTGTCCCTGCCAAAGCACGCAGTGGTAATGGTTTACCTTATTTTGATCTAGGAACCACGTGGTTAAACAGCTATTTTGTGTATGTAGGAGTGCTGTGTGTATTTAAAAGTAACAAAACAGAGCATCGCAGCTTCAAGCTTCATCTCACAGACTGACATTTTCAAATACAAACATTCAGGGCAACTTTGTATTTTTTTTTTTCATTGAAAATGAAAGTTATCATGAATGTAAAAAGGTACTTGGTTCCTCTACCATGCAGTCATCAAATAATTATGAAACAACTTCCAGACACCAAGTACAACCCGAGGTAATATATATCAAAGATTTAAGAAAAAAAAAATCCCCATCCTTGTGGAGCTTATATTCTGTTACAGGGGGGTATGTGAGTATGGTGTGTGGCAGTAGAAATGATCATGGGAGAGGGCAGTCACAAGGGCCTCATTGGGAAGATAAAGTCTTCGAATATGTAGCTACGTGGAAGAACATCCTAGGTGGATACTACAGCTCAAGCAGATCTCTAAAGCAGGTAGAACTGGCACACAGAAGAGCGAGTGAGGCAGGAAGTTGGAGAGAGGATGCGGGAAACATCACAAAGGATATTGGAAATCACTGAACATAAGCTCAGCATCTGAGAGATGAGCTTAGAAACTCAGAGTGAAATGGGCAGCCAGGGGGATTTCTACCAGAGAAGTGGACTGCTGTCAAGAACAGACAGACGGTACAGGGTGTAGGCCAGTGGTTCTCAAACTTTCTAATGCTGAGACCCCTTAATACGGTTCCTCATGTCGTAGGGAAATTTTCATTGCTACTTCATAACTGTCAGTTTGCTATTGTTATGAATTGTAATGTAAATGTCTGTTTTTTCCACTGGTCTTAGGCGACCACTGTGAAAGGGTCATTTGGCTCCCAAAGGGGTTGTGACCCACAGGTCAAGAATTGCTGGTGTAGGGTGACAAATGCCCATCCATGGGTCTGCAGTACTCCTGCTCTTTGCTAGAAGAGGCTCTGACCAAACTGTCCTTCAAGGACGCTACAGAGCAACAGCTTTGGAAGGCAGTCTCTCTGGAACATGGCTAGGCACGCTTATTTCAGGATGTTACCCAAGCTTAGGTCCTTCCGCACAGTAATCCCGCTGCAGGTGCAGGATTATCTAGCGTCCTTCATGTTGTCCTGGGGGAACTGGGGCTTGAACAACCAGCACTGTGCTGACTCACTGACTACTCATTTTGTTGTTTGGAGAGAGGGCCTGATGGTCTGACATTAACCCAAGCTGACTGGGATCACTCCTATCCTCTGGTCATCACCCCCTAATGCGGGTCTGCTTTCTTCTCTCTCTCTTTCTCTCCTCTCTCTCTCTCTTATTTATTTACCACTACTTTCATCAAGAGACATAATCCCTCCTTTGCTTTTGACCCAGAGTCTGGTGTTTCCTGACGTGAAATTGTGGCAGGCTAATTTATTAGGCAAATAGGTAAAATCTTAGATCGTTCACAGATCATGACAACAGACAGGAGCAAGCAGAAGCAAGAAACCCGTTAATTAACCATTATTATTATTTTTACTGTTAAAAAAATTCATGATGAAAGAGGGTGGTGGCTCCACCTAAAATGGTGACCAGTGCTGGTGACGGTGGGATAATTTGGAATGTGTTTTAAGAGCCAGTAAGATGTCCTGGTAGATGGTAAGGCATGTAAGAGAAAGAAAAGCCAAGAAAGATTTTGCTGTCAAGGACAGAGTTATTATCATAAATTAAGGGGATTAAAAAGAAAAAATCCACTCAGTAATTCCTCCCAGTGTGGAATTATTAAATATAAGTTAAGGTTTTAATAACAGGCAAGTTGGAAATAAGTGTTCAGCAGGGAACTGGAGAGTTTGGCTGCAGAGAAATTCATGGCAGTAACAGTTATTTAAGCGATAATGTGAAATGACATGCTTTGATTTTACCAAGGGAATGAGTGTGGATAGACAAAAGAAGACCAGAACATTCTATGAAGGAATAAACAAAGAAACTGAGGAATGGTCATCAGTGTGGGAAGAAGCCCAGAAAGTGCCGAGGAAGGACCAGACATCAAGGAAGGACGGGAGAATGACTAACTGTGACAAGTGTCCTAAGGACCACAGACGGTAAGACACAGCCTGGGAACCCATCGCTGGTTTAGCCATGGAAATGGCCCCATGACTTAGTCAAGAATGGCTTCTGTTGGGTGGTTCAGGCCAAGATCTGATTAGAACTGACTTGAGAGGGGTGAAGAAGAAATGGATGTTGGACTGCAACTTCTAAACACAAACAACTGTTCAGAGTTTCTGACAATGGCTGACAAAAAAGTAGGTAGACAGAGAGAGACCCTGCCTCAAAAAAATAAAGTAAAAAAACAACAACTGAGGTGTGGCGAGGCCAGGGATTTAGGAGACCAAAGTTGTTCAGCAAGCACTGTGGGGAGAGGGGAGCAGAGCAGGAAGTGGGGAGGGGAGGGGGAAAGGGAGATGGAAGAGGGGAAGGCAGAGGATTGGAGGAGGTGGAGAAAAGGACAAACCAGGAATGAGTGACAAGTGGCACAGGGTGACGGCAGGTGGACAGACGGACAGTGAGCGTCAATGTAGGCCTTAGAAAGAATGGGGATGAGAATGGCCATGAAGAATCTGAACCTGAAAAGAACTTAAACCTTTTTCTACAGAGAAAACTACAGCTTGCTCTAGAGAGTTCCCATGAGCACATCTGTAGCAGCAACACAGGAATTTAAAATCAAAACTACATAAATGGTGTAAGTGGGATGATAGTATACATTCTAAAATGTATACAGGAGACCACCGGACTCACTTCCATGACTTATTGTCTCAATTAATATTCCGAGGACTGGTTTGCATTTCAGCATCTAGTACTACTTACTTCATTTCTCTGAATAGCAGCACACTGCTCTATTGTCCGGATACAGAATTTCTTTATCTAGCTCCTTTGGAGGGACAGCGGAATGTTTTCATCCTAGTTACTATACACAATGCCGTGCTGACCATCCCTGTACTCAGATGGCTACTCAGGTAAACTGCTGGGACAAATCCCTTATGTGGAATTGCCAGATCAAGATCCTAACAGGAGCCTGGGCCTGCTTTGTCCTGTGTATGAGATTCCAGAGAAGAGGAGTTCTCCTGTATGGCTGATGATGATGATGTACCTCCAGGACCTCCCTAGTCAGTATGAACCAGTCTGCACAGCTGGCCTCCGGCTTTTTAGAGGAGGTGATAGAAGTCGACATTAACAGCCATCCATTATGGAGCATTAAACAACTGCTTAAGTTGTTCATTCTGAGTCAGACATAGACGTGCAGTCCAGCTCGGAGCCTAGCTCCACCACTCATTAGCTAAGTGACTGAAGAAAAATAATCCCTGTGAGTATCAAAAGCTCCCTGCCCCCAGATGGTGATGATGGTATCACAGCCCATGGTGAGTAATAGCCGCCATTATAACATTGCTGTTGAAATTATTCTTGTTATTATTATAGTCATTATTTTTACCTAAAGTGCCAAAGAAGTCATTGCCCAAGAAAGGGAAGCCAGGCCTGTTGGCCAAAACTACCATCCTGAAGTCAGGATGAATCACGATAACGTCTTTTCTTCCATCCACATTGGCAGCATCTGAAAAATAAAACAGTTTATGAAACTCTGTTCAAAACAGCTTCAGGTGTTCCTGACTCAATTGTCATCTCCAAGGCTGTGGTAGGACATCAGATGAACATCAGCGAGACTCTCGTTCAATCCAGGACACCAGGAACTCACACAAGTTTGAAAATTATTATGTTCTACTTCTAAGCTATCCTTCAAAATGTCAGGAGAAGACACAGAGGGCCAGACACAGCCAGGGCCTGATCACAGCTTCTGTCTGCGCAGCGTCTTCTTCCTTCTGGTCACACCATCTTTGTATACTACAGTCCTCAGAGCAAAGGATCAGGCTGAGCTCTAACCCTTGAGAGTGTAAGGGACCCTGTTAAGGGACAGTACTCAGGCTAAGGTAAATTCACATCTTCCCTAAACTGTGAAAGTCAAATGTTAAAATGCTGTTAATAGTGCTAAGTACATCCCAGAGCAGTGGCCTTGCAACAACATCAAAGAGGAACACGTCCACCATGCCGACCTTTCTAATGGGATTCTCTTTATATATGTTCTTCAAACATTTAAGATTTTAGTACTGATTTATGGTACTGGCTATCTATTTTCCAAGGCTAGTTATAAATTTTCAAGTCTTTTCACAAGACAAAAAACCTCCTGAAATTAGCATCTTACATGTATTTAGAAAACTTAAATTGCCTTATAGTTAAATATGCATGTATAGGCTAGGTTTTGTTTTGGTTTTTGGTCAACTTGACACAAGGTAGAGTCAGTCACCTGGGAAGAGGGAACCTCAACTGAGAACATGTCTCCATAAGATCGCCTATAGGCAAGTCTGTGAGGCATTTTCTTGATTAATGATTGATGTGGGAGGGCCCAGCCCTCTATGGGTAATGCCGCCCCTAGGCAGGGGGTCCTGGGGCATATAAAAAAGCAAACTGAGCAAGCTATGAGGAACAAGCCAGTAAGTGATTTTCCTCAATGATCTCTGCTTCAATTCCTGCCTCAAAGTTCCTGCTTTGAGTTCCTGTCCTAACTTCCTTCAGTGATGGAATGTAACCTAGGAGTTGTAAGCTCTAAGCTTTATGATAAAAATAAACTTTTTCTTCCTGAAGTTGCTTGTGATCATGCTGTTTTATCAGAGCAACAGAAATCCTAAGACAATACTGATGAGATTTATTAATTTTCCTTCTCAGCCCACCCCCAGCAATATCTACTAAAAGAAGAGTATTTCTGTGTTTGGGGAAGAAGAAAAGTAGAATCCAAAGCAGAGAATAACCTCTTCCTGAGTTACGCGCGCGCGCACACACACACACACACACACACACACACACAAATTAAATAAACCATCTGTAACACGATTGCTAAACAGTCTTATTATTAAAAAACCTGGAGTCAGATACTGGAGGTGAGAGCTGAAAGATCAGAGGGATAGAACAAGTTCTTATCACTAGGAAATCCTCATCCCAAGGGAGCTATTTCCTGTATACTCCTGCCTTATATACCTTTCTGTGCCCTGACATCTCACTTCCTCTCTCCACCTAGCTACATCACTTCCTCTTTCCACCCAGCTCTATCACTTCCTGTCTGTCTGTACAGACCTCCAGACCTCTACGGTTAACTAGTGCTGGGATTAAAGGTGTGTGCCACCAAGTCTGTCTCTGTTGCCAGTGTGGCCTTGAATTCACAGAGATCCAGATGAATCTCTGCTTCCTGAATGCTAGGATTAAAGGTGAGCGCTACCACTGCCTGTCCTATACGTTTAATATAGTGGCTAGCTTTTTCCTTTGATCCCCAGGCAAGCTTTATATGTTAGAGAACAAATATCACCATACCATCCACTGATTTTTAAAATTTTGCTTTAATGTATGTACCACATGTGTACCAGTGGAGGCCGGAAGTCAGCATTAGATTCCCTGGAACTGGAGTTACAGATGGTTGTGAGCCAACATGTGAGTGCAGGGAATGGAACCTGAGTTCTCTGGAAGAGCAGCAAGTATTAACTATTGAGCCATCTCTCCAGCCCATATTCAGTAACTCTTAATTGTACTGACCCAATAATAAAAGTAAGTTTTAATACTGTGAGCAAGAGAAACAGGCCAGAGTTCCTAAAATTTCAAGATAGGATTTTAATAATAGAATCACACGCAAATATTTGAAAAACAGGTATAAAGATTCAAGGTTGACATTTTCAGGGTAGAAAAGTATAAAGACTGATCACAGAAGAGGGAAACTGGGGGCTGTGGGTATAGCTTAGGGATGAAGCATGTGATTCCACAATTGAAGATCGATTCTCTCTCAGCACCACCAACAAATAAAACCAAAACCAAAAAAACCAAAACCAAACCAAACCAAATCAACCAACCCAACAAACCCCCTGAAACCAGAGAGGTTAGATTTAGATGTTATTTTTAGAAATGACTGTCAGTACAATTTAATTTGCAATGAACTTAAGCTTATTGCTTGTTTATAGGAGAGAGCTAGAGAGGTACATCCCAGAGATGTAAAAACTCCACACACTACGGAAAACGTCGCTCTTTACTACTCACGTGCAACAATGCGCCGACCATCTGCTAAAATCATTTCTCCATTTTCTACCAGAGTTTTCAAAATACAGGTGACATTTGTCGGTGCTTTGTCTGCCTCATCGACTACTAGAATGTGACCCAACTTTACCGCTTTAACCTTTGAAGACAGAAAATGTATCATTAGAAACAAAAGAGCCAAAGTAACCATTATTGAAAGCTCATGATGGCTCACGGCTTTGAATTGGCCTCAGCCAGTTGCAAGTTCCAGGCACAGTCGGCATCACACAGTCAGCAACAGAAGCATCCCGGGGCACTCAAACACAACAGCAAGTTTGGCACTTTTCTCCAGTTAGAACCGTTCCCAACAATGTTTCACACCCCAGAATGGGGGAGACTGAAAGTGCCATAGAGGGTGGGAGGAGTTTGATGGAACAGTCACCGTACAGTTTGGAATGTAGTTTGATCAGAGGAGATGGGTGTTCAGGACAAAGAAAATCGATGGCCATCTGCATTGGGGAAGAGTGAACACATTGTCTCTAGGACAGTCAATGTAAGAAAAGGCACAGCAAGGTAGACTGGGTTTCTACCGCTAAGGAATGGGTTGCCAGATGAGAAAATAGGCACTTGACCTCACCAAGTAATGGGGCAGAACTACACATGTCTGAATTCTGACCTGATGAAAATGGAGCACTGAGCTACACTTCAGGGTACTGAACTTGGCAGAACACACTGAGTTGACGCAGTCTGGCACAGTGAGTGAAGTGGACGCAGAGAAATGCAGGGAGAATATTCGAGCGACCTTGGAGAGGCGTCACCTATAGACAGGAGAGGAAGGCAGGCGAGCGTGCGGGGTCTTGGGCGATCATGTGGAGGGCGACATGGGGAGAACGATGAGGCTGTAGACCCCACCGACCCTTGCCAGGCTCTCCTCATGCTTTCAAGGAGGCGGGCAGGAGATACTCTATACATTTCAACATAATCTAAAATTTCTTTCTAAAAGAGATGCTAATTAATAACCCACAACCTAGTGGACCATATCAAATTGTTCTGACTGCACAGTATTAACTAATGATTTTAAGGAAACAAACTTATAAATGATGCTTCTTTTTATCACAGTATTTCATACTGTATTCTCAAAGACTTTATAAGGATTTTTTTTTTTTAAATTTAGGGTGAAAATAAGCTAAATTTAAACAAGAAAAGATGTAGCTGCTCCTACTCCTAACACACCTCTGTTCAGAGAGGAGCTGGGCTCGAGCTTGGAGACTTCTGGCACAGATCCTGACTTTCCCCAGCCTTGGGGCCTGGCCCACAGCAGCTCCATGACAGTTGCCCACAGAGCAGCTCTGTGGCCAGGCTTAGATTTGAGTCTTGAGTGGGAGTTAGATCCTCTCAGGCCCTCCGAACACTGAGTTGATGTTTTGTTAGTTTAGAACAACAACAGACTTTTTAAAAGCCTCAGAAAATAAGCAGAGGATCCCTGTCAGTTCCTGAATCTCACTGAGGAGAGAAGAGCAGGAAGAGAACATATCATTTTCCCAAGAATTTCATTTCAATAGAGAGCATATCTAAAATGATACAGGTCTGCACTCCAGTCAGACCGACACTAAGATGATAAACGCACGTGCTCAATTCAGACAACTGACCCGTCCATGGGCTGAGGTACAGGTACAATCAAAACGCACGTTAGACCATGTGAATCATCGGCTTACTGACCAGAGGTGAGTCTTCATACACAATTAGTCCATCTTTAACCGAGGGCTGAAGGGTCAGAGTCTGCACCGTGGTGTCCCTGAAGTCAAACCAAACATTACATCGTCAGGCCGGAAATGAACCAGTGTTTGAGCACAAATAAATAATGAGTAAATCTTTACATTTCTTCAACATCCTGCTTTTCCCAAGAAAAACCAAAGCAACAAGAGAAAGTTCAGCCAGCAACAGCATTCTGTCGACAGCACGGATCTTCAGGGTTTAGAAATGAATACAGTCGCCAAATCCGTGCCTTTCCCTGAGCAATCCTTCTGTAGTGATTTCACTACTCAAAATTATCTCCTGAGGCTGAAGAGACTATTTAAAAATATGTTTATATTGCTGCACATTACAAAGAATACTAGTGCTATTTAAAAATTGATGGCCAGATTGCCACCCACCCTGGCCAATTAACCTAGGAATACCACATCCCACCCAATCTGCCATCCGGGGCAAAGGCCAGACTATCATGCTACTTGAAGAACACAATTACATCATAGGATTTTGAAGATTTGGAGATAAAATCCAAGGCTTTGGACTGTATTATTTCAAAGCTATTCTTTTACTATTTGTCTGGCCTTCCTTTAAGTGGGTTCTTGAAAAATGTTAACACTGAGTTATCTATGCTCCGAGCCTCTCTTCTGAGGAGCCGTGGAATTCCTATCACCTGTGTGCAGAATTGCAGGCGTAGACAGGTAAGTTCTCACATTTTCAAGGCAGGCAATTTTATGTCTTTACTTTCAACACTCACTGCATCTTAAAAAACGAAAAGTTCTATGGCCAATCTGACCATGCTACACAATGAAATCACATAGAGCAAAATATGACCATTATCTCTAAGAGTCCAAAGTTATCTTTCAAAGACCCTGCTACTTATTCCAAGTTAGCAACGAAGCTCCAGCTGCACTGTCTTGAACACCTGCCATGTGTAAGACACTGCCTGTACTGTGAACCTCAGACCTTGATTCTGTATATACTTGTGAAACAAACTCAAATGTCAAACTTTTCTACTAACTTAAAAATTTGCAATGTGCATCTTGGAGGTAGGGAATGGTCCTGATGATCTTTAAGTCTGTCTTACAAAGGACAGTGACATCAGCAAGGTACACTTGGGGTTGACTAGTCACAGCACTCAGAGTTGATTGTTCACGTCCATTTTTTAGTCCAGATGAGTTGAATCTAGACTTTCTATAGTTGTGGGTAACTTCTCTATGATAGTCTTCCTGTACCAGGGCTGGAACAGATACATGGGCAATATAATCATAAATCTTTACATTCCTAGACTTTGTTTCAATTACACCTTATCAGGAAGGGTTCTCTAAAGTGACAGTAACAGGTTTCTTGAGTTGACCTGAGCCTCTTGTGAGCTCCCATGAGCGTGGCCTAGTGGGATCATGGTTTGTCCCCAGAGTTCTCTGCCTCCTTCATGTCACAAGGAATATATTCCAAAGAATCTACTAAAAATCAAATTAAAATGCACTAGGAAATGTAAAAAAACAAAAACAAAAACAGTGAAAATACATTCTGGCGATTTATTGGTGCTTTTCAACATTTTTTTTTGGTGGGACATGATAGTATGTTGTTATATATCAACTTTCTGTATTCACAGGTCTTATACATTCACTGTCAGTCACACTTTATACTATCTTTTGATGACAAATTAGTTTCCAGTTTTGAATAAATTAAGAACAAAGTTTCATCAGCTGACTTAAATTCACTGTTAATATTCTAACACTAGAAGAGAGAGTGGGTGGGGAAAGGAAAAATACTTGTTCACACAGATTTTTAGAGCAGCATAATGGATTTCTCACCTCAGCTCTCACATATTTTAAGGGCAACAACTTGACACCTTCCAGTACCAAAAAGGAACAAGAAACTCCTGCATCATTGTCAGTGGGAAGGGGAGTCAGTTTCTGAACGAACAGTGTTTCACAGTACCTTATATCAGTCAATTTAAGATGAATTCTAATTTAAGATAGGCAAATGAAGCTGCTCTATAATGCTTGAAATTTGATAGTAGACAATTTGTCAAGTTGCATTTCATTAAAGGCTCGGTGCTAGCAGTAAGAACATGTGGGGTTTTGTTGTTGTTTTAGAAAATAAGCACAAATCAGACAATCTCCAAAGATAACTACAGTGAGGATACACGCAAAAGCGAAACCTGACTTTCAGTGGGACTGGCTAGGAAGGAGGAAATTATAGAACAAAGCCAAGTGTTTGCTCTGATGCCTTTGTCTGAACAACAAAGGGAAAGTAAAGGCTAGTAAACCTGTCAACTAGGGTAAGCATGAAACTCTGGTTGGCGTGGACTTAGTCCAGTTATGTGGCTGGTGTGTGTGTGTGTGCGCGTGCACATTCTACTTCTCCATGGTACCTAATACAGCAAGAGAAGAGCTGGATTTCTATGACATCTCATGATAAACTCTTAAGTAAATAAAATAAGAGTAAAATGCTAGTAAATAACAAGACACTTACTGTGGCTGCAGACAGCACATGAAACAGATTCCTAATGATCACACAGTAATTTTTTTCATTATATTAGATTTAAATCATTGCCCCTCATTTATGAGTGTCTTGGGTCAAACATATTAATTGTACACATACAAAACAATGATCTGAAGAGAATACAGCAATTTCAAAACCATTTTGACTTGTTCCTTTCAAAAACAGCTTTGAAATATAAGCTAATAAAACCTTAGAGTCAACAATTTCAACAACACCAGGAAGAAGAAAAGCTAAATCTCATCTTTAGCCCAACTTTGAACAGAGTTGGCTTCCCAGTTACCAGTAATGCCTGAGTTAATGAATGAATGAATGTTCAGCTAACTGTTGGTGTTGGTGCTATTACCAATTGTTCCTGCTTCTTCCTAGTTTACAAAGTAGTTTTCTATCAAAGATTGTCAGTAAGTGGGTGGCACAAAGAAACAGTATGCTAAACAAGCATTTTTTAACTGTAATTTAAATCCTTTTTTGAAGTCAAACTTGTCAATATGTAGTAGTTGACTTAAAAATGGCTCCAGATGCAATAAAAATAATTAAGTTATGAACAGACCAGGTCTCTGCCAAAATGAGGAAATAAAACTGGGGCAGGGGTTACTTCTGATGGGGTATTGTGGGGAACTAGCCTCTGAGGGCGGGCTGGTTTCTCTGGAGAGCAAATGCAATTTCCTCTGAAATGCTGTTTGTAAAGATACTTAAAGCTATCTTCTAATTCACCAAGGAGCAAAAAATATTAAAATCAAGATATTAATTTTCAGGGTATTCTAATGAGCTGCATTTTTACAGATTTAGGTCAGTTTTTTTCTTAGAAAAAACTATAGTCAAACCTGAGGGTGACAGAAAAAGAGAGGACACAGGAACTTTAAAAGCTGACCGCTCCTTCAGCACCTGAAATCAGTGTGCACAGGACACTCGGAATGTGAGGAGAACACAAGAACAGAAAACAGAACGCTCAGAAGAGACAGCGAACACTGAGTTCCTCAGTATTTGGAAGTAGAACTGAAACATAATTTTTATCAATAAGATACAAATAATATTACTGAATGAGATTTTCTTTTTTCTTTTTCTTTCTTTTCTTGTTTTGTTTTTTGGGACACAGTTTCAGTATACAGTCTTTGCTGGTCTAGAAACCTCAAAACTGTAAGAGCTCCACCTGCCTCTGCCACAGAGTGCTGGGATTAAAGGTGTGGGCCAAAATGCCTGGCTAAGATAGGACTGTTTTCAAGTGAAGACTTTTGACATCATCAAGAAGATAATTTTTGTACTGATTAAGTTTGTTCACTGACATTTTCATACATACATGCTGCATTCTGTTTCCCGTCATCTCTCATCTTCCTCTATTGTTATCCCCCTTCCTAAGGGTCCCTTTCCCAAATGCCGATTTCCCAAATGCTCACTGATTTTGACCAGGCCATCTGTGTGGTGACAGGTTTGGAACACCCACTGGAGCCTGGTGGGCTCACCAGTGGATACAAAACTGAAGACAATGATTTTCCCTTCACCCAAATCCTCCAGAGCCCAAAGTTTATCAGGGAGGGATAGGGCCCCATGAGTCCCTCCCTGATCCATGACTGGCTGTTGACAGGCCCAATCTTGTATAAGCCTGCCTTATTTTAAGAACAGTAGTAAAATAAGAGAGAAGTAATAATTATTAATGAAACAGGGAGGTACTTATATGGAGACAATGTTAATTAATTGAAGGATTAACCATTTACAGATACCCTGGCCTTCTACTGGATAGTAGAAGCACATGGCCTATCTTGTGATATGTAAATTTTTCTTGCTATATTGGAAAAGAAATTTCCTTGGGCTTCTAAAGAGATACAGTCCTTGTTAAAAGCAATGTTGCCAACCAATACAAAAGAAAGACAAACAAACAAACAAAAAAACAAGACTATGATTAATACAATGCAAAATTTAAAAATAGCATCTAAAAAACATCTGGCTTGGTCAGTCATCAAGACCCCCTGAAGCCCAAGGCAGCTCATATCTAAAGAAAATTAATATAGATCATGAGAAAATACAATAGAAAAAAGGATGAAATTTGAGAGGAAAACAAAGGAATGGGGGGTAGGGATGGGAACTACCACAATGCTTGAGCCTTCTCAATGCTTAGAAAGGAAAGTCCTTTAGAAAATAAAAACAATTTTTATTCTGCCAGATGCTGAAAAGACTCCTGCCCATAAAACAGTCCCTTAGAGGACACAGAGTTCCCCCAAAGTCATTCACTCCTTACTGACAGTCTAGATGCACAGAAGTCCTAACAAACCACCATGGGAGGAAGGCTGGGGCGGCGGTGACTTTTTTTTTCAAAGAAGTTACCAGGATGTATGGAACACTCTGCAGTTCTTGGGCAGGGAGTTGCTGGAGACAGCAGGAAGAACGTGAACTAAAACAGACACCTGGCGGTAGGCAAACACTTCAAGCTGGCCC
This sequence comes from Peromyscus leucopus, assembly GCF_004664715.2. Classification (NCBI taxonomy): domain Eukaryota; kingdom Metazoa; phylum Chordata; class Mammalia; order Rodentia; family Cricetidae; genus Peromyscus; species Peromyscus leucopus. The sequence goes on from NC_051070.1 coordinate 44,227,959, forward strand.
AGTTTATCACTACCACGTCTTCTTGTCCTTCTGGGTTTTCACTACTGAAAAGAAATCCTTCCACTAGCTGAACCGTGACGAGCATTTCCACAAACTCAGAAAAGTCTGCAAGTTGTTCAGTCTTTAGAAATAAAAACTCTGCTCAAATGGTGCATAGATAATTGAGTCTTTTACTCTGAAAACCAGCTTTCTTGGTTGAGAAATTCTAAAAACTCAAAACGATGTTACTTTTTGCACTTTGGCAGGCACTTCGTTTCTCTTTTCCAGACAAAATGAAAGACAGTGTACAGTTTCTAGTCAGTGTAGAAAGGATCAGAAGGATTGGGTAAGAACAAAAATGAAAAGTTGTGCACAGAAGCGATCAGGGGGCTAAGGCTGATGAATGCTCTGGTCCCGGGATAAATCTATCAGAAAATGGATTGGTAAATACTAACTTACAAGTTTAAGAGGAAAAATGAGCAAATTTTCATGTCATGATAGTCTATAGCCTTTCAAGAAATATTTACTGCGTTTGCAGTAACAGCTGTGGCTTTATTGGAGATATACTCTAACAGGTAACAGGCGGGGAGGTGACTCATTTTTAAGCACCTGCCATGCAAGTGTGAGGACCTATGTCAGTTTCAATCCCACTGAACCCTCCTAAGAAGTTGGTGTGGCTCTTTTCTTCCTTGGCTGCTCAAGGGCTGCCATCATGAATGACACAGAAACTTCATGATGAATGTCAGCTTCAGAGGAATCAAATGGTCATTGATGTCCTTCACTCTGGAAAGGCAATGATACCAAAGACAGAGATCCGAGAAAAGCTGGCCAAGATGCATAAGATGACCACACCAGAACCCATTTGGGTGGTGGCAAGATAAATAGGTTCAGCATGGTTTATGATTCTTTGGAAAGAAGAATGACCCTAAACACAGATTTGCAAGACATGGCCTTTAAGGAGAAATAAAAAAAAGCAAAGAAAAGACCTCTAGCAAACAGCAAAAGGAACTCGACAACAGGAAGGTCAGGGGCTGCCAAGGCCAACACTGGTGCTGGTACAAAAGTGAGCTAGAGATTGGGTAAGAGCAGGAGGAGCAGAGAGTCTGCAGTGACTTGATCTGCTGTGATGGTGCAAATTTCTAAGGAGCAGGCAAATCAATCATAAAAATCCCCCAAACAAAACAAAATGGCAGGTAAGGGGGAGTGCATACATATGCCCAGCACTGGAGAAGTAGAGATAGGAGAAACCCTGGCACTTGTTAGCCAACTAGCCCAGCCTGATTGACAAGTCCTTGGCCAGTGAAAGACCTTCCCTCAAAAAGCAAGGAGGATGCTGCTGCCTTAGGCACGACACCCACAGCTGACTCACCTCCACACTCATGTACTCGTGTGTATGTGCGCATATTATATACACATAAAACAGGCAAAAACCCCTTCCTTTGATAAATATTTTAAAGGAACTGATGTAATAATAAACCCCGAGTGTGGTATGAACTAGATCTAACATGAGGTTAAATATTAAAAGATTTTGTCATGGGCCAATCAAAAAAAAAAAAAGAGTTTAAAAAGTAATTTTGATCATCAGGGCAAAGTTTAGATTAATTTTTTTGCACTTTGCCTACTAGAATAGGCATGCTCTCCAGGGAGCTGGCTGGGGAGATCTCTTTTGGTCAGTAACCTGAAGTGCATATTTTATTTAATATATATTACCTAAAACTAACTATGTAAGTTGTGTTCCATGTATCTATTATTTGATATACTATATAACCCATCAATTATTTATTATCCTAATTCCTGGGGGCTTATGAACTGGAAAGATTTCCCATTGATCTGGTTTTACATTTGCCAGTCTCAAGTGACCAGGCTAAAACCATTTAGGGCAGAAGATGGTGCGCAAACAAGTGTGCATTGCTTGAGCTTTCCTGTCTATCTGTCCTTACATGGTAGATGCTCTCAAAGGGAGACACTGCTTTTAGTGGCAAAAATCAGAGTCTCCTCCAGCTCCACTGTTCTTGGGGGCATTTCACTGCAGAGGGAAAAGTACAGATGCCCCCAGGGGATCACAGGGCAAAGAAGCGGGGACTCTCAGGCCACATGTATGTGAGTTTTGTTGTTTGTTTTGCATGTCATGTTTTATCTTAAAATTGCAGCATCTGAGAGTATCTGCTTGCATCTCTAACACTGCTTCTTAAACCCCAAATGAAGGAAGTGAGGGGCTTAATCAGCAATGGGTTTCAGCGTGGGGGTCAGCTGGGGAGGTTCAGAATAAGGCAGAGAAAGGACCACACACAGCATTTGCTGGCTTCTGCTGGTAGGTCAGCAGCAAATGCACCTTTGTATGATGTCACATAGCTATGTCATCCTGGGACTGAGAAGTCCTCCCACCTCTTGGGTAATCTCTCCTAGACTTACAGGAGGAATGTCAACTGTGATGGGGGGAGGGGGAGGGAGGAGGAGGAGGAGAGAAAACAGAGCTCAATGAGGACCTAAAAGAAACATTAATTCTGGTGGAGAAGGGCAGGTCTTTGATAAAGAGTATGACTGTGTCGAGCAGGGATGGGTGGGGGAGCCTCCAGGCAGTGCAGGAGACAAATACACAGGAGTCTAAGGTATAAGAGAAGTCAGGGACATGAAAAAGTCAGCCGTACGGAGGAGGAGAGCTACCCAGACAGACACAGTGATCCTGATTGTGCCCAGAGCTCTAACATCATGCCAGAGTCTGCCCATAGGTGGCCTCATGTCTACTTATTTCAGAGGAAGGATTCTCCAAATGGATGTCACAAAGATGGGTAGGCGGGAAGAGACACTCACTGACTCATCTACTTAACAAACTTTCCCAGAACACTGGTCTTCATGTGGCTATTGTCTGGAAATAGGCAGGTGACATTACCCTGCCCTTGGGAGGGCTGAGTGTCCAGAGAAAAAATGGGGACAGGGACATGTAATTGAGCAAAAGAATGAATGACAGGTACACTAGCAGGACCTGACCTAGGTCAGTGGCCCTAAATCTACCATCAATAAAAGTTGTTACAAAAAGACCCATTTTGAAATATACAAAAATAGAAGCAAAAAAACCACAAGCTAAAGCTGAAAAATAATACCTTAAAATAATCTTCATTTTTATTTGTTGATAATTCAAAAAGACATTTCATTCTCATTAAAAGTTAAAGAAAGTTATTTTGGTACAATGTGATGGATCCACTTAGTCTAGCCTTAAATTCAGTTTGTATCAACAGCTGAAGAGCAGGTCCCACAGACACGTGCAGAGAAGAAACCAGTACTTGCTCTCCCTTGTTACCCCAGGCTTGCTCTGCACGCCACTTGAACTGCTTTGGCCCAAAGGCGGTATACAGAGTAGGCGCGACACCTGCCTGCCAAGACGAAGAGCAGGCAAGCGCTAAGAACTTTGGCTACAGGAAAGAGCGGTGTGGTGTGGACTTGCCGCTGGCCATGGGAGTCACCGCAAGTTCCAGGCAGGACAGAGAGTGACCAGCTCCGCTGGCTGGATAGTGCGAGGCATAAGGAGGCCAGAAGAGCAACAGGGTTCTCAATCAGGAGGCTACAGCAGACCAGGACAGAGACACAGAACGAACTAATATCTGTTATGTCAGCAGGGGACCCTAGCTAGACCTGTTTTCCTTAGCTTTAGGCTGGGATCCTTCAGTCACTAGCTTAAAAAAAAACCCACAAAAAACAAAAAACAAAAAACCTTCAGACAGGATCTCTCTACATGGTCCTGGCTGTCAAGTAACGTATTACATAGACCAGGCTGGCCTCGAACTCAGAGATCTACCTGCTTCTGCCTCCCGAGTGCTGGGATTACAGGTAAACCCCTGTGGTCACTGTAAGTGGAAGGGGGTAGGTATTTCTTTTATTACAGATCCATCCCACATTGAATCAATTTACCCACTAAGTCTGTAGACTAGACAAAGTTATCAAAACACCAGAATAATCCCACTATATTTATGAAGTGAAGTCATTGCTGCTGAACTTTCAGTGCTTAAATTCCACTTAATTAGTCTCTATTTACTCCCTATCACATGATCCTTTATTTAAATTTTCTACACCATTTTCCACTCCCGGCAGGTTTCATATAAAAGCTGTCCTTCAGAAATCACTTACACAAACATTCTTATCTCTGGTTCTGCTTCAGGAGAACTGACCTAAGGCGCCTGTTGATTATTTGAAAGAAGCAACATGTTTTTGGATTTCCAGCAATGCCATTGATTCTTCAGTACAAACCATTATAGCTCTGTCTTGGTTCATAGGAACTTCTTCCAGAGCTGTGCACTGAGGAATCCCAGGAACACACACTAAACACCTTCTGTTCTCTGTCCCGGCTGTCACCATCTCAAGAGTGGCTAGAACAACAGCTGTCACACAAGGAACCCCAAACTTGTTAAAGCAAAACAAAAACCTGAGCAACCTCCAGGGGCGGGGAGGTGATCAGTACTAGCAGCCATCTTTCCTTGCTCTGCATGGATGCCACAAGGAACTGGCAGCTGGAGCTGGCCGGAAAGGCCCCGAGAGGGCGGCAGTGTAAGTGGTTGGAACATGATATCAAACAAGCATGTTCAGATAATCTGAGATTAGAAAATATTTAATACTGAGTTCTTTTTCTAATTATAAGACTAAAAGTACTTGATTCATTCCTTCATTGGAATACCAGTGATTTTATAATGTCAATCAGGGTGAAATAATTCCCTAAAAATTTCATTTGAGGGGTTGGGGGTCCAGATGTGGTAGTGGGCACCATTAATTCTAACACTAGGAGGCAGAGACAGGAAGATCCCTTGAGCTTGAGGTCAGCCTGGTCTACAAAACAAGGTCCAGGCCAGCCAGGGGTACATAATGAGACCCTGTCTTTAAAACTGTTTTAAAACATTTAAAATTTTTTGTTTGAGTTTAAAAAGTATAAATTAACCAATTTAATTCTAATGGCTGATTGACTTAAGGGGAGAGAGCCTGGAGGCAGTGGTTGAAGAGGGGCAGCTGTAGCCACAGTTCTAGTCCTACGATAGGAAGCACACCATCACATTTAGAAAACATAAGCGCTTCTTAAATCTGGATGGCAAATTCGGTTCTGTGTTATTAGTTGTATTTTCTTTTGTATTTCTGAAGTTTTATTCAGACTGACTGTGCTCTGGTGGCGAGAGATAACATGACTGTGAGAGACTACGCCAGCAGTTCTCAAGCTTAACCTGGGATTTAGAGCTTGAGGTGAGATGGTCCCACCAGCTCGTCATCTCTCCGCCCGCTTTCACAAAACACCAGAGAGGGAGCCGCCTGGCAGGGACAGGGTCAGGGTCTGTAACTCTGACTCATCAACCTATGTCGCCCACAAACGAGAAGCGAGAAACAAAGCCAGAAAAGGTACTGTGACACAGCACCAGCCTAGGAGAAACAGCAGCAGAAGGCAGCCTTGGCTAACGTTTTTGTGAATCACCTGGGAGACAGAAGAGAGGACCAGGAGATTTGCGGGTGACACACCTCAGAGGAGGCGTGGCAGGTAAAGTGCATGTAACAACCTGGAGAAGTTATCAAGAAAGTAGAAGAGGAAGTCTAATAAGGACAGTATTATTGAAAAAAAAAAGGAAAAAGATAGAGTCCAGAAGACAAGCATCAGTTGCCCAACAGTTTTATTGTACGATCAGTACAATGACGTCAAGCAAAGAGCTGAAGCCAGGCTATATAAAGCTAACTATGTGAGCTCAGCCAAGTTTAACCTTCCTGTGTCTCCCTGGTTCACCTAAAACAGAGATCGTCATGGTAGAATTCATAAGCACATGGTGAACAGCAACCACAGGCTAAGAGCAGGGCAGGGCCCTGCAGTATGTATCTTAGCATCTCTTCTGTGCTAGGAGAAAATCCTCCCTTAGGGCTCAAGGGCTTATTGTGGCTCAAAGTTCAGGGGTCCAGTTCTTCATGGTGGGAAACCAAGGCGGCAGCCAACTAGAAAGAACCCACACTCGTGTTTAGCTACCTTCTCCATTTTACACAGCTAATCCTCTTCTAGGGAACGGATCCACCCACAATCAAGACAGGTCTTCCCACATCAACTAACACAATCAAGACAATCCCGTTCCGATATCCTCAAGAGGGTACATTTAACCTAGACAATCCTTCACAGGTGTACCCTTCCTCCCAGGTGATTCTAGAAACTTAAAGTTGATAATGCTAACCATCTCCATATATATAAATGTTCATGAAAGACATAATATAGGGATTTCAGTGGAACTGGAAATCAACAAGACTCAAGTAAAAAATAATGACAAACCCAAAGATCTGCACACAGCAATTTGAGGTACCATCATACTCCAAGTGTCAATGAGGCAGTGCAGCATTCAGTAAAAAACAATTAATGCTAATGTTTAATAAAATAGGCTTTTCAAATGTATAGTGGGGAAGCTGAGACACAGGAACCAGATGTCCTCAGCAGCACCTTCATGGGACCTGTCCCAGCTCTGGATCACAGCTAAGAATGATGGATGTGATGACTCACTAATTTTCCCCATGAGACTTCACTGAAGTGTGGCCCTTTTCTATTTTCTACCAATACTTCTATCTGCCCCCTGGGGCTTGGCGAATTTCAAAATTTGTGCTGTCACATTCTGTTCTCCTCAGCCCGAGGACAGCCCTGTATGCGGATAATGCTGTGCTCTGTAAGTGACATTCATCCCAGATACCTGATTCTAAGGGGCCAACAATAGAATTTTGCACTTACTTCCTACAAACTATACTTCATTTGGTTTCACAAAGGGTAAACTTTAAAAATGTAATAGAGGAGCCAGGCGGTGGTGGCACACACCTTTAATCCCAGCACTCGGGAGGCAGAGCCAGGCGGATCTCTGTGAGTTCGAGGCCAGCCTGGTCTACAAGTGAGTTCCAGGAAAGGCGCAAATCTACACAGAGAAACCCTGTCTCGAAAAACCAAACAAAACAAACAACAGCAACAACAACAAAAAAGTGCAACAGAGGTAAGGCAAATGGTTTAAAGATAACTAAGCACTTTTTTTTTTTTTTGTTCCAGTTGAGTCTGTTTGGCACACCATTGTTGGCCAATGTCCTCAGTTTCCATCAGAGCGCCAACTCGGGTATCCTATACTTTGTGGATTAGGGAAAAGCACAATATTTTAACTAGCTGGGCTGGTTACAGGATCTACATAACACAGTCAGGTCCAGTGATCTTACTCAATTCTCAAACAGCTATGGATGCCTCTAGTTAATGAAAGCTGATCACGGACAAGAGTGAGCTTGACGATCCAGAGGAAATGAGCACAAACTATTTCAATAAACATCCACAGCACAAGTTTTGAATGTACACAGAATCATCCAATCTGGAATAAGCTTATCACAGATGAGGGCAGTCCTACTGAAAAAGGAAGTTAGAGCTACAGTTGGAGACGCGGCATCTCTATTTTTCATGATACCACTATGAGAAAAACAAGCAAAAATAGTAACAGAGCAGAAACCATACAAATCTTTTTATCTGAAGGGTAACAAATGAAATATAATCTGGTAGCTCACCCTACCTAAAATCAGGTAATTCTGATTTTAATAAACACATGTATTTTTATTAAAAAACTATATTAGTTAAATATTCAAGTGTCCTCTCTTTCATGTCAAATTAACATAAGATCATAAAAATGAGTAATACAGTTCACAAATCTTTGTATAAATATTCCTATAGACTCTTCCACTTGAAATGTATACCATTAAAATAATCCCATCTATCAATCTTGTAAATCTCTTAAGTCACACTCTTTAGACATCTTGAGTGCATCCAAATACGTGAACTGCCTAGTGTGTTCATTTCATGCACTGTGATCATTACAATGTAAGCTCCTAAAACCACACTCAAAAGCACCCCAAGTGCTTCGTGTTTTTACTCATCGGGACTGTTTTGAATGGCTCTTGTAACTAATCTCATTTAAATGACATCCATAAACCAAACAGAGGGACTGATTAGGTGGCAACATCAGAAATCCATTAGAAGATTCCACAATAAACACAGCAGAGACCCTAAGTGATCAGATACACATTACAGAAGTCCTAAACATTCTTTCAGATGGCTACTTTTAGGTCCTTTAAAACATAGGTTTCTGTTAAAGCAACTGCATACATTAAATTCTATGTCAAATGCAGCTCCAGTGTTGTATGTAAAGGAAAACACGCTATGATGAAATTAGTGGGAATAGCGGTCTAATTAGTGAGGACTCTAAAATATTTTATATTTTAAATGGAGCCTGTTTACCTTCCACTTTACAGTCAGTTAAATATTTAATATTGATGAACAGACATGCCTGGGCCCTGATAAAATGAGTACCTACTTTGTAACACTATTATCAGTCAATTATATAGCAATGGGTGCAATAAAAAATAAACTTTAGTTTTGAAATTTTTATTATTTTGAGTTTACAAAATTCCTCAGAGAGACTATCTCTGTATTTATTTATTTAGACTATCTCTACTATTTATTTAGCCAGGGTCAGAATGACAAACTAGCAGAATGCTTCACAACTTTGTGGGCCGTTAGGTACTTCATATCCAAGTGTTGGTGTTAAGGTACTCCAGGCAGAGAGCAAAGGATGCTACCTCTACTCCAAGACTGTAAAAGCCCCCCAGGACCAACTTTTTCACTGGAGAGAAGAGACATCACACACACTGTGTCTGTGCTCTTTGCTTAGAGGTAAAGAACCTGAGACCCAAGTGCACTTAGAGTCTTAAACCCACGTTACAATTTGAAGGCTAAAAAACAATGATTTAGGCATTTAGAACTTTAAAAGCTAATAGATTAAGTCTGAAGGATATATAAGAACAAAATAATAAAGACGAAATCAGCAATTACTGAAACGAAAGGAACGTAACAAAAGTAGTTTTGAGTAGAACAAGACTATAAGCTGGGTATGGTGGTCCATGTCTTTAATCCTTTCACTGGGAGGCAGGCAGCAGATCTCTCTGAGTGCAAGGTCAGCCTGATCTACATGGCTAGTCCCAGGACAGTGGGGCTATATAGAAACACCTTGTCTCAAAAACAAAAAGACAAACAACAACAATAAAATCAGTAATAAAAGTGGGGCCATTATAATAAAATCAGGAATAAAAGTGGGGCCATTATAATAAAATCAGGAATAAAAGTGGGGCCATTATTTACCTTATATTCTGGGATTACATCCATATGGTTACTACACATCATCCTTTTTTTTTTTTTTTTTTTTGTTTTTCGAGACAGGGTTTCTTGTGTAGCTTTGCGCCTTTCCTGGGACTCACTTGGTAGCCCAGGCTGGCTCGAACTCACAGAGATCCGCCTGCCTCTGCTCCGAGTGCTGGATTAAAGGCGTGCACCACCACCACCGCCCGGCTACATCATCCTTTTTGTGTATCTTTATGTGCACATGTTTACAACTGTGTGGGTGCATGTGTTTGTGCATGTGCTGGTTGAGGTCCAAGGCTGAGGTTGGTAGTCTTCCTTGGTTGCTATCCACCTTATTCATTGAGGCAGGGTCTCTCAACTGAGCTGAGGATTTACCAGCTTGCTCTAGGCCTTTCAACGGCTGGAATCACAGGTAAGCTATCATATCTATTTATACAGGGGTTGGGGATCTCAACTCTGCTTCTCATGCTTGGGTGACAAAATGTTACAATCACTGAGACATCTCCCTAACCACATACTATCCTTTTACATATTGTGTGTGTGTGTGTGTGTGTGCTGATACACAGTCATGCTTGAAAATGTTTATTTACTAATTCATTTATTTATTAAGAGAGGCTCTCACAGGCTTGGAGCTTGCCTTGTAGACTAGGATGGCTGGCCAGGAAGTTCCACTGATCTAGCTGTATCTCCAAGTACTGGGTAGTAAGCACACACCACTATACACAGTGTTCTTCTGGATTCTGGGGACTGAGCTCAGGTCCTGGCTCTCATGAGGTGAACGCTTCACTCAGCTGCCCCTCCTGGCCCTGTCACTGGATTTCATTTGTGACTACTTGCTACTAATTTTTGTATCAAGGTCTTTTTTTGTATCCTAGTCATAGAAAAATACTAAACTTTAAAATTTCCTTTCATTATGCAGTTTTTGATGAAAAATAGTGTCTGTACTTTTCCTTATTTAAACAGTATTTTTCCTTAATGTGCTATTCAAAACTTTTTTTTAAAACATAAAACAACCGCTTTATTGAATTGTTTCATATTTATTGTCATAAAAGTCAACAGTTTCGATTTTGTCAAAGATTCTGTATCAGTGCTAAATAGTTCAAAAGCAAAAAAAAAAAAAAAAAAAAAAAAAAAAAAAAAAAAAAAAGTCAACAGTCATTTCTGTCAATGTTCCCCTATGTGCAATATATATTTCAACTGCAGTAGCCTTAAATGTTTTACTTGGTTTTCAGCCATCTATCTGATTATAATGTGCCTTTCCTTTTCTGTTTATCATGCCTGAGATGCACTGGGCTATTGGTGATTTCACGGTACTACATCAAATACAGGGACTTTTCTGGTGTTATCTCATCATGTAAGTTTTCTGTTTTACGTTCCCCACCTTTGAGACTCTGGCTGCTGATATATGATGCTGCCTCTTCTCAGGGTGGTCATTCTGGTCTCAGAATTCCTAATTATTGTCTTGTTTTGCTCAGTTCCCTTTTAAAATACTTGAAAATATTTATGGCAGTTATTTTATAATCATTCCATGCTAATTCTGTCATCTCAAGTGCATATTTATTAATTTTCTTGCTTCTTTCTGTGTCCAGTAACTGCCTGCTGACGGATTAATCTTTTCAAGGCATTGCTCACTGTCTCCCAAACACCCATCTTCTTTACTTCTAAAGTTGTCTTGCTAGAGAACGATGCTTCAAAATGCTGTAAATGATGAGCTAGTTTCTTTCCTTTGTCACGTTTTATCCCTCCGTCCTTTCCTCTGGTTGAGCTGGGGTCACTACACAGAGCAGGCTTCTCTCCAACCTCAGTCCCTCTGCGCAGCCTCCCCAGTACCGGGTCACAGGTGTGCACCGCCTCGCCCAGCGGCAAGCTCCACTCTTCAGGCCTCCAGTCAGCCTCTGCAGTACTGGTAGCTTCCCAAAGGACGAGCGAGCCATTCTACCGCACATGCTGCAGACAGGCTCCTGTCTAGTCCGCAGCACCACTGCAGGCTCAGGTAGGTGACTCAGGTACTCAGCTCACAGACTTCTCAGGGCCGCTGTGTGCCCAGAGCTTGTGAGTCTCTCCAGGTCTACCGCTCTCCCTGTGCCAGGGCTAGTGGGGGATAAATCCCACGAGGGACTTTTTGTTTTGTTTTCATCATATCTTAACTTCCTTTGGTCCTTTTCTCTCTGTCCTTTGACCTGCTCTGCTAACTGTTCTTATTCTAGAAATTTCTCTCAGAAACTCAGAATTATTTAGCAAAAAAGAACTCAAACCAGAAATTCATTCTTCTAATGCAATTCAGTGTTCTTTCCATGACACAGCATCTGTTACTGGGATCTACTGGGATCTACTGGGCTCAAAAGTTTCAAGCTGCTCAACGCTTGGCGTGTGCCTTGTGCCTGCAGAACTTAAGCTTCTAGGCGATCTGCTGCCTGCATTTTCTTTCCAAACCGAAACCAGTCCACAGCTAAAGCATAAAATGCCTCATGTTGAGAGATTTCATTTGCTTAAGTTATCCCTGATCCAACACTCCAACCACACAAAATGAAATTATCCACACGATAACTTAAGAAAGGCAAGAGGTACTAAGCCCCTCCCCCAGTCTACGCTCCTTAGCTCACGGGGCCACAGAGCTTGCCCTCCTTGTCCACTAGCTCAGCTTCTGAAGAGGAACAGAGGCTTGGCCTCCACAGATGCTCCTTCTAACTCGAGTGCCTTGAAGTTGATGCTATCGGCCTCATTCCTCAACCCACAAAATATCTATTAATTCATATTTACAAGGTATTAGTCATTTTAAAAATAAGTTTTGCATAGTTTTATCACCTTTTGAAAAAGATTTATCTTTGGCGTATGTGTGCACCTAAGTATGTGTACCATGTATGTGCAGAGGCCAGAAGAGGGTGCTAAACCCTCTAGAATTGGAGCTACAGGTGATTGTGAGTCATCACTTAGGTGCTGGGAACAGAACCTGGGTCCTCTGTGAGAGCAGTTGGTGATCTTACTCCCAACCCCCTTTGCCCTTTACTACCTTTTAAGGAAAGGGGAGCTCTGAGCACGAGGAATGGGAAAGGCTGGCTTATAGAGCAGGCTTCTAAGACAGTATATTTAATTCACGGTAGGGGAGAGATGACCAATCAGAGCTGAAGGGCTCATGCCCCTGATTCTCCCACCTGTGCAGCTGGATGTATTCTCGGGGTCTGTTGAGCAGGTGAAGGAACCGGTCCATGATCTTGTTCTTTCCTACACCCTGCAATTACATAAACAAACGTCTTAGGAGGAAAAGCATTCGACAAGCATCAAGAAGGGAAATTCGGATTGAATGGGCATGCCTCCAGTGCCATGGGAGGCAGGCCCTCGCTGGCTTTTCTAACAACTGTATTTGCAGAGCTCAGCACAGCACTGATATAAATAAGGCACCCAAATTAGTATTTGTCAAATGAACGAACGAATGGAGACAGAAGAGGTGAAAATCCTGGGAAAACATAATCAGGGACCAGGCTTATAGGAATGCTGATAATGGGCCGGCGGGAAGTTACGAGCTGATAAAAGCTGTACATGCTTCCTGAATGACCCAACTCAGCTGCTGCAGATTCAAGGTTATCAAAGCTGAACGACCAGACTGACAAATTCACTGAGGTCAGAATAATGGGTCACTTTGTCTTCTAGGAATCTTAGTACCTAGCTGAATATCACCCTCCAAATTTAAGCTTTTCACAGAAGCACACAGAAGGAACATCACGTTTGCATATTTGCATGTCAATTACAACCATGGGCGCTTTAAATGGCATGCTGGAATAAACACACAGTGTAAAATAGAATCAGATGATTAAAATGTTTGTGTTAAAATGTTCAGCTCTTTTAATTTCGGTGATCGCAGAGAAAAGCAAGTATCACGGATGCCTTCTAACACCAGTGACAGGAAGATCTGAAAGTGGTGAATCACGAAAAGCCATCGGTAGCTCCTCATCCCCATCAGCCCCTCCCACTTCCCATCAGCCACTGCTCCAGAGCCTGGAGGCTCCTGCAGGGCAGGGCTGCAGATGCAGGGTAAGATGCTCAGTTGCTCCAGAGCAGCTCCTTGCGGTGCCTTTAACCCCAGTCATACCTACATGTCTTTGTGTGCCCGGCATACAATACATGTATTCCATATATGCTATGTATTCTACCACTCAATACAAGACTCGTAGAATATTTTTATATGCCCCCCCCATTTCCCTTTAACCTTATTCAAAATGCCCTAGGCCTTTGCAGTCTCAATATATAAAACATGTATTTTTTCTTCCTTCCCTTCCCTTCTTCCTTCTTATCTGATTATCACTCCATGAGTTCACAGGCCCACAGTACCGTCCTGGATGAGCTAGGTATGATGGTATATAGGATATAGGCCCTAGTTATGCTTCAGCATACCGTTTACTAGGAAAAACAAATAGGATGTAATATACATAATATTGGTAAATTATAAAGTGCTCCTTAAGCTTGTTAAAAGCAGATTGTGGGATGGGACATGGTGGTGAATGCCTTTAGTCCTCTACATAACTAGTTCTAGGACAACCAGCCGGTATTATGATCAATCCACATGAGTCTATTTAATGTGTAATAGGGGTTTATTAAGATATAAATTGAGGAAATACATTCATGAATACAGAACCAAGTAAATAGCTGAAGTCATCCTCTGTTCTGACCGGGACAAAATCAACCTGGCAGGACCAAATCCACCTGGCGGGACCAAATCCACCTGGTGGGACCGAATTCTCCTGTTGGGACCGAATTCTCCTGGTGGGACGATTCTCTGGTGGAACCGATTCTCCTGGTGGGACCGAATCCACCTGGCAGTTTGATCAGAGCAGGAAGCAGGCAGCAGGAAGAAGGGGCTCATGACCCCTTCCTCCCTTTCAAGGGGTCACGTACAACAGCAAGAAGCACCGCCTCCTTCTGGTCCTTTAGCCTAAGGTCATGGGCAGAGCAAATACCACTACATTTCCCCTTTTTGTCTAAATAAGAAGGTTCTAAACTTAATGCAAACTATAAACAATAAGAATGATTCTCAAGTATTGTCTAGGAAAAACAAAGGGTAATAACAAACAAAAATTGAACTACAACAAGAATACCATCAAACAAGACAGACATGCTAAACGTCCAAAAATGTCCAGATTATAGGTAAATGGCAAATTACTGAGATTACTCCAATAGCTGTCCTATCCTGAAGATTCTAACTCTAGTACTAACATGTTCTAGCTAAGATACAGGAAGACTGTAACTGCAACTGTCTAGTCTTCAACTCCATCAATACAAAACTGTATTTGTTGTATTGTGTGTGTACATACATATAGTATATATATTTCTACTCCTCTTTGAGGTATTTTGTATATTGATATAAGTGTAAAATTGTATTTGTTCTACCTCTGTTTAGGATATTTTGTATAGGTTATTTAAGTAGATAGACTTACAGAACTATAGTCACTCATGCTTGTCATTTCTATAGTTATGTTAGTTAGGTTCTCCAGATTTACAGAAACATATGTCAGATGGACAGGTAATCTTCAAACACTTCATAGACCTAGAGAATGTGGCATTTAAATGTTTTGATAACTTAGAATTCTGTTGACATGAGACACGATTGTTTCTGGCAGCACCAATCTACTCCTAAGACAATGTTGGGCTGGAAGGTGACCCAAAGGGGTCCTGTTGTTTATCTCATGGTACCAAATGTCTATGTGGAAAAGGGGAGGCCCAAGCTCATTCATGGAGAGACTGCTCTGCTCTGCCTGGAACTTCAATGAGAACCTCAGTATGAGTGATTCAGGGCTTCCCTGTCAGTTTCTGCTGGGTGACTCTAAGTGCCCAGTTTGATGTCATCTTCTAAATGCTGATAGTCATTCCAAGAAACCTTGCCAAAGGAGAGGCGTTCTCAATGAACGCTTCTAGCTGGGTGCCTCAATGGGGCTTCTCTAGGCAGTTTTTTGGGGAACCCCAGAATCTGATGTTACGTCTTGCTTGCCCTATTAATTGGGCTGCTGCAGTTGTTTCTGCTGGAGGGTCAAGTATCTGGTTTGCTAATGCTCTTGCTGTCTGCTGCTCTTCTCCACTACCTGATCTTTATTCTTCTACGCTGGCTTACTACACCCTTATAAACTCACTCAAAGCTCAAGGCTCATCCTTCACACATCATTCCTAGACAGTACAGAACACAAGGGAACACTGTTAGATTCCTTGTGAATGTGGCTATATGAGGCATCCAAGATGCTTTAAGATTCAACCAAAGGCTTGGGAAGGCCCGTCACACGTGAGATTTGATTTAAAATACCATAGGATTAGGAGGTACAGGGAAGGAGGGAGCAGGGGATGTCCTAGTCGAGAGAGCAGTGTGAGGGGCGACTTGTGGGTACAGTGATCCAGAGAGGTCTGCAAGAAGTCACTGCAGGAGTGAGGAAGGAGCTCTGAGGAACAGGCTGTCTAGGGAGGTGGCCTCTACTGTGGCAGAGCCTTGGCAACCAAGTCCGCACTGTTTCCAAGAGCAGCCACCCAGGCTGGCAGGTGATGGGATCAGATGTCCCGTTCTGGAAAACCAGGCTGCAGGAATGGCAGAGAGAAAGAAGAGACAGCAAAGGACAGAGTTTGGAAACTCTTTACAGAACTCAAGCATCTGATGATGGGTTAAGCCAAGGAGCAGAGAGAATTCTAGAGATGTAAGAGACAGCGAGGCAGCGGAATAACATCGCAGTGTGTTGGAGGGGAGAGAGATGAAGAAATCAATCTCTGTCCTGGTGGAGAGTGGTAAGGCCAGGCCATGTACCGAGAAAGAACTGGGGGAGGAAAGGCGGGTCTGCCGGGGAAGGGAGGGGAGTTTACAAGGACAGTTTAATTTTGGATGTGTTTATTTTGAAGTGCTTGTTTCCCACATCTGTTTCTTCCTCTTCAGTTCCCCGTCTCGGCCCTAGAGCTGCGCATCCTCCTGGGCTGCTGGAAAGGGTCCCACCTCCACCCCCAGCACAGAACAGCCCCCCCCCCTTTGTTTAGCTCCTTTTCTAAATCAGATCTCATTGGGTCACTTCCTACTTCACGTGAAGACGCTCTCAGTTCCTTCGAGGAAATGCTGAAAGAATACTCTAGGAAGGAATTGCTGTAAATATCCTGAGCAAGATGAAACAATTACAGATGTTTGTTCCTTCTAATCATAGTCTTTGCCTAAGACAGAAAATCCTCAGGGTTACTTTAATTGAATAAGTACATAAATAATGTCTAATCTTTCCGTTATAAAAAAATTGCATATACTCCCTTTTCTCACTGGGAAAGGAGAAAATGAGACACCACTCAACGTTCTGTTGATATTTTCATATTATCCCTGTGTATATTTATCTGTACTTACTAGCTACTATTCTATAAATGCAACTTGTCTCTTAATAAAATGAACATAACTCTTACACAGGTGTAGAGATTCTATTTAGTGGGTGGAACTTTTTAAATAGGAGAAGGAATTGAGAGTCTCATGAAACTTGTTCTTTTCTTTCTATCACTGCCCTGGTGAGTTCACTAGAGGAAGGACCCTCAGAGGGGCAGGAGTCAACAGGCTTTGGACCCAGGGTTGTGAGTAACAGAGTCTGTGAAGTCCACGGGCAGCACTCAAACCAAAGGCAGGAAGTACAAACACCTCCAGTTACCGTGAGAGAAGAGCTCGGGGCCACAACTTTAAGAACTTAGAGATTCTGGGGCTGTATAACCTTCTGAGGCTCCCCCCCCAAGTGAAACTGTGTCCTTAGGCAATTAAATCCTTTACCAGAGAAAAGGATCTAGAGCTGTCTTCCTGGACACTTTATCTGCACTCTATCACAGAGGGAAAGGGAGAAAAATAGAAGAAAAGGCCGAGAAAAGTGGAAATCAGGCAGAAGGAAATTCGTCCAGCAATGGCTTTGGGCACTGAGACTGGAGTCTGGATGTGTCAGTGGCCGGCCCTGAGGTGCCCCACAGCAGAGGCAAACCCTGAAGCTCACACTCAGCCTCACTGCGACACTCCTGCCAGCCTCCTGTCCCCAGAACAGCTCACACTTGTAAGTTTCTGCTCGTGCCGTTTCTTCTGGCGACCAGGACCATCCTGTCTTGTCTGCCATCTTCCTGCCACCCTTGACTTCCTGCTGAGACATCTCACATCTCTTTAGCCTGACTACTCTGTTGTTTCTCTCCTTCCCTCCTCCGCTCCATCACTCCTGTCTTCCTAGAACACCACCATGTCCCAGAGTACTCCAGCAATCATGTGTAACCTTCAGGTAATAACCACAAAATTGAAGAAAGGGGCGGGGCAGAGAAAAGAAAGAGGAAGTTGAGGTCATGTACTTTGCTATTAAGGAGACAGACACCTCTTGTAGGCGCTTTCTGTTTTTCATGATGAAATTTTGTGTACAAAGAAAGTGGAGGGATTAATATTTACAGAGTCTGCTCATGCGCAAATGCCCCTTCAGTGCAAAATGGCTAGCATGTTCACACCAGCCGTGGCCATGGAGGTAATAACGTGCCTCTTTTGGAGGGAGGCGAGTTTAATTAGGTTCTAGGCAGTGAAACCCTTGAGCACAAGGGATCTCGAAGGCAAGTCCATTCTGGTGTACCACCTTGGGCTGCACTTTATAGTCTATCATGCAAAACAGACATCAAGAGGCACTTCCAGGGCTGACTTAGGAGAGTCTGTGTCACAACGTCACGGAGTCAAACAGAAGTCAGCCAATCTACGGTTTTCAGTCACTACATCAAGTATCTGGGGATGTCCGGCATGGAGTCGAAGGCTGGGGAGGGCGGCCGGCAAAGGGGCAATCCAGACCTTTCCTGCAGCAGTGCTTTAAGTGGGGTCCAGGACAGTGCTTGCCACTGACCAGGCGCAGCTCCTGCTCTAGAGAGGTCTTGTTTTGTCCAGTTTCCCTCAGTTCTTAAATCATCTGTACAGTATTGTTTCAGTTTGTATATTTAGAAATGTTCTTTCGATAGCACTCTGAGTTCATTAGATACTACCTACAGAATAACAAAGAAAAAGAATTGTAACTGGAAAAAAATCTAGCTGGCTTTGTCAATTTTTTAAATTGACAAAGTTTTACTAAATGGTGAACCTTCAAATTCTTTGCTGAACACATCTTCAAGTACACTATACTAGGATTCTGGACACCTGGGCTATAATCTTTGCTCAACTGTTCTTGGATGGAGGCTTCTTACCATCATCTGGGTCTAGGTTTGCTCATCTGAATATGAACTCCGAGGCTAATTAGTCTCTAAATACTCTCCTATTCTTTAATCCTATGACAAAGAAGGAGCGTGCAGCTATACAATCAGTGGCAATTTCTTATTTTTCCAAGTTCTCTCAAAGAAAACAGGCTATTTATATAACCAGAAAACAACCTTACTGAAAATGAACAATAAATAACCCTAAATATTTACAAAGATGGGATCTTGCAGCAGAGCCAAGAAGACAAGGACTTCAAGCATATGGCTTCCACACAAGTGATTACAAAGCTTCCTGCCACAGGCTAAGACCCTTTTCATGCAGGAATAAATCTATATCCCTGCAATCTGATATGAAACACACTGTTACTATAAATAGCAAACGTAGTTTGGTAGTGTGGTCAGCCATTAGTACCACCAAACCAGTCATGGAGGGGATAGGGAGATCAACACGTCCTCAAGAAGAAACACAAATCCAAAATAAATGTGAAAAAATGGTTCTCTAAGAAACACAAGAGAGAAAAACTAAACTGGTGGAGAGAATGTGACAGAATGGCGAAGTTTTCCTGACTGTAAATCAGGTAACTTCACTGATGAAAACGGCTTGGAAAGGTACCAAATCCTAAGACAAAGGTAAGCATCAGTGTATTTGATGGGACCAAGTTACACTGAGCCTTGGGCTCCTGGAGTTATTGGAGGTGCAGCACGCTTAGTTAGCCAGTTTCCTACTGTCACTACCAGCTGGGGAACAGACAAGAACGTTCGTGGACAAATTGTTCAGCAGCTCTACAGATATTAGGCAATCATGCTGGTATAGTGACGTGGCATGCTCCTGATGAACACAGAGGCAACCTGCTCGGGCCCACTTCCAATCAGTTAGCAAAATTCACACATTCTTTAATTTTAGCAACAAAATATGTGCAGCATCTTAATACTAAATAACTCAATGAGCCTTTGTGAAAGGCTTCTTCTATCCACAGACAAACTAAGCTCTGATCACAGTGAAACTAATAAAGGGGAGAAGATCTAGAAAACAGTATAATATCAATGGTCACAGAATCTTGCTTGGTTGACACTAAGGAAATGCTTTATGACTTTTATGATGCAAAATAGATCAAATCAAATGCTATAAAGTTAATAAAATGTTATGTCTAGCTTAGAACAAATGAATATAATTTAATTTTGTTGTATAAATTAATCAAGAAATTAAATAGGTTTAATAAAATTTACTCTAAAAATATTCCCTCTAGACTGGTATAATTCTATATAAAATATTTATCCTAGGAATGGACTAATATCTCTCTCAAAGATTACAGGGAAAAGCGTCCTTTCTGTTTGATGTGGATATGGAACATGACCCCAGGTTTAGGTACTGAAGGGCTGGTCACCAGCTGGGGCACTATTGAGAACAGGATAATGAGGGGCTGGCATAGTGGAAGGGGTGACTTGGAGGTCAGGTCTAGCTGAAAGAGGTAGGTCACTGGGATGTGCCTCTGAAGGGTTTATGTAGCCCCAGACTTTTCACCGTGAGATGAGTACCTTCCCTCTCCCATGTCTTCCCAGCATGAGGTTTTCAAGGCGGCCTGCAGGCCAGCGTAGCAGAGCCTGTCAGCCAAGGCTGAGACCTCTGAAACAGAGCCACAGGAACTCTGCTTCCTGTTAAGTCTTTTCTCTCAGCTGTTTGTCACAGCAACGAAAACACTCCAACAGAATTTTAAACAGACTTGGAAGGCACCTCAAATGCAATGGCCAGACTGTGGTGGAATCTGACTGGAACAAACCAACTGTGAAATAACACTATTGAGGCCATTGTAGGTCACTGGAAGAGACCACTTCAGATTATATTAACAGTTACAGTTGATCTGTTGGGTGTGATAATGAAATTGCAGTTACTGTACCTGTATATACTAAGAAGCCTGCAAGAAGGAGAATGCACTAAAAGATGACATGCAGGGCTGTCAGTGAGGAATTCGCTATGCTGACCTGAGGACCTGAGCTCAGATCCCCGGCACCCATGTCACAAGCGGGGCAAGGCAGCATTTGCCTATCATCCCAGGAGTGGGAAGGTAGACCAGAGATCTCTGGGGCTCGCTGGAAGGCCAGCCAGTCTAGCCAAACAGAATCAGGGAGCTCCAGTGAGAGGCTGTCTCAAAAACTACAGTAGGAAGTGGTTGAGAGAGATGCCTGACACTGACCTCTAACCTTCACACAAGTGCGCAGACACACAGACACAGGAATCTCATGCATATATCTCCGCCCACAAAAGTGTTGGAGAAATAAATAGAAGACTGTCAAGATGCTATTGATTGTTAAATGAGATATGTCCTCTACTTTGATATAAAAGAAAATGTGACTGTCCTTTACTCTACATATAAAGTGCAGTCTCTATCCTAGACTATCATAATCATTCAACAAAGTCAGCCATTACATTTTTGCTGCTGTTACTATTGCTAGAATCAATAGAGTTGAACTGGTGTGGTATTATGGGGAAATAGGAGCTGGAGAGCTCTAAGTCTGCACTAAGCAGCTATGTGATCTTGGACAAACAGCTGAACCCTTTGAAGATTGCCTGTTTATTGCAAAGACATAGAAAGTACAACTTTTATTTTACTCCAGTGTTGCTGTAGAAGTAAATGATCAAAAGCATTGGAAATTGTAACACACAATCCTTCTTCATAAGAAAACTATGATTGAACTATAGACGACATTGAATATACATCACAACTGTCTTAAAGCTGAATCAGAGGAGGAAATGATGTGGCTGTTCAGAGGAAAAGACGATTGCAGTTTTCTGTGACACCAACTAAGAGAGGCTTCCTGGAGGATGAAGCACCTGAGGATGGTCCCAGGTGAAGACGGAAGGAGAGGTAATGTGTGCCCAAACACCACAGAAAAGGGCAGAGGGGTAGCAGGGCATGCTAGACACAGAAAAGTTGGGAGAGTCTGGCGTATCGCTCTATAAAGAAGACTCTATCTGCCATGTAAGGCAGGCTAAGCTTTAAGTTTTAGCAGGAAAATAAAGTTGGGAACTATCTTACTGCAGATGTGGAACTGAACAGAATATCAAAGAATGAGTCATGTTATGACATGAAGAACACAAGGTAGAGAAGCATCCTATATAAAAAGTCCTGTATGACAAGGACGATGTCATATACTCGAATCTTGACAAGGGGAAATATGAATGATGGAACATACAGAGAAGTTAATACCAGGCAGCTATTGTTCAGTAAAATGATAACAAAATAAGTCTGGCTAAAATGAAAAAAAAAAAGTTGACAAGTGATTTTAGTAGATTGTTCAGGTAGGAGTCACTATGGATAATTAACCGTACCTCATTAAGCATGGGTCGAATGCTGAGGACTTGCTGTGGAGTTTTGCCTAACACTAAACCAAATGACATTGGTTGTGTAGTTGATTAAACTTGGATTTCTAAAACAAAACATACAAGATTTTAAAATAATTCTTATGTAAGGGTAGGTGAGCATTTTAGATGTTATTAGAAAGAAATGTCACCTTCAAATGTCTAATAAAATGCAACTCTTCTCAAAACACAAGCATTCTTATTCCCAAACGTTTCTTCTTAGGAACTTCAGGATAAAAAAAGAAATGACATACCTGTAGGCTCATTCTCTAACCCAGTTTCTATAAATATTTTTATATCATGTGGACTAGTGTTCAAAAAAAAATGAGAGATTCAAGAAGCTTGTTCTTTGTATTCCTAGAGCTGGAGAGTCTCCTCACACCCCAAAAAGCATGACCAGTTAAGAAATCAACAGACAACTCTTTTTGTTAAATGGAATATCATGCAACATAATAATAAAAAGTAAATAAAACCAGGAAGAAACTCCTAATTACAAGGAAGGAGAAGTTGTAATACTGTAATTACAAGGTGGTGGGGGGGGCACATGGCAGTATTCTGCAGACTTCCTATATCTGCTGCATAGGCTCTAAGTGACCATCAAGCATGGAAGTCCAGGGCACCTGTCCCATTTGGTTTGAAGGTGGCAATTATGCCTCATTTCCTAGAAAGACTGCTCTGGCAGAAAAATCCCACATTGAAAATAGAAATTTAAAAACTTACTTTTCAAAGTAAAACGGAAGCTACTTCATTCTCATTTATTTGGGGGAGTGTTGTAAGTGGACTTATTTTCAGCTTCCTAACAGATGTGGACTTTTGTCTAATACTGGAGATGCTTAAAAAGATGGAATTACCCACAAGGAAGAAAGGGTTCAGTCAGGGTGAAAAGGTGACACACTTCCAAACCAGCACTCACTTCCTCTCATTTCCCTATGCTTAAAAGCTGCTGGTGGTAACACAACAGCCTTCTGAATACCTCCAGTTACAGCTCACACATTGTCATGGCTTCAGCCAGCGACAGTTGGTGAAGAGGAGACTGGGCAGCCTGCTCCCAACCACCACCAGTTCATATAAAGAGCAGCCATTATGTTTACACTTGTGCTGACGACTTCTCTGTCCTACTGAATCCCCAAAGCTTCACTTCACGCTGTTTCCCGAGTTGTCACCAATGCTTTAGGAAGAGAAAGGAAGAAGACCGAGCACTGTCACAGTTTGCTTAGTTTCAAAATAAAACGGATGAAGAAACTGTCGTTTTCCCTGATTGTTTCAGTGAAAACTGGCTACATCACCCCAGGCAGCTCAGAGTCAAGAGTCCTCAGCCTGCGGCCTGTACTCTCACAGGCTTGCCTTTCTCATGGTGATGCTTTACAAGGCAGAAATCAGTGCAGATGAGAAGGAATACAAAACACTTGGAGGTATGAAAACCCGCTGGTCAGCGAAGCAGGGTGTTGTTCAAAGCTACTGAAAGAGGACACCTTCCTGAAACAGAAGAAGAGAGAAGGGAACATGCTCCTCAGACCTCAGGAGGCAGTGGACAAAGGTCCACCAGAGTCCTGCCTGTTCTACACAGATGTCAGCTTCTCAGAAAACAAGTTTGAATGGAACTTAGTTGGCTCAAGTGTTTATACAATTCAATTTGGGTTTTTAGGCAGCCACGTTGGTCCAACTCCCACCTTCTGATTGGTAAATACAAGCATGAAACACCACTCTTCAGAGCTAAATGCTAGCTAGTGATTGCTCAGAACATGAAGATCACCCTGCTTTGCTCACAAGGCTCCAGTCTCAGATCTGAGCTATCTCAGGCACGTGGGCACTGAGCCAAGTACTAGCCTAGATTCTGCCTGACCCAGCAGGGGCAAGCTTACAGAACTCAACCCATTGTTTTCAGATCTCCTGAAAAATCTAAGTTTTAAATTCAAATTACTTCTAATACTTTATGAATTATTGATATTTATACTTTGCTAAGTAGGAAATACAGAGTCCTCTAAGATACTTTTCAAATATCGGATAAACACTATTCACAAAGCATCAGAGAAGATGCCAGTATAACCAAGGACCTCAGTGCCTCACTGGCATAGGTAGGGAAGGCAGACAAATTCATGAATCTAACAGGAGACTGACAGAAACCTAAAAATGGCCTACTTCATCACTTCAGAGAATGTGAATTCAGGGTAGTGATTTACATA
Organism: Peromyscus leucopus; assembly: GCF_004664715.2. Classification (NCBI taxonomy): domain Eukaryota; kingdom Metazoa; phylum Chordata; class Mammalia; order Rodentia; family Cricetidae; genus Peromyscus; species Peromyscus leucopus. The sequence continues at coordinate 44,251,816 of NC_051070.1, forward strand.
GTGAGGATAAAAGCACAAAGACCAGGCGGTGGGGTGTGGGCGGGGAGACGCCAGCAGAGAGCAGAGGCTGCAGGACAACCATCCACACAGGAAACAACTCTACCTTCGATCTGAGGGCAGATTTGGAGGTGAGGGATGAGACGCCCAGCTGAAGGCGGTGGGCTAGGCCATGGGTATCAAAGGGCAGACTGAAGGAGCTCGACTGAAAAGACCCAGGCAGCAGAAATGCTCTCACAATCTGAAGGCCCTCAGCACTGGGACCCGGGCTAGGCTGATGATAGACTTTCAGGTTAATAACCAAAAATCCTCCGGATACGAAGAGGGCCTGTCCGTCAGTCATGCCTTGACCACTGGAGACCCACCCGCCTTTGGCACTCTCATATCTCTGAGAAACTAACTATCCCTTGAGCCCCAGCTCTCAATATTCTCTTTGTTGGTCTGATCTGTTGCTGAGTTGCCAGCGATGGCTGTTTCTGAGGCCATTTTCTTGACAGGAAGAGTTTTCAAAGGACACACAAAGTACTCCAGGCTTTAAGTGACAAAAAGTCTGTTAAGAACTTGGGGCTTGAGCCAGGCTAGGTGGCACATACCCATAATCCCAGCATTCAGGAGGCAGAGGTGGGTGGATCTCTGTGAGTTCAAGGCCAGCCTGTTCTACATATTAAGTTCCAGCCCAGTCAGAGATACACAGTGAGTCTCTGTCTCACAAACAAAACCCCAAACCATCTAGGCTTGTGGGCTTAGAGAAGGACCTGGGGTGAGAGGGAGGGATGGGAGGAAAAGGCAGGAAGGAGGGGAGGATATAGATGCCGGGTGTATGTATTAAGTTTAAAAAATAAAAATTAAAGATTAATAAGAGCATAACTGCATACTGGGCTTTATATATTTATGAAGTCCAAAGTCATCATGTTTCAATGGGATCAGAACCATCAAGGACTCAATGCCACCTGTTAGCCACTCTTCATTAACCTATAAAAACTTACTAGAAAAATGACTATCAATAAATACAAGTAGGTAGGTATTTTCAAGTGGTGAAAAAAAACCCATGAATTATCTATTTTATGTTTAATTCTTGTTTAGAAAAAAGTGAACTAAGAGAATACAAAAATGCTTTTAAGACTTCCATGTGATGCATGGGTTTTATTTTTAGTGGGCACTAAGTGCTGTCTGTGTGGAATATTTCCCATGCTTTATCACATGTCACCTTTACATTAGCCCAGCGGAGTGCATACTGTTTACATTGCCAAGTTAGACTCAGAAAGCTGAGCAGTTTGCCAGAGTCCACGCATGTGGGAGACTGGCTGCTAGACCTTCACCACTCAATTCCAGATCCATGCCTTCAACGATGGGCCTGCTTGAATCCAGTTTTAAAAATTTCAAGTCAGTTAGCAGGCTGAGCAGCTAAAAGTACTTTTGAATAAGCTGATGACCCCAAGTTTGATTCCTGGAAATCGTGTAAAAGAGCCTGACACAGAAGCAGGGTGTACCTATAAACCTAGCACCCCTACAGTGGGACGGAAGTGGAAAACCACCCAGAAGCTTGTGAGTAGCTAACATGGAGTCTGAAGAGAGACTCTGACTCAACAAAAAGTTGTCCTCTGACGGCCAAACATGATCTGAGATGCATGCACAAAGTAATAATAAGTAAAAATTTTAACTGTAGGTTTAAGACGTTATACATTAAAGAGTCTGTATTTTTATGTAAGCACAAAACAAGAAACACAAAAAGAAGGCTATGCTTCTGATTGCCCTTAAGACCAACTTGTAAAAAACCAAAGTGCTACTCAGTGAGGAAAACTATCAGAATGTTCTAATACTGAGTGTCCACCCATCCCTTAGACAGCATAGACAGATAACACCTCTACTGTGTAGCAGTAATGTGCTAGGAACCCAGGACAGAAAGGAACCAAAGCAGCACAGTTCTTGTTCCCATGGAGCATACAAATTGGGTTGATGGTCACTACCTGGGAAATACAGCTCCATGAAACGAGTGTGAAAAGAAGGGCTACAGGCGAGTGATGCAATGGAGGCCAGCTCAGACGAGGCACAATGTCCCTCCCGGGAGCTGGGGAGGGAGCCGCAGGTAGACGCACAGGCATGAACCAAACACCAAAGAGATGAGAACCTGAAGGCAGGTCTGGGTGGTTCAAGGTAGCACAGGCTAAGAAAGACATATCAAAGCCTGGGCTGGAGCCGTGGGCAGAGGTGGCAACCTGCAAATTGCATGGCTCTATCTGAGAGCAAGGAGGAGCTGACTGCAGCAAAAAGACACAGAAACACTGAGTTTGTACACCCATTAACCTGGCTGAGAGTGGATGTCAGCATGTAAGGAGGTGCAGCTACTGTCTGGAACCTGTTCTGCACTCCGGATGGCAGGGGATGGTGGGGTGAGCGTGACTAGGGTAGCAAAGCTGGGAAGGTACAGACAACCACGGGGCAAATGGACAGGGTGATGGGAGATGAGTAGAAATGGTTAACCTTGGGATAATGCTAAGGCTTTGATGCTATAAATTACTCTTTGGGTGGTAAGGCATTTCATACTGTGAATTTAAATTTGTCATTTTATTAAAAGGAAAAAGAATTTCCAAATTCTTATTCCCCAAAAAAGAAACTTACTGCTTCTGAAGCATTAGTATTCGCTCATCTGTGCTTGGCTCCCAGCCATAACTCACCTGGTTCCCGACCAAGAGTAAGTGTTCGCCAAGGACAAAGTCTTTGAGCATGTCTTCCATCACTACCATGTGCTAGGAAAAATTTAAAAAAAAAAAAAGATTTAAACAGAGTCAAAGAAGAAAGTTAGCTATACAGGTGTTATCTTAGAATGCAGAGCATAAATCATGATAAAATAAGTAACTGACTTGAATCAAAACACATTTTTGTTATTGTTGTTGAGACAGATTCTCTCTCTGAAGCTCTGGCTGTTCTCAATACTCTATGTAGACCAGGTTGGGGTCAAACTCTGCCTACCTAGTGCTGGGATTAAAGACGTGTGCTGTAATTAAAAACATTTAATGATGTGGATAAGTAATCAATTAGGTCACCAATACTGAAAACTTCAAATATCTAAGCAAGAGGAAACTACTGACCAATATTTCAAATAATTTCTATAATTCAATGCAAAATTTTTATTTACATTTCTATAGAATTGGCTTATAATTTAATGTAATATTTAAATTGATGCTTGCTAATTTAAGTAAACAAATACCACCAAAAAAACTCCATTTTGGACTTTCTTTTTTTAAAAAAAAGTATACCTTTACATATATACACATACATATATATTTGTATACATTTTATATGCAATAAGATAAAATTAAAACTATATACATAAGTATATATAGCATATAAATTGTGTGTGTGTGTGTGTGTGTGTGTGTGTAAAACTAACACATCTTAGTTGGACACAAACAGAAGGAAAGGTCCAAGATGAGGCACCAGCAACAGAGACCCACTCACTCACACCCTTAGCTTAACCATTTACTCACAAAGCTGCACAGAGCCTTAGAACTGAAAGGCACTTTTCACCTTCCATTATTTTTCATTTGAATTATGACACAATATGATGAAAGGGCAAGATTAGAGTTGCTCACAGCAGCTACAGAGCAGACTGCATTGCTCTTTTGTGTACCAGGAAATAGGACATGGGTAAGTAGGTTACAAAGGCTCATGGGACTGCAGGAAGAGCTGTGTCCTGGCAGAACTAAATCTCTAGTCTCTCTTGAAATCTCGACTAAATCAACAACAGCCCAAAGTGCTCAGGTTACTCAAATTCTCTTATTTTTGGAAAAAAAAAAACCCATATGAACCTTTTATAACATATAGATGCTACACATATTTCCTAGAATTTTATTGGCTTGCTTTTCTTGATTGTTTGACACTCAAAACTTTTCAAATTCTGTAATGAAATAAAAACTAAGAAAGTTCTTTTTTTCCCCATCTTTCAAGAATAATGAGTATATTGGTAGTTTTAGTTTTCTTAAATTGGATACACTAGGGAACTAAATTTTTAAAAAGGTTTAAAGTAAAATGAGTGTATTCACTTACTGTCTTTCTGATATATTAAAAATAAAGAAAAAGAGACACTGGGTTACCAGTAAAAATAAAGAGTAACCTAAAAGTAAACAGGTATGACTGTCGTCAAGGAGGACGACCTGGGCATCCCTCACTCTGGATCTTGCTGATAAGGGTCTGCAGACTGCTTCCTTTTTAACTAAGCGGTCATTTCAAGACCCTGGTTCTTCCTCAAGCAAAGGAACAAATGTTCCCAGAAGCAAATGCATGGCCAGGCCACACTTAAGAACCATCCATCTGTCTCTAAGTTTCCTTACTGCTCTGTCTTCCTGCTGCAGCCGGTCACTACATTTGCCAGCAGCTAAGGTCCCCGCCAACATGAATGAGTATCCTGGTCTCTGCAGCATCACTGGCAGGTTCTCCCGTCTACCTATCTTCCCGCAGCTCTGTTTTCTTTTGCTCTTTCTCACCGTCTTCCTGGCTGCTTTCTTTTGGATATGGCAGAGTGGGTTAGTGCCTATGCAGACACTGGACTTGCCTGAGAGCCAGGTAAGGGACCGGAGCAGAGTTACAGGGCCGATGAGCCAGTTCAGCAGGTAATGGCTATGGCCTACAAGCCCGAGGAGCCAGGCTCAGTCCCAGGACCCACATTGTGGAAGCAGATGACTGACGCCTACAAGTTGCCGTCTTTCTCGTGTGCATGCAGGTGTGTGCCCATATATGTACACGAACTCACAAATGTAAAACCAAAACAAAACTTCAGAATTTTCAGCTGTAGACAATTATAACATAAAGCAGGTAGTCTACAGGCTTTCTCTGTGACAACTGTTATTCCCCAGTTTCCTAAACTCAACTCATCCAAAACTTGATCCCTTCCAGCTTTCTTCTTCCTCCTGTAACTCCCCTACCCCACTAAAAAGGATCCTTTGCTTCCTGTAATCACACTGTGACATCACCATGGTCACGCTGCCCATCTTGCTCTTCTTATGGTAATTTGTTAAAGCCAAGTCTTAGCGACTGACACACACACACACACACACACACACACACACACACACACACACACACAGACAAACAGATTTTCTTTCTTTTCTATTGGCACAGCTGGATTCAGGGCGTTTATCATCTCCTACCTAGATTCTGACTGGCCAATTTAGCTTCTGAAACTTCCGTTTCTCTTGGAGCAAATGCGTTCTCCACAGTGCAGACACGGCTGCTGCTCTGTTCACAGGCTTGCCACTCATTTTTCAAAGCTCCTGAGATGACTCTTAATGCTCTGGGAGCAGCGGTTACTCCTCACGCTCCTGTGCTCGCCCGACCTCCACTCTCACCCCCCCCCACACACTACCTTTCCAATGTGGGCACAATCAGGAGTGATTTTCTGTTCTCTGTCTTTCCAGCAGGTGATGTGCTCCCTGAAGGAGTATGAAACCAAGTCCCCAATTTCTAGCACCTAAGGAGTGCTGTAAGGTGTCCCCGCCCTCTGTCTCCACAGCTACTGTCTTATTTCATTCAGACCCTTAGCTGTGACCTGGACTGTCTCAATCACCACTCCCCTATCTCTGTCTGGTTTCTAACTCTTGGACAACACTAGAGAGTGAAGAAAAAAGTTAGTGAAAGTGCAAACGTGCTTAAAATCTGTCACTAATTTCCTTCCCAAGGATCCCGATTCTGTCATGAGTGAAGCCTGGACAATGCCCCCTCCTCAACACCTGACACTTTTCAACTGGAAACCAAGGATCTGTGGACTGAGGTCAAGGACATGTGGCTTCCTAAGAAACTGTCTCTCTCGTATATAACCGAGGTTCTGCAAATGCCTGCCTCAGCCTAAGTTACCCAACTTTGCCTGGTTAACCAGTTTTCTGAGACCTTTCAAGTCAGCCCCCATCATCTCTTTGATGTTCCCTCAGTAACCTGCATGCACCTTCATCACACTATGTAGTAACATATGCACTTACTAACCTGTTTTTCCATTAGATGAAAAGCAATGGAGTCCTGGAGATGCATCTGCTTGTGTGTATACCTTTTATCTCTGTACCCCAATACCTTAGGGAGAAGCCTGATGTGTGGTGTGTAATTTTTCAGGTCTAAAGCTCCTTGGGCTTATTAAAAAGCTATTAATCTCATTCTCCAATTTCTCCTACTTACTGCTCCAAGGGTCATATTCTATATTAAAGGGTTTAATGAAACAATACTCCTTAGAATGGATGCTCAAAATCTTATTCATCCCTTTTAATCCCCTCAACACTTATTTCCAATGTGCTAGAAACGTCAATGAAGACAGCAGATAAAGAAAAGACAGGGGAAAAACATTTTCCAGATCATTTTCAATGCACTGTGGTAAAGGGACAACAGGACATCACAGGAAAGGTGGACTGGATAGAGCCTGTATCTGTGGCACTGAAGAGTCCTGCTTCTAAAATGCACAGGATAAATGAAGCAGTAGTACCTCCTGCAGGAGCAGACTGCATCAAGTCCCATCCCCGGAACTGCAGCAACTAAAATCCTTCCTAATGGTTGATTCATTACGCTTTGCGGGAATAGGGACATTTGGAGACGGGTTACACAAAGCCCCTCAGGGCGTCTGTGGAAAGTTCACTGCAGATCTGCAGTCGTCAATGTCTGTGTCACCAGCACCATGGCAACAGACACTGTTCAAGGACACAATGGTCCTCCTCCCTACTGAACTTCCTACGTTCTTATATGCTCTGGAGTCTTTTCAGCCTTAACTATTCTGGAGTTTTTCTATTGTTACTTATAACAATTTCACAGTGTTTTTTTCTTTCTCTCATTTCTGCTATGTGGACAGCATGTGAAATGTGGACAGACAGTGCTGCTTAGAAATACTATTGTTCCTTTTTTAAAATTAAATTTGTTTTAAGTGCATTGGTGTCAGATTGGTGTGAAGGTGTCAGATCCCTTAGAACTGGAGCTACAGAGAGTTGTGAGCTGCCATGTGGGTGCTGGGAATACTTTGGAGACCTCGTCTCCAAAGAATTAATTGATTTAATTTGAATTAAAGTTTAAAATAAAGTTTGTTTCAAATGCTTCTCCTGCATAAAGATGTCTTGTTTTCCTTCTCCTCCTAGCTTTAAAATAGAGATGATAATAATATAATTTTTACCCATTTGGATTATTTTTAAAGTTGGCATACTTACACCATAAGAGCTATAATCATTAGCTACTGATATTCATTATTCTATACCTTCAAGGAAATTTGTGAAAAGTAGTGAGGTATTGTTAAGAGATGACAGACCCAACTCAAACCCTGTGTCTACCTCTGGTTAGCTGTATGGTTTTAGAGGAATATCAGGCCTATGAAGAAGGCACAACTGGTCCTTCTTGAACCCGGGTCCTACGGAAGAGCAGCCAGTGCTCTCAATCATTGGGCCATCGCTCCAGCCCACTATTGTTTCTTTTAATAAGGTTTTTGTTTTTACCTCATAGATAAGAGTATTCCTTCTATCTCCATAACTTGATTTTCTGTGCCTTCACATATTGATTATGCAATGGTCGTAAAGAAAAAGCAAGCACACATCAGTTAACTGACCGTAGAATGAAACCAAGCAAAAGCAGTGGAAAGGCTTTTGCTATGCAAAAAAAAAAATTACAGCTTTGATATATAAGTATCTAAATCAAGGTAGTTTATTAAGAAAGAAAAAACTTGCCTGGATACCTTTATACTATTAATCTCATTTAAGGACATAAATTATGATACTCAGAACCGTGAATAAAATTAGTGAAAGAAAATGCACTATAATTTTGCTAACTCCTTAGAAAGGTAAAGCAAATTCTAACATAATTTGTAAATGTAATTATTTACAGGCAGATTAGCAAATAAGAACTACAAAAAATTAAATATGCTTTTATTATAAAGGAAATATATAACTGAAACAGAAAAAGACATTTTCAGAAATATTTACTAAAACCAAATCTTAAAGAAGCGAAGTTCCAATTTATTTCTGTGTCTTGGGAAACAGTCCACAAGAGTGGTCAGCTTGTGAGGGCAATGGCCCTGTCCCAGTCGATCCACCAAAGAAAGAGGCAGAGCAGGGCACACGGGAATCCTGGGAAAATGCAGCAGAGAGGGAAGAGGAGGAAAGCCTGTGTAGACACACCTCCTGTGAGCTACAGAAATGTCTTAACTAGAAGCCAAAGTCAGAGCCAGGAGGTTTGTCTGTCTGTCTGCCTTAGTAAGGTATTTTCCTGGCCTCAAGCAGAGTCATGAAACGTGTGTGCACATACCATGCACACATTTAAATCCACAGCATAACTTCTCTAGTTTTAACCACCGGAAAGAACTTTAAACCTTCTCATCACTGTCATTAAGAAGGGTCGGCCCTTCATTGGCCTCACCTGAACTGAAGGTAGGACATCATGACTACAAGTAAACACTGGTGTCATTTGGATCAGAGGTGACTACTATGATGCGACTGGCCCGAGACCACAAAGCCATACCCTCACCTGGACGTTGTCGTAGAAGAGGACATCAGGCACTTTCATCTTCTCCTGGGCATTGTACACGGGAGCGCTGACCGCGCCAATCCTCAGAGACCCGGACACTATCTCACCTGAACAGTGTGTACAGGACAGAGGGTGAGGCACAGCAATGTCCTGCAAACATCCAGAGAAGCCTCGTCTGGCCAACACACACTGCCAGGCAGCTTCTCTAACCTGTGAGGTCTTTAGGATTTTAATTAAACATCTAACGAATAAACTAAAACACTGTAGCTCTTCAATTTATACTGTAGACCCAATATAAGACCACAAAGGAAAAGAGCAAGAATGTGACCGTGAACCAACTTACACACCTATCTGCTGAGATAACACAGCAGGTCCACCAACACCCGTTAGGGTTCAGTTCACAGAACACGACCATTCGGTAGATAGAGGCCTTCAGGGTCATTTTGTTCACACAACTAATGTTTACTGGTAACATTTCACTACAAAGGGGACGCACTGGGAGAAAGCAGGCTAGCTGCTTTTCAAGAAGTCTCACAGGGTGCTACTGTCCGAGGAAGTCTGCCAAGGCTGTTAGTCTTGTAGGCTCCAAGCCTCGCTCTGCCATCACAACTGAGGGCAAATATAATTTCAGGAACATAAACATGTATTTTGATAAAAAGCTACAATTGGAAGATACGGCATCGCAGTATAGGTACAGCTTTCATATGACCAGGCTACACTGACTGCCATCATCATGTTACTTGGAGAGAGACCTGCTGCATGGAGAGCTAAGCCCTATGAGATGGCTGTTCAGTGAGCTTGGGCTCGGGACAAGGGGAGGAATTAGATGCATTCCTCACAAGATCGGTAGCTTTCAAGACGAATGAAACCAGTCAAGTGAACACTCTCCACGTTTGGACCCCCTATCCCTTACAGGAAGCTGAGATGGACACTGCTGGCACTGACCCTTCCCTGACTGAGCAATCTACCATCCTGATGACATGGCCTTTCTCTGGACATGTTGCCAGCTTCAACCAAGTAACATTAAGATTCTACATGTCCCATGGTTATTCTGTCTCTTTGGTGGCCTCTGCACATCTGTTCAGATTCATCAGTATCAAATTTATAATTTTATTTTTAAAAAAGTCATTCAATTTCCTTAATACTAAATTCTTGGTTCAGTGTAGCCACAGTTACTAAGACACTGATCACAACCACAGCCGTTACAGCCCTGTTGGAGAACAGTCCTACTTGTGCTTTGATAAGTACATTAAAATAGAAATCTCCCTGTGCTCTCCCTGCAGAACAGGAAACTCTCGGAGTGTGCGGTCCTCCCCACTCCCAGCTTCTCCTACGGCTGTGCAGAAGGGGGGGTGTGGCGCAGTGGGTGACTGGAGGGACCGGAAGGGGAGGGCATACAGCCGGCTCTCATTAGTCTGTCTCCCTAGAAAATGCTCCGACATGTTCTGTAGGAAACTTGTTAGCCCTCAAAACACCAATGTTGGACAAAGCAAACAATTCTAAACTGTATGGTGAAACACATTTGGAAAAGCGTGTGTCAAAATTAGACACGTTGATTTACAACAAAAACTCTCCAACCCTTTAGGACATCAGTTCCAAACTGACTCTTGGCGGGGAGCGGGGCTAGTATTCACTGAAAGAAGTGCTATCTAAAGCTGAGCTGGAAAACGGCTTTTGGATGGTTTTTTAGGGAAAGCACTGGAGTCACTTCTTCAGCGCCAGACACAAAACAAAATGGATCTTTAAAAAGGGTTTTACTGAAACTAATGGCACAAAGTCTTTGGTCATTGTTGTGTCACCTAATATAGCCAAGTCAAGTACTTACACTTGTAGTTCTCCAGTTCTGGCTCCAGGCTATCCTCAGTATTTATTTCTATTGCAGCATCTGCCAGATTCTTCTCCAGGGCTGACCTAGCCAGGCTTGGTAAGAACCTAGTAAGAGGGATGGAGAGTGAAGATGAACTCAGTCTTTCTTCGGTTCTTAAGTATCTTTTAACACACATACTTCACTATTTACAACCAACTGAGGAGAAACTGTCTATGAAATATAAAGCATATAAAATTTTAGCATAAATACAAATTCAAAGTATGGGTAAAGCCCATGTTTCATATCTAAGATTATTTGTAGTTCGCAATATTTATTCATGTACATTTTGCAGATTATGATGAAATCACCTGTTTTCATAAGTGGATTTTGTGTGCCTCATATTTCTTATTTATTGTATAACTGGTATATCAATTTTTTCTTAACTGAAAAGCAACATTTTAGCCTACTCTAAGTTGGCAATCACAACTTAAATCAGCAGAAGGGAATCAATGAGGTTCTCCTTATTTTCTAATACAAATTCCTGAATGAAAGATGATCTGGTTTTGGGTTGCCTTCCTGTACCTATTTTATAAATATGTTGTCAAAGTAACAATCTGGTAAGTGACAGAGTCATCCGCTACAAAGACACCATAAGCACCATGGCCTGGAACAGTTTCCTTCTACACAATGTTATGTTTAGAATTTATGACCACAGTGAACCCACAGGAAGGATCTTCAGTCAGTGACTGCCTGAGCTGTGCTACAGTATGAGCCACGGCCGTGTGCTCCAATATCCCAGAATGCACCATCCGAATTCAGGCTGACACAGTATTAAGCTTTGTGGAGGGACCCCACCTCCCTTGAGAACAAACCCCTTACAGTGGAAGGCTGGGGTGAGCCAGAAGGCCTGTGAACAAAGAGTGCTAGACACTGGGGTATTGTTCCCTGTCCCTGTAAGATTCTGAGCCGCAAACCAGACACGGTCTTACCCACTGCCTCCCCTGGGTCCTGTAAGATCACGGGCAAGTTTATATACCTCCAGGCTTATGTCTTATCAGTTCCGCACACCATCACAGTTCTTCCATCATTGCTTTGCTGTTCGAAACCAAGCACCCACCTTATCCCCCAAACCTCACTGTGTGTCCTGTTTCTTGCGCCTTTGTGCAGGCATCACGCTTAACCTTCCTCTCACAGGTGTTCCGGAGTCTGGGAATATTAGGCCCTTTGAGGGCATGTCTACCACTACCTAATAGATCGCCTGGATTGCTATGGACCACTTGCAAGCTTTCTAAGCATTCTTGGTACCCCTGACCTCCACATAGCCAACCCACATACCTCAGGTCGGCCCTAGAGTGGAACATTCCTGGCCTTCTGTCTAAAGCCTAGAGGAGGGGGATATGGGAAGGGGATATCAACATTAGATCTAAAACTAGCTCTGAAAGACAGATGAGGAGGTAAGCACATTGCAGCAGTCCCAGCAATGGGAGGCTGAGCTGGAAGGGTGGCGGTCAGGACTAACCAGAGCTTTAGGGAACACTGGGGCACAATGGACATCCAGGAGTCTTACTCAGAATGTAGAACGAATTAATTTGTACTTGAGATTAGAATTCTAAAATTTACAAACAGCACTAGACAAGATAGCATGGTCTACCTGACAAACGCAGTTTGCAATATGTGGTTATTTATTCTATGTGAAATTTATTAATGTGGTTTCAAAGCTTGAAGGTATTTAGTTTAGGCAGTTATACAAATGGAATTCAGTATTTTATACCAAATGCACTTAAATGTGACTATTAAGATCTAGTAGACTTACAGTTAACTGAACTGAGAGAAAAGCCAAAAGAAGAAGTTTAAATATTTTTAATCACATTCTTAAAAAATGGAATCCATTTTTATGTTCACTCTCTAGACAGTCTCTGTAAGCAAAACCATCCCTGGAGATAATTAAAAAAATTCATGTCGATAATTGCTAAACAGTGGACATGATTAGTTACCAGATTTATGGCTCTTAGAATTAATTATTAACAGTGTACAAAGTGGAAATCTTACACACATACTATTAATTTTATATCATTTGGAATTTTTTAAAAAATGTGTAACTCACTTTTTGGTGACAGAAATTATTTTTTCATTACTTCACTTTTCAAGACAGCTAATCTTTACTTCTGACTGGATTCTTATAGCTCTGTCCAAAGTTTTACCACTAAAGAATCAATTCTCCACAATGTTTCAAAAGTGCACAAGTCAATGTAATGTAAAATAACAGAACAGACTAGAACTCTTCTTACAGGGGCCTTTGGTCCTTCTATAAAAGAGGCACTTTTAGAATCCAAATTGAATATGTCTCAAGCTTCTAAATCTTTGCTATGGACCCTGGGTTTTCGAGTATCTAGAAACTGAACGATGCAGCCCCTGGAGTTATATGCAGAGCAGAGGTCTGAAGGACTCACTCCTCAGTATTTCACATGAGAGTGTGAATGGAAGACAGTCCAATGCCAGGCAGCTTGGGCCGCCTCTCTTGATATCATCTACTTAATGAAAGGCTTCACTGGTATGTTATGAAACTCTTTTCACTTTTGTCTTAAATTCTCAATGAAATTCAATTTCTTTTCATTGCCTCAATATGAAAAGAGGTTATTAAAAAGAAAAAAATGCACTTCACAAACCCATCGTCTTTTCGGTTCCTTCCTGCCTCTGTGTTACCCTGAGGTTGGCAGGAAGATGCCCGACTGTAGCTGTGGTAAAGTCAACAGAGGATGCATGAATACGACCGCGGCTCGAGTGGTTACTTCCACTTCCAGAGGATCACAAGGTGATAAAAACAGACCTTTTCTGTGGTCCTATAACAACACTGGGAAAATTAGTCATCTCATGCAATGGTCTATTTAAGAAAGTGAAGTATTTTTAAACTCTGAAATATATCAACATTCCAGAAAACTTCAGAGAATGTTTTTTTAAGAAATTAAGTACAGAATGGTAACTGAATCTTATTTCAACTTCAACTTCCCTGATCAGTAATGGGGTCTGCATCCCCCCAAGTGCTAACTGGATATTGGAATCACTTATTCTCTGCATACATGCCTATCCAAACCTTTGCCTACGGGCCAGATTCCTTTCTAATTTGCAGTCTCTGAGTGCTAGTCCATCCTGATTATCAATTTTGTCAAACATGTTCCTAGTTGGTGGCTTTTAACTTACAGTAAAAACAGTAGCTTACAGTCTTTGGAGCAAGTATCCAGATTTTCCTTTTTTTTTTTTAAAAATAAAACCATGTAAAAAGTGTTCATCTTAACTCTTTGTTGGCAAGTCCACCCATTTCTACACTAAAAATGACACATTTCGCACACACTAGGTTTCGGTCTCCCTGGAGTAACGATCATGAGGAACGCAGCTACACAGCACAGTCTCTTCCCTCACAGATACATACTTCCCTCAACATTTTCCATAGCTAGTCTTGTAACTTTCTATTTCCACACCAACTTGAGAGTCATATGTCAGGCGCATTATTACCTTGTGGGATTCTGACTCTGCACACACACTGTTCCAAGTGCAGCGCATCTCCTCGTCTATGCGGGCAGAAGGATAGCTTCACTCTGACAGCCATCAATAGTTTAATTCTGTTCTCCACAGAAGGACTGCATGTCTTTCATTTAACTGACTCATAGTTGCAAAAGTACACGAATGTCATTGATCAGAGCACACAAGAACTTCATTAGACTGTTTGTTCTAGTAATTTACATGATTGTCTCTTGGATACTTTTACTAAAACCAATCATGTTATCTTGGGTGCCGGATAAAAATGTCAAAGATACTATATTCTTTTCTCCAAATGCTTAAGGAAATATGCCAAGTATTTTTACCATGAGAAATGTTTGCTGCAAATTTCAAGTCAGCAGTCTTTATCAGGTTGAAGAACTTTGTTTTTATCCATGGTTTACTAAGAATATTCCTGGCTTACTAAGAGTTCGGTTATGATTAGGGAATTGGGTTTCATCAAATTTTTTTTTCACTCTTATTACAGTAAGTTAAAAATAGGATATCTAATCCTTCTGGAACGTACTGCCGCTGCTCTCAAGTCATCACTAATCCTCGCTTCCTTGTGGGCTTCCCTCCTGGAGTGTTTAGGACTGTTCTTACGGCTGCGCAGCACAGTCACACCATGGGAATGTTTTCATTTGTCCCATTTGTGAACTGACACACGTCAACAGATAAACTCCTATTTTACAGTTCTAGCACACTATTAGCGAAAATCGGCTGCAATAATTCCTGTCTCTTACTCTGTAAGAGGACTGGAGTGTAGTTTAGCAAGCACGGGGTGGTGGGCTCAATCCCCAGCAAAACCCACAGAAGCTCCATTGGGCAGATTTCAGTCTTTCTCATGGAATCTTCTGTTAATGAACAGCCCCTCAGATTTTGCATCTCTTCACCTTGTGCTAGCTTTCATCCACTTCAGTGCCTCCACAACTCTATCTTTACTGATTATCAGCCCAGAGGTTTCTTTTATCTCAAAACTTCCATTTCAATTTTTTTTTTTTGTTCAGGTTTGCTTTCAAATTCACCAACTCTTGGTCTCCTTTATGCTAGCTTTAAACTTTCCTAACATTTACACCTTCTGAAGTATACCCATTAGGTAATTTCAAATGTTTTACTTTGAGTTCCTGGAGTTCTATTACTGAATGTCCTATATGTCAAATCTCCTTCATATTTCCTTCTCAAGTAGAGTTTAACTTAAAAAAAAAACATCATTATGTCTAAGTGTTTCGCCTGCTTATTCTGTCTGGCACCACTTATTTGACTAGTGTCTACAGAGGCCAGAATAGAGTGTTGGATCCGTTGGAACTAGACTTACAGATGGCTGTGAGCCACAATGTGGGTCCTGGGTATTGAACCCAGGCCCTTTGCAAGAGCAACCATTGCTCTTAATTGCCAAGTCATCTCTCCAACACCTAGTTTATCACATATTGTGACCTTATATTCAGACGGACAGTTTAATACCTTGGGTAGTAAAAGTATTGATATATCTGGGGTTTAGGGTTGCTATTCTATGAAAACCTAGAGGTAGTTCAAAACTCTGAAAGAGTTAACAAAACAGTAACTTGCGGTAACTAACTAACTAACTAACCAACTAACCAACTAACTGAGAGTGAGTGTCACCACAGACCCTCATACTTACTCCAGACAACACAAGCACTGGATTTCCTACAGAAGACTCTTTCCCAGCAAAGGTTCTAGAGAGATGACAAACTTTCTCATCATTTCCCTGGTCACGTGACCAAAACCACTTCCATCAAAAAGGGCAGCAAACATGTCTACTCTACTCTCTATGCAAGAGGCCCTGCTGAAGGTTCTCTGCCTCACGGACGTCCAGATCCACAGACTCTGCTTCAACAGACATTTGAATCTAGCACTAGACCCTATCCCATTTAAAAGTCTTCTCGGCAGCGAGGGCATCACCCTTTTCTTACTCTGTTTTTACTGTCTTTGATTTGATTTTAATAGCAGATCTATTGATGTAAATTTTCTGCCTATACAATTTGCCTAAAGTGTATGATTTAGTCATTTTAATTATGTTCACAGTTGTGCAAGCATCATCTCAAGCAATTTTAGAACATTTTACTTATTCAAAGGAAGACCCACAGGCACTCTAAAGCTCTAGAAAACCATCATATACTTTGCTCTACTCTCGACAGTTCATGTTTTCAATGTATTTTTGCTTTATGTGTATTACTACAGAATCAAACCCATTGTATGAATGCCTCACGTTTAATTCATCTATTCAGTAGTCAATGGACATTGGGGTTATTTTCAGTTTTACCTTTCCACATTCTCATAACTTGAGGCTGTTTTATATTTATTCTCCTGTCTTTGATCCTTCTCCATTTCTTAGATGAATTCTTATTTCTTGATACACTATTAGTTCCTGACACAAAGAAATCTGGAAGTTGGTTCAACAGTCAGCATTGTCTTACAGATTGCGGTGACTGTTTTATTCTACCGTATCTACCCTATTGACTCCCCTAATCTCCTAAACTGCCTACTCTGCTGTGTATTTGCATCTTTGCTCTCAGACCTACAACCAAGTCCTGCCCAAAATAAAATATGCTTAAGAAACAGAGATAACTGTCTGTACTTTCTGCACCTTATGACTTCAAAATATGCTGTGGAGGCTTTTTTGCTTCAAAAATTGTTTAGAAGTCTAACACTGCTCTGTTTAAAACACAAGAATGGTATCTCTTAACTATGAGCTATTCAAGGAATTATGCTGTAGACAGTCTTAGTTCGGCTGGATGCACCACAAGGAGAGAAAATTCAAGCCACAGCACAAGGCATTTACAAGAAAAGTTGCCTAGGACACTGAAGTTTCAAAGGACAATTACAAATATTCCCAAGCTAAATCAGGTCTCCTCTTAACTCCTCTTACAAATAAATGGTTGGCTAATAACCATAACTAATCTCATTAAAATTAATCTTACCAAAAGAATGAAAATATTAAAGTATATAAGAATAATCTAAGAGAAAAGTCTATTTTGGGAACTGTTATTAATCTTTTATTAATTTTTTTTTTTCGTTTTTCAAGACAGGGTGTCTCTGTTGAGACAGCTCTGGCTGACCTGGAACTCGCTCAGTAGACCAGGCTAGCCTTGAACTCAGAGAACTCAAAGGCCTCTGCCTCACTGGTGCTGGGATTAAGGGTATGCACACCACACTGGTTATCTTATTAATCTTATATTTCTAGAGAATATATTCTCTTTAAAATTTTGTTTATTTTATGTGTATGGACATTTTGCCTGCCTGTATTGTCTGTGTACACATGTGTACCTGGTACCCAAGGAAGCCAGAAGAGAACACTAGATCCCTTGTGACTGGAGTTACAGACAGCTGTGAGCTGTCATGTGGGTGCTGGGAATTGAATCTGGGTCCTCTGCAAGAACATTTAGGGGCCTTAACCACTTACCTATCTTGACAGCCCTTATTAATCTTTTAAAATAACTTCATACAAACATGATTTTTGTGAGAAAATTCTGTAAGCCAGTGTTTTATAATCACTTCCCACCTGGTATGTAAACTATTAGTATACACTGAAAAGATGTTAGTTTTATTCAATTTAGCTACAGGATCAGTACTATCCAGTTCCAGAACAAATTTGGGAAGCAGCAACCACAACACCTGAGAACCTAGCTCAGAAGACCCATGAATGAGCATGCAAACTCCAAACACAGTATTTACTACTGTGTGATCCAAATAAGGGACTAAAACTGTTTTCTCATTTATGAAATACTTGCGAAATGTGTTCAGTTCATTCTCATGTTATGTTTTGGCACTAGTGACTGAACTCAGGGCATTCTCTACCACTGAGGCATCTTAAAACTGCTTTTATGCCTAAATAATTATATCAAGTGTGTTCTAATAACAGAGCCAGGCTGAAACAGCTATGTGGTTAATACGTTACTTCTTACAGACGGAACGGAGACTGTCACTTCAGCTTACGGTACCAGTCTAGCAAAGGAGCAGAGACCTGAGCTCTGGTAAAAGGCGATCCTGATTACCTGGAAAGGCAGGCTTTAGTAATGGCGTCATGAAGATTTTCGTTGGGGTACTGTGACAGGCGGCGAGAGATCCGCAACAGCTGACGGGTGGAAAGCGATGCTGCCAGGGATTGTGCCTATGGAAAGGCAGAGACAGTCTGCTAAGAGTCTACGCCAGCTTGTTACTGCTCCTGTAGAGAGATGTCACAGCACAGTTCCCTACCTCTGAGGGACAGGGCAAACTTAAATGCGTGCATGAACGAGTTGTGAATAAAAATGAACAGAAGTCAATTTACACTTAAAATGGCCTTCAAGAGACTTTTACTAATCTATAGGAAGCGTTTATCAACTCAGTTCCATTGCGTTCTTTCAGGGGGTGGGAGGGAGGGGAGGGAGGCTGTTCTAAATGCAGGTCACACCTGCCTCACGAGAAACCCTTACGTACAATCGACTATTCTCGCTTTTCTTCTTCACACAGCTGACTTGTTAAGAGATTCTGAAAACGCTTAGAGCTCTAAGCAAATCTGTGGTTTCTGAAACAGAAAAAAGGAATTGTGGACAGTTTAGGTTGCTGACCACAAAACGTCAACTAGTTTACCACCTCAGTGGCAGACTGCTGTTGGAACCCTTTTCCTATTGGAATAATTTCCTATTGGAATAATTTCATTTTGTTTTCCTCACTTGCTCAAATTTCACAAATACAGTTGCTAATCCAGAGCCCTGGTAAGCACTCCAGGACTGTCTGCTGACCTGAGCTGGAAACTCTTGGCAGGCAGCACACGAAGACATTAAATCTCCCTGGCTTTAAACTTAGACAAGTCAGGTTCTCATTAGCCGTGTGGTGTTCACTAATCACTTCATTTCTCAAGTCGGTTTCCTCATCTTTAAGATGACACTCACAGCATCCTGCCCGATGAAACCGTTTTGAGGATTCAGTTCTACAATGATTCTATAGCAATTAGCACAGGTCAGAAAAACAGGGCTGCCCCCCAAATGAGAGCGATGGTAGGGATGCCCCCAAAATGACAGAGATGATGGGGTGAAGGAGGGTACCCACAAATGAGAGATGGGGAGCCCCACAAATGAGAGATGATGGGGTATCCCACAAATAACAGAGATGTTGGGGTGCCCCACAAATAACAGAGATGCTGGGGTGCCCCACAAATGACAAGAATGGGGTACCCACAAATGAGAGATGTATGAGAGATGATGGTGTGTCCCACAAATGACAGAGATGATGGGGTACCCACAAATGACAGAGATGATGGGGTACCCACAAAAAAAATGAACAAATGAGAGATGATCCACAAATGAGAGATGATGGGGTACCCCACAAATGAACAGAGATGGGGTACCCCACAAATGACAGAGATGATGGGGTACCCCACAAATGACAGAGATAATGGGGTACCCCACAAATGACAGATGAGCCAGACAGCCTCCTCACAGTGAAAGCATCCATACACATTCACAGAGGCATTGACATAACTTTATTCTTATTAGATTATTAGACCTAGTTTGCAACTCAGATCAATAGCATGGCTTACCTAAGCCAGAGGATTGAAGCCCTTTTGAAGCTATTTGATCTTTGAGGGGCACTGCAGGCCAGAAGGAACTGTTACAGAGAGAGATCAGGGCAGCAATATGACCCTCATCACCTTAGGGGCAAGAGGAAGCACTGGATATAACAGGGGGTTCAACGTGGACAAGGAAAATGTCTAAGACATGCTTGATGAGGTGACTCTGTGAGACCCCCAAAAGGAACATCAATGATCACATCCTCAAGCATGTCACAGCTCTATGACACGTGGGTCGGCTGCCATTAGAGTCATGCTCATTGATAATATGATAATATGATTTACACAGCTTTTGGACACTAGAATATGATCAACATCTATAGCACTAACTTTTTCCCCCGGTAAACAACGAACTCATTTACACACAAACATTTGATGAATCCTTTTCAATAAATGTGCATTCTAGACAGAGAATATTTAAATATAAAGAACATATATTTTATAAAAATAACATGATTAATACTAAAATAAGTAAAAAAAAAAATTGACAAATGCTTCCAGGCTTAAAGTAGTCATGTGAGAAGACACGCTATGACAAGACATGAAAGCAAAGGAACGAACTGCTGAAATGAGAGTCGCCGTAAGGTATGTACAAGATGGAGGAGAGGTGCGCAGATGCCCAGTCTTGCTGAGAGCAAGATGCAGGATTCACCCAGATCTCTCAGACAACGTCTGACAAATGGACCCCAACATGACTCTTCCAACAGTCCTAATAAATAAGTGATTCTAGAAACAACATCCCAGTCTTGAAAGCGAATACTGCGGGCTTCCCACCTCATCCGCCAACCCTGAAGTCTTCTTACAGGTTTGAAGGGGAGTAATTCCTTCACCGAAGCATGAGTTCTTAAGCAAAACTCTTAAAATACAGAGCAAGTTCTAGGTTGAACCACTTGGGTGTTGAATAAAGGACTCAGTAACTCCTGCTCTCAGACTTTCCATTAAAAATTCAGAATATACTTTAATTTTAAAAGTCTTAGTATATTTAACAGTATACTATCACATTTCTAGCTGTAACTTTATCTTGCAGAAAGGAGGGTGAGAATGTGAAGTACATTCCCTTGGTTACCATGGTTATGCGAGTTAAAAGCACACTCAAAGGGTTTTTCATATTAGCACAATTATTAGTACCTCAACTGCTTAAAAATACAAAAGACCTCATGAGAACTGAACTAAGATTTCTTTTCTTCCTCTCAAAGAATTATTTCTTTTTATTAAAAAATGTAACACTGCCAGGAGAGGAGCGCCTAGAGATGATCTTTTAATATATTAGTAATTAATTAATTTTCCATTCATTCCTCAAGGATTTAAGTATCTATTATGTGTCAGGTTCCAGGTTAGGGAGTCAGAGAAGATTGAACAAATCTCAGACTCATAGAGTTCAAGTTCTAATTGAAGAGCTAAAAATAAACTGCAAGGCAACTGTGATCAGCCAGCATCTTGGGTATTTGCTAGTGTCACGAAGCATAGGGAACTGAGATAGCGACCTAGTAGAATAGGGACCCAGAAGAACAAGTGCATGGAGAGGAAACACATTCCAGGCATTTCTAAAGCAGAGACATTTTCATGTGTGCTCGAGTTAAAAATAGCAGCACGCTAAGTGTGGGCAGAGCTGAGGGGCTTCAGCAAAAGCTGGGAAAGGAGGCTGGCAGAGCACTGAGGCCCAACCAGGAGCCCACTCAGCACACTGGCCTCGGTCGGCAGACAAAGGCAACGGATCCCTTAGGCAGTGTGGCGAACAGGAGGAACTCTGGAAATGCAGAGAAAGACCACTCCAAGGACAATATGGAAGACTCATATACTCACTCTAACAGATATCTGCTGAATACCCACTGTATTGCAAGCAAATCCACAGAGAATGAAAACCAAAAACCCAAGAGCAAACAGACAATAGGAAGTGACTAAAACATGTCTATTATGCCCAAGATCATAAGCCCTATTAACAGTCCTGAGGAAAGGGGTAAGATAAAATGAAATGGCAAGGAAATTGTCTCTGCATCACACTGACCTGGAAAAGACTGGTTGGAAATGGGACATCTGAGCAAGGGAGCAAACCTAAGTCATTGAGGAGAGGAAAACACAGAGGCAAACGCCCCAAGACAGGCACTAGCGTGTTCAAGAACAGAAAGACTGCCTGCTAGCTAGCTTTCATAATGTCAGAAAGTACTTAGAAGACTGAGTGGGAAGAAAAGCCACTGGGTAGTCTTACCCACCCCCACCCCCCCCACCCCCGCTGTGAACCCTGAAAGCTACAATGCGCAGCCCAGTAAGATGCGTCCAGTGAGGAAAGAGTGGTATGACTGTTAGGAAGGACAATCAACAGCACTGAGATCGGACCTAAGGCCTCAGACCTGGCCAGGGTTCATGGCTGTGGAGTCAAAGGCCCTACTACTACTGTTTAGTTAAAAGGGCATAATGTCAACCGAACTTCTAAATATGTATTCTTATACCCACAGACTAGTGCAACTCCCAACCCTAATCAGAGAAACGTCTTCACGTAGTGGGTGGTGGTTAACAGAGAAACTAACAACTGCTCAAGATGTAGAGGATAAATAACTGTGGAGTGGTCAGCTCTAAAGGAGACATTTAATCACACATACACACACACACAAACACACACGCACACACTCCAGTGGATGGTACCCTAAAGCCATGTGCACATGGGCAGCACTAATTGGACTCAGTGGGTTGTAAAGGAGGGGGAGGGGGAAAGACGAAGAGGAGAGCAAATAATGACATGAAGTTGGAATGGGGACTGGAGGTACAGGAAGAGTTGCAGGGGCAGCTGGGTGGGGTGAGGGATATATAATCTAAGCACATTGTATTTGTATAAGAAATTACTAAAGAATAAATTTTGAAACTTAGCAACAGCAAACAAAATAACAAAGCTGAAAAGAGTAATGAGGAAAGATGAGATGAGGGCCCAGAGGCAATTAGCAGAAGAACTGTGGCAACTGGAAAATCATACATGTCTAACACACACACACACACACACAAGTAATTGCTGGAGCTTATGAATGTTACTTTCTGTGGCAAAAATTGTCTTTGCAGATGAGATTAAGAATTTCTAAAAGAAGGACATTATCTTGGATTAATTTGGTGACCCCTAAATGCAATCTTATGCATCTCTGTAAAAAGGGACAGAAGAAAATTCAACACAGATATACTAGGAGTGATAGGAATATAGAGGAAGGATTACGATGGGACCACAAATCAAGGAATGCAGGAATCACCCAAGTTAGAAGGAATAAGGAGCAGGGTCTCCCTGGAGCTTCCCAGGAGCGCAGCTTTGCTAACACTTCTACATTCCGGCTCAGTGATACTCACTCCAAAAATTTTATTGTTCAGACTAAA
The DNA here is from genome assembly GCF_004664715.2 of Peromyscus leucopus. Lineage (NCBI taxonomy): Eukaryota > Metazoa > Chordata > Mammalia > Rodentia > Cricetidae > Peromyscus > Peromyscus leucopus. Next base: position 44,274,552 of record NC_051070.1, read on the forward strand.
CATTGCATTAAGCCATGATTTGTTAAAATGATAACAGTAATTTGTTAAGCTTCTGCAGAACACTAACAGAAAACCATGCAGTGAGAGACTGACTGGCGAAGGGTTAATAAAGTGAAAGTAATATTCCAGGACAAAGATTTGGAAATCTGATACAGGAATGATTGGGACTACAGGACACAGCAGAATTGATCGCATGATGCCACACTGGAGAGACCCACTTTCAGAGTAAGTGACAATATCAGGAAAGCACAGATCAGTAACTATGTCAAGGCTTCAGCTTTAGGCAGGTCAGCAGATTATTATCAGCCAGCAATGAAATCAGGAACAGGTCTAAGCATGGTTATTTAACAGACATATGTTGAGTTTATAAATAATCCCAAAATATCCAGTTCAGCAGTGTGGGAGCCCACAGAGGTTTCCTAGTGAGATCTGAGCTTGCTTTACCCAGCAGAACTGGATAAGAGGATGACTGGACCACGGGCCTTGGAACGAGGTGTTCGGGAGGATCTACACTTGGTTATATCCAGCAATGGGGAGGTCTTTTGCCTTGCCTTATGGCACTGTTATAAAAAGCCCTTTTGAACAAAGTTCTGTGCCGTTGGGTATTGACCAAGTCCTCCCAAAGCTATCCTGTGTTCTGTCTTTCCTCTTGTCTGCTAGGTCTCTCTTTCTACTTAATCTCTCTTATCCCTCTCTCCACAAGAGTACTCAGAGTAAAGTGGGAGCTGGTTTCCTACACAACAGTCCAAGAAGTTGGTATTTACTAAGCAGTTAATAAGTGGATATTGTAAAACATATGCTTTTATGTTTAATCACTGCATCCTTCTTATGAGGTAGATGTCAGCGTTCACATTTTACAAATAAAAACAAAGAATTACTGCCCGTGGGTGAACAAGGTGGCTGAGTGGGTAAGGGTGCCTTGCCACCAAGTCTGACAACCTGAAGTCCATCCCTGGAACCCTGGGGGGAGGAGAGAAGTGGATTCCTATAAATTGTCCTCTGCCACACACAGAAATGGAAATACAAACAGTCCATTAGCAAAGATAAATTGAGGCTAAAGATAAAGGCATAGGTAATAGTTTGAAGTTGGAACTTCAAGAACAGAGGATGTTCCTCAGCAAGGAAGATGGAGGGGCAGAGCAGAGCTACAGGACCTCAAGGACTCCTCTGAAGCGGAGTCATTCTCCATGGCTGAGCCGAGAAGAGCTGCAACCACGCTCGAGGCGCTGACATCAAGGTTACAGGACACACAGGCCAAGGCACAGCTTAGGGGAGAAAAGCAGCAGCTAAAAACCGAGCAGCTGAGCAACAGAAGTGTGGAGGGAAGGCCCAGACTTACTGTTGGATCCTGGGTCTCCCTGAGTTTGTGTGTGACTGACAGCAGTTTCTCCAGTGCTTCCCGAGGGACATTGGGGACCTATGTTATGAGGGAAGTAAGGAAAAACAGGAAGAAATGAGGACAAGTCAGCAAATAATACTAGAAGAATGTTTTTAGAACGTTGCCGAGTATTGGGTCCACGTTGAAGTCATGAATGATTGCCACTTCATCTTCTCAGCAAACACCTGAGGCCTGGCATCTTTTCAAGAGCCAGGCGAATAAACCAAGCCTTTTTTCTCTGCATGCAATCAGATCACAGGCAGGAGACTGGCATCTAGCACACCTGTGAACATCAGCTCTTGCTTTGTGAGCATCAATATGGTTCTTCAAACCTAAGTTAGGCATTTTCTTACAAACTCCTATAGAATATTAATTTATACAAGTTATTTAATTATTGGTTTAATTTCATGCATATATTATACGCATACATCTGACTACTAAGTGGCCTAAAGGACTCCTGTGTACAAAATGGATGTTCAAGATGTCTATCTTAAAGACTTTTGAAACATACTTGTGGTATGGTGTCTTAGGCCTCTAATTTCAGCACTTGGGAGGCCGAGGCAGGAGGATTTCCAAGAGTTCACGTCCAGTATGGTTTATATAGTGAGAATCTGTCTCAATACAACACTAAAAATAAAATACATTTGATGGCCGTGGTCAGCTCAAAGAAGTTGGAAGATTTGCACAAATAACGCACATTTCATCACAACAAACTTCAATGCAAATAATTCAATAAATGGAAACTATTTTTACTTTTTAATTCTACAGAGTAAGAAGGATATACTAATGGCATCATGTAAGCATTTTGAAAGTGCAGTGGTTCCAAGTTTCTTTAGCGATTTAAGTAACTGCAATTTAAAAAATTCTATTTTATACATGCCTGTTTATTTTAAAAAGAAATGCTATAGTGTAGGAAGTAGTATTATTCTCACTTTCAGATGAGGGAACCATGACTAGTCTCCCTGAGCTATGGAAGCTAACACACAGTGAGAACCTGACTGGAACCAAAGTGTTGAACCCTAAAGACCATGCCTTCATTCCTAACTGTGCTCATACAGACCCCCCCCTCCCAAGTCAAACAATAATTCCAGTATTCCAAGAAATGGTTTCAGTTACGTAAAATGTTAATTAGTAGGGACACAGACTAGCACAGTCAAGCAGAACTTTCTATGATGATGGAAGATGTTCCTGTCTTTGCTACCTAACAGCAGCCAAGTGAGTCTCAAGTGGCTACTGAACACTGGAAATATGCTGAGAACCGACTTTTAAAATGTTTTGTTTATGTGGGTGGTGCTGCCCCACTGAAGAATGCACCTCCAGAGCTCCCCAAGAGCCAAATGGGATGCCTGGCTAAGGCAGACATTGAAATGATGACTCGCACAGAAACTACAGAGCACCAATGACCAGTCAGGAAACTGTCGGATTATAATCCTCGGGGATCTGGGCAGCTTCAAAGGAGAAGAGCAATGGACACCAGCCTGGAGCAGGCCTCCTCTTACCATTTCCTTTATCACTTGGATCTCTTCACTTTTCACCAGCGGCTTCATGTGATGGAAAAGGAACATGGTTAAGAACTCTGGTCCCAGCCACTGCTGTGTTGTGCTTCCAACCACGGGGGGCTCTGCCAGAGCAATGATTCTGAAGGACGGATGGATAGGGAAGATGGATCTAAAGCAGGGAGGGAAAAAAACAAAATGTAATCATTCACAATAGAAACTGGGTCATGAGACATGGAGCTCAGCAATAAAATAGTCATTGTGTTAATAATGTCGAAATTGTTATCCAAAGAATAGGTTTTGGGCTGGGCAGTGGTGGCACATACTTTAAATCCCAGCACTTGGGAGGCAGAGGCAGACAGACTGCTATGAGTTTGAGACTAGTCTGGTCTATAGAGTGAGTTCCAGGACAGCTAGGGCTACTAAAAGAAAAACTGTATCAACCCCCCCCCACCACCACCACACACACATGAATAGGCTTTGGAAAAAAACAATTAAACCAACCCAAGACTCTAAGAGACTGAATTGAAGAGTAAGAGAATGGACTAATTACTGGTAAATGTACACTATATGCTTATGAACCTCAATCTCCCACATCACTGCTTTGATGTGTTCTCATCAGCTCCAAAACCCTGGAAATGAAATCACAGTAAGTCCATATTCGTCACAAAGAGCCTCCTCATTTATGTCTTTACTTAAGCCTTCTCAAAATCCCCGCTTTTCAAGGATCCCACTCTATAGGAACCATAGAGAAACTAAAAAACATCATTTGGCGTGGGGAGACTTTAATATATAGACCATTTAAGTAAGGCATATGGGGTCATATTACATTTATAATTAGAGCATCAAGAGAATATTTAGTGATTAAAAAGGAGAAGAAAACTAAACTAATATACTATTCTTTTGTCATTGATACAATCATGTTAGAATTTTAAAGTTGATCTCGTTAAGAAATCTCTGCTAGGAAATCTGTGGAAGCATGTCAATACCCCAGGACAGAGAGGAGGAAGGAAGTGACATTCTCCTGAACAGTGAAGTATTTGAGTGCCTGGGGGACAGGACAAAGAATAAATTCCTCTTATTATGATCCAACCAGGTGAGTGATAGTGTTGATTTTTTATCAATACTACTAAAAATAACTAGTAATAATCGTTTTTAAAGGGTAATATAGTTTTTGCTAAGAGAAAAAAACTAAAAATTCAGGTGCTTGCTAAGGTTTTGAGGAAAACAAAAATACAAATATGGAATTGGCATCATGCCAGTGGCAACTGCAGAGCCCCAGAGTTACAGGTAAGGACGCTGGAGCATCAGTGGGTGGGCGTGTGTGGAGTCAGAAGAACTTTGAAGAGTTCAGAGAAGGGAAAGATACATCAAGACAGATGGCAGTTCTCATAAGTCACAACTACATAAAATTGTGAGGCCATATCATTATTTGTAAGCCAGGAAATAGGCAACTTTGGAAATGCCATTTAAAAGATAAGAATTAATGAATTGCTACAAGTTCACAGATATTTCACTTCACTGGGATTTTTTTTTTAAAAGATATATGTATGTATGTTGTAGCAGAGCTTGGAGATGATTAAAAAAAAAAAAAGTTGTTCTTGGAAAGCAGCGAAGAGAAGAGATACACATGTACTGGGTGTGTACGCCCGTGTCTCTGGGCTGCAGCAGGGTGTTGTAGAACGGCAGATGCCGTATGCGGGATCCTGAGACTGGCAAGCTGAAGAGGCGGGCTACCCCACTTCTCCTTTAGCTGAGGTGGTTGCTAACTAGGTGACTTCCTGAGGCTCAGTAGCAATTCCTAGATTCACCTATGATCCTTCTGACTCCCAGCTAGGGGCTGGGCAGGAGGCAGGGAGGTACAGAGTGTGGTTTAGCGACAGAAAATTAAAGCTACTGATACAATGTCTCACTGAAAACCACAAGGGATAGGAAATCAGGGAATGAAAGTCAAAATCCAACAGGTACTCTAAAGATGAAGTGTGTCTTCTCAACCAAGGAACAGGACCCATGGCACAGCTAAGCTGCAGAGTCAGCAGGAGAGCGACTGAACGGAACCGAGGGTGGTTTAGGTGTGGCTAGGGTGATGGTCACAGCCTGGAACACACGCTGCCTGGAGTTGGCTCTTCACTGTCGGTTCTCACAACCACCGGAGGGAGGGAGCTGGCCTATCGGAAGGGGACCCATTCAGACATGGCTTATGTGCTGGGCAGAAAGGTCCATGCTGATGATAAAAGCAGTCACCAAACCCCTGAATAACAGGATGAGAAGGACCTTTATTCTTCCAGGTTCTCCCGGAAGGCTTCCTTGTATACAATAGTTAAATAGAGAGTCATTTCCTGATACTAAGGTTCCTAGGTCTGCAAGTTAGAGAGTAGAACCTGTCATAAACCTCTGGGTAATACCAAGGCTGAAGAAGCAATATTTCTTCACTATAAATACATAAACAAGCACTATAAATATATAAAACCAAGATTAGGCTTAACTTTGCTACAATTTAACAATGACAACAAAATAAAAGGCAAAATGTAGTTTTCCTTTTAGATAAGTATGTGTCATTTCCCAAGAGTGAAAAATTTTAGAAGACAAAAATGTATTTTTTTAAATATTTAAACACTACTGGGATTTATAGTTTGTGGGTACTAGTTAACTTTAAGAATGTAAAATCCTTTCTAATGTCCTTCATTATGAAATGGAATGAAGCAGGCTGTGTGTTGCACCCCTTTAATCCTTGCATTTCCTTAGCAGAGGCAGGAGGATCTTTGATGTTCGAGGCCAGCATGGTCTACAAAAGGGAGTTCCAAGACAGCCAGGGCTACAAAGAGAAACCCTGTCTCAAAAAACAAAAACAAAAACAAAAACAATCCTAACCATAAAACAAAAAGGAATGAACCCTTGCTCTTCAACATGGACACTCTCCAACTCAAGGAAACGGAGTAGAAACCCTGGCAAACGGAGTGCATACTGTGTGATTCCATCTATCAAAAACAAACAAGCTATATAATGACCAGAAGAGGAGGTTGAGAGGGACAGGAGGGATGCCTTAACAAGGGTATAAAGACACTTCATGGAATATAAACCTGCTCATTGTCTTCACTGTGATAAGGAATTCACAAGCATGTACAAAAATGATCATACAGTATATTCTAAATATGCAGTTCTACAGATCAATTACACCTCAACAAAGCCCTTACTAACAAAGAATGACTTCAACAAGCCCCAGTCATTGGAAGGGAACTGTACTACCTCTTGGTTGAATATGCATTTAAGTAAGGTGGAAAACTAATATAGAAGGTTTCTATAACGACATGTAACGTGGGCTACAACAGGAGTTTAAAATTGGCCTCCTATGGTATAACACTAACGCTCCCACCAAAACAGACAGGTAACAGATCTGAACACAGGCCACATGTCCCTTTCTTTCCATGCAAGGAACTACATGGCATGAGTACATTCCCAGTGCACACTGTACACGATCTAGAGCACATGGAAGAAAATAACAGCTAAGTGTGCACTGCTGCATCTAATCACCATGATCAAAAGGCTCCTTTTAAGTTCTTAGAAACAAGGACAATTAGTGAAGGGATAAGAACTAAAAATATTCTCCTGTCCAAAAGCGAGTGTCAACCTGGTCTTGAATGAATCTATGAGAGACGGTGCATTCTCTGCATCAACAGACACACAGAACGCACAATAAGGAGGTACACACTGTACATGAACAGGGTTTAAAAACTGTTCCTTGAGCATAAATGTGTTCAGGATTAGTTTAAAAATCAGAATTTCCTTAAGGCTTCTGTTTGGGAAAACAAACACAAAAAATAAAATCTGGGCTCTCCCTTGAATTTGTTCATTTCTTTCATGAACTAATTGTTTAAAAAGATGCTAAAAAGATGTTTATAGAAGGGTCAGAGAGAATGTTCATACTGTAACTGACTTCTAACTCAGTAGGGATAAAGGGCCTGGAGAATGCACTCTATTAAGAACTGTCAAATGTTGTTATGACTCTTCAGTAATTCATAAGGAGTGAGAGATTGTGAACTGTTTTCAACATTCAACAACAGGCAATAAAACACATTTACTAAAAATAAGAACTAGTTGAGCATACCTAAGTATATGCAGGAACTGGCCACAGGTCTATACTGCTTCTCTGCACCAGCCACCAGAAGGAAGGGATACATTAGTAGCCTAGAGTCTATACTCTCTCTTTCCAAAAAGAAACTTTTTCTCATTAAAAGTAGTTCTATTTTGGTTCTCATTTCTTGCAAGAAATGTAGGCGTGGCTGGTGTCTGATGTATGGGGCCACCACACTATTTTTAATTGCTGTGTCCCTGGATGCTCAGTATCACAATATCAGAAAATTCTAACATTTCTAAAGGTAGATAGGCATATGACTACCTGAGAAGAATGTAAAATCCTGCAAAACACTCTGGACATGATCAACAGTATGACCTTGGGGAAGAACTAGTAAACAATGTGGGAGACCAATATCATTATATGAATCTGGGTTCATGGCATGAGGTGAGAAGGATTGGGGGCCCATAAGCATCACTGTTAATCCTGGGACCCTATGCTATCAGGACATCATTTTATTAAAGTGCATCAAGGTACTCCTAATTAACAGATTTATGTAACATTTATTAAGGAAATAATGCTATCCTGAAAAGTCACCGATGACTTTCTCTTGGATTTCTCACCTCTATCTCAGCTTAAGACTAATCACTGATAGATAACCATTTACTGAGGAGGCTGGAGGGGCAGCTCAGTAGCTACACTTATTGCTCATGCAGAGGACCTGAGTACATGTCCCAGCATCCACATGGTAGTTCACAACCATCTAACTTCAGTTCCAGGGGATCTGATGACCTCTTCTGATCTCTGTGGACACTAGGCACACACATGGTACACATATATACACATAGGCAAACACGCACATAAAAATCAACCAATCAAAACCAAACCAAAACAAAACAAAAACTATGAGCCAGGGATTATGCTATTAGAACAAACAAAAACAACACAGAACACAGACTCCTGACAAGACTAAAGTCCCAGGATCCAGGTATTTCCTGAGGGCCAACTCCACCCTTCCCTTCGTATGTGAGACCTTGCTGTTGTCAATGGAACAACTGGGAGGCATCTGTTATGGACAGCCTAAGGAATCCTTCCAAACACAAGTGTGAAAACTGTTCCTAACAAAGCAGCTATCTACATGTTCAGAACTGGGTTGAAAGGGAAAGATGTCCTCAGATCTCCATTACCATGAAGCTATTCACATTCACCAGAACCAGGAGCTTTGCAGTCGCCCCTTAAGGGACACTGCTCCCCACACTGGCGGACACTGTCCCCAGAACCCTGTTCCTAAGAGACAGATTTATCTATTTGTGCGACTGCACTGGCAGCTACACTGAATCACTGCCTGACCATCCCTCCCAAACCCTTTGTAAACAATAAAGAGCCTCCCTTGACGATTCTGTGATATTTCCCTCTTAACAGTCTCCCATAAGGAAATAAGGCATAAATCAAAACAAAAGGTGAGTTTGTTTAAACGCTACAGAAATAGAGCTTTGCAGCTCTTCAGCCATCTAATTTAATACAAAACGAAAGGTCAGGTAATTTAGGTCATGAACTTCTACTTTACATGCTAATGCCCAGAGTGGCATGGTAGAGACGGACAACATGAAGCATCAACTCATGCCAGATAATGAGTCATAATTATTCACAAGTACAACTCATGAAACAAGTGAACTTCCTCACTAAGAACAAATTTCTGGCTTTTTATACTCTATGATGTCCTTTGAGTCAAGCTGTTAGGTAATCAACACAGTAACATGTAAATATGTCACCCAGGAAACACAACCCTGGAGGAAATACTGCCAGCTGATTTAGATGAATCTAGTTCACCATGACTATGAAGAAAAGAAATGAGTTACCATATTAAACAAAAAATAACCAGGGAGAGGTCAAGAAATTTACCATTATTAGTAGAGTGCGGCAGATTCTGTAATGTGATTATGTTAGCAATAACAACAAGAACTGCTTTCAGTCAGAAGGAAATACTGCTGCTTGGGTACGGAGAAGGGAGGAGGGATGCTGACAAGGAAAATAATTAGACTTTCAATGGGCAGATGTGTTAGGTCCACCTCCAAAATGCCTGTGCTGGTGAAACTGTCCTAAACAGAAAGACTTTGCTGGGTAAACAAACAAGCCTAAAGGTTCATGTTTACTAGAAAGGCCAATCTCTCTGGGGAGTCTGAAGTCATCATCTCATCCACCAAGTACACCTGGTTTTAAACAGACTACTTGTCTCAGGCTCAAGTTTGACAGCACACACAAAAGGCTAATGCTTGTCTCTAAATGAATACAGTTGTACTGAGCATGACTACAAGCATAGTTCTCAACACATTCAAGAATTTGATCATTTATAAGGTGACTGACCACTAACTTGCACGTCTTAATTATCTTTAACAGTTTACAAGTTAGTAGCTTTTATAAGATTAGGATTTTACAGGTTTATCCCTGTTAAATTTGAGCATTAAAATTTGAATTGAAGGGGGCTGGAGAGACAGTTCAGTGGTTACGAGCACTGCCTGCTCTTCCAAAGGACCTGGGTTCAATTGCCAGCACCTAGATGGCAGTTCACATCTGTCTGTATCTCCAGTTCCAGGGCTTTGGAGGCCCTCACACAGACATACATGCAAGCAAAACACCAATGAACATAAAATAAAAATAAATTATTTAAAAAATTGAATTGAAAATCCTTTAGCTGCTCATAAAAATAAAACTTGAAATCATAAATACAATCCAGAAAGAGACTGAGAGCTTTATTTTTCTGATCCTTTCATAGCATACCTTTATAGAATATCAGTTTCTTCTATGACTCAGTTTATCTAAATAACTAAAGTTTAACAAAATTAGCAAAGACAAAGAGACTAGACATACATCTTCAAGTTAGTTTCTGCTAGCCTAAATAGACCTTTACAACCTTAGAAATTTATAACTATAATCATCAAATATTTGTTGCTAGTCTTATTTTTCATAAATAAGAATTGAACCCAAATTCCTTTGTACCTAACAAGAAGTATTTTAATGATTCATTTCACTTTATTTTTAACTATGTGTATGTATGTTTATACATGTGGGTTTTTGCACTTCACTGAAGTGTCCTCCATGGCCAGAAGAGGACATCAGATCTCCTAGAACTGGAGTTACAAGTGGTTGTAGGCCAGTCAAACTCAGGTCCTCTGCAAGGGCAGTGCATGCTTTTAACTGCTGAGCCGTCTCTCCAGCCCCTCAACAGGTACAAGTATTTTAGACAAGAAAGGATCATTGTTCGAACAGCTTGCTTCGGAAACTTTAATGAAGACACAACAAGTGGATGACAGAACATAAAAAAGAAAAACACTGGTTCCGGCCAGGAGGTTCTACCTACATCTAAGTAACGAAAAGCGCAGGAAACCAGGGAGATGAAGGCCGAAGACAACATGGGAGCTACAAATGATAGAGTCCAGGATGTACCACAGGAAGACTATGAAACCGACAGAACATGGAATCATAAATTAGCGTGTGCCTAAAGGAGATGAGATTTCACTAGCACAGAGAAGTGGCTGGGATAAAAAGGTGACTTATCCATAGAAAGAGGCCACTTCCCCCTTAGTGTTCTCACATCACTACCATGCAGATTTCCATTATGATGTTTTATTGCCTTTTCTTTACTTAACAGTTCAACATTTCATACAGAGGAAATTCCTAACTTTAGGGAAGACAAGATGGGTCTATGAAAAAGTTTATTTTAATATACTGAACGACTCAGTTGTAGTCCCTACAAGGTCCTGACAAAATTAGAGTTCAATAAAATTCCCAGCAAATCTAATGACCCCAGGAGAATCGGGATGGCAGTAAGGGTGTGCAATGAAAACAGAGAAGGACAGAGCTCTGCACCTGCATTTTACGTGCAGGAAAACATGGACAAGAAACACCAATGAAGCATGCATGCTTCAATGAAGCATGAGGCCAACAGCAAAAGAACCTGCTAGGTATTAAAAGTGAGAACCTCAGGAATGGAAGGGAGTGGGCCATGAGAGGCAGTCATAGAACTCAGGACTGGTGTGTTTCATGAAATGCTTTGGAAATTCTGGCTCAAGTCTCATGTATGTCTGACCTTAGGAAACAGTGAAACTTTTATTTATTTATTTTTTTTTAAACTGCAAGGAAAAGTAAGTATTTCCATGACCTCCACTTTCTCAGCATGATGTCAGAGATGGAGATGAGCTGGGTATGCACTTGTGGGAGGCACACAACTGCTGGAGGTGAGGGCGGAACCTTCCAGAAGGAAGGGCTAATGACCACTGTGGGCCAAACCCTCAACATGGAGCTGAAGGTCACTCTGTTCCTGAGAGTGCTGGTGTTTGCAAAACTCTGTATGACTATTAGAGACAACGTGGGTCCTTTCCACAGAAAAGGGTGGTCATTTCCTGGATATTTGGCAGAAATACAGGGCTCCCAATGTCCTAAGGAAAACTGCCTGGCAAGCTCAGGAGCTGTTACTCAACTACATTGATTCATCTTCTGAAAATCTGTACTCTCCTCTGACACGATTCACATGCAGATCATGTACAAACAAGGAGTACTGCGCATGAACGGAGGGAATGAGGGCGATCTCCTTGGCTCACTGACCTAAACACTAAACTAACCACTTCTAAGCTACAGCAGTCGATAAGGTACACTTCAGTACACAGTTCTGAAATCCACTGTTATCCCTGAATACTCTAGGTACCAGAGTTAACATTTCCTTGACAAGGCAAAAATACAAATGTCCACTCAGTGATTAATATACTTCTTCCCTGGGTGTGGAGGGCTTTCTTGTTTTCAATATGGGAAAGGTAAAGCTGCTACTGCATCAGGTCAGGCTAAGGGAGGATGTGGTCACCACCGAAGCCACTCCCCCTCTACCTTCAATGTACCAATCTCCAGACATGCATGGCCCACCAGAAGGTACCAGGGGGATGACATCAGAGAAGCCTGCTCTAAGGAGAGGGGTCATGCACAGTGGAAAATACTTCTCTTCCAACGCAAAGGCCTACACACAAACACTCAAGTCCCCGTTCAGATTCCCCGAGTGCTAAGAGCTCATCAACTTACTTCTTGCTCACACTGGCCATTCCCTTGCCCTCTCGTGTACTTTCTTTACTGACACATTCACAAGCTTATCTTTCCCTTTTATCTCAGTAAGCAGCAAAGGCCAGGTTTCCTTTCATAATCACAATACTATTATGATACTTAAGAAAACTAATATTAATTCAATAGTAGGGAACACATACATGGTACATATTTAATCTTTGTGTATTTGGGGGTATGAGGTTGTGTATTACACATATATACTTGTTAGTATAGGCACATCTGTGAGAGCAGAGGTGGTCAACTTCCTTAACTGATTTCCCCCCTTAATTATTTTGTTATATTTTTTGAGACAAGGTCTCGCTGTGTAGGCCTGACTGCCTGGAACTCACTATGAAAACACAAACGGCCTCCAGCTCAGAGAGGTCCGTCTACACCTGCTTCGCTGCACAGTGCACCCTGGCTTCCAGTTTTATGTTTGAGACAGGGTCTCTAAGGGAACCTGAAGCGTTACCTATTCAGCTGTGCTGCTCAGCCAATCAGCTTCAGGAATCTGCTGTCTCCATTCTCAAACGTCTGCCTCATGCTGGGCTTACAGTCACCACGTACACGGTGGCCTGTTTTTCACATGGGTTTGGGATCCCAACATAGGTGCTCAAGCTTGTGCAGCTGGGAGTTTACAGACTTTGCCGGCCCAAACTTTTTCTATTTGTCCTTTGTAAATGTTTTCATTTTGTTTCCTGCTCCAGAGTCAGGTCAAATCTCACCCAGTGCATCTGACTGTTAACCTAGGAAGGGTTTTAAGAAGGCCACAGTATGTGAGCTGTAGTGTGTGTTCCACACATCCATGTACACACAATAAATAAATGTAGAAACAAAAACCCTGAGGAGAATAATGTCCTCCTGATTACCTGTCCTGCAGTTGCTCATCCGTTAGCTGTAGACCCTCCTTCAAGCTCAGGTATCTGTCTTCCCTCAGCAGCCTCGATCCGTCATACAGGCTGAGCTCTCGGTCATGGATTAGCCTGATGGGAGAGGGGGGTAGAGGAAACAAATTAATCAACGACATTACGACAGACAGAATCACTCGGCCAATACTGAACCACGCCTATCACTGCAGGTGGGTGAGCCTAGCCGTTTTGTTAGGTGTATTTTTCCCAATGGTAACTTGGTCAGTGCCATTCTGTGTTATCCTTGGCACATGTTAAGACTCTGTCTGCAGAGGAGCCGTCCTGAATGCCAGAGGTGGGTATGAAGGAGAAGAGGCATGAGAAAGAAAAGGAGGAGGTGGGAGACAAAAAGAAACAGCTGAATGCGTGTCTCAGGTCAACTGTGGGACATCTATTCATGAGCAAGCCAGTTAGCACACACTCCTGAATCCAATGGAACTTCTTAGGGAATGAATCCAAATATTTCTTCTGTTAGAACTGCTGAATTTAAAATATCAAAAGCCTCGGAAATGAAGTAACTCCACGGCTATTTCACAAGGCAGCCCTGAAGTAAGCAGCTTCCCACACAACAGAAGACACTACCCTTGGGCACCGCAAAGGTCAAAGAGCAAAGGCTAGTGCAGAAGTTTTGAGCACAGGCCGTGTGGTCTGTGTTCAAGTCCAGCTTTGCACTTACGTGCTAAGTAACCAGAGAAGGGACAGCTATTCCAGCTCCCTAATTTTTATTATAAAATTAAGGCAAAAAAATTACAACAAGGCCAACCTCATAGATGTAGTGTGAAAACTGAACAATTAATATAAAATAGACAGGTAACATCACTGCTCTCAGTCTGGACTGTTAGTTAGAATCTCTAGGCAGTGTTTTTAAATGCTCATGTTCAAAACTCTGGCCTGGATCAATTACTTCATGAAGTGGTGGGGATGCAGGCCAGGCATCGGCATTTTAAAGTTCCATCCTGCAAGGCGGCCCAAGGCTGAGAACTGGAGACTTGGGCTTAGCACAGTGCAGGCTCACTGCACTCTTGTACCTGGCCAAACATCCTAGAGACGGCCAACAAGATGTCACTGAGTCTTACTTTGTGTATCATTTATCTGTTTGGCAGAGAAATAATACATTGTAAGTCTACGGAATGTTTGTGGTAAATCACTAAAATGTTGTGATGACTATTTTTAAATCCATACACACTGAATCCAGATTAATACAACACATTTGGAATCTTTCATTACACTCAGCAGTCTGCATCTTGTCAGCAATAAAAACTGTGGTTAGATGGCTCAATTTCATTTATTTGACACCTCCCAGTAAGTCAGACTAAAAGTCACGCAGAAGAGGAATGAAAAGCATCAATAACCTTTTAAATGACACAGGCTATGAATATTTTCCACAGAAATTACACATAGAGAATGTTCCAACATTAAATTCTAGAATTCTTGAGTTTTTGAAATGTGTGGGTAACTTTTCCTCACTCAAAATAAGAAAATGGTGGTTACAGAAATGTTCCTATTTGTGACAACTGAGTGAAATAAGCAAATATATATTTTATATTAAACATTTGTCTCAAGAATTCAAAAAAAAATTGCTATAACGCTCAGGTCCCAGTGTCAGTCTGGGAAGATTTCTAAGCAGTGTAGTTAGGACAGAACCACAGCGGCTCCGGCTGGGTGGCTTGTTGCTCATAGTAATCTCCATGTGTAAGCAGGCCTTTGGAAACCACTGCTGGGCTTTCTCCCTTCAGCTCTCACATACCTTATAATCACGTGTTTATAACAACAAATGTTAATGATGCTTTATTCAACTTAAGTATGGAATCGTAAATCCCTCAGGATCTGCCGAACCCAGGGTTTAGGTTGGCACAGAGACTGTATGTGGCACCAACCTTTGCAATACAGCAAGCGTGCCGGCGTTGACCCGGTGGATGCCATCCAACAGGACCAGTTTACCTTCCCGAGCGGCATTCACGAGGGGCGAGGATCGCCAGGCAGTGTCTCCGTTGGGGAGTGTGTACCGCTGCTGTAGCAGGTCACGTGCTGTCATATCCTACAACCGTCACACGCCGGCAAAGAACACGCAGAGTTAAAGATGCATGTAATGCTCATTTAGTCTTACAGACACTTTCCTCTGTATACAACATTTCTCTTTGCATAGCATATTTCAAAAAACAAAAAGTCTTCTCAAATCCAAAGAGAAAGAGCACCACGAAGCCTTAGTTTTTCCCCTTATTACACATTCACATGATGGAAGGATGACGGGTTCCCCTTTCTTCTTTATTTACCACTCTCTTCCTCTTTCCAAAGGATGGTGGTAGTAATTACCACCTGACCGCAATGGAATCAAACTCAGTCACTGGATTCCTGGAGGGATCACAATGCGGGGAGGTTCTCTTTTACACGGAGAAGCCATGTAAAGTCAACATTCAGAGATGCTGCTTGCTTTATCCAGAATGTGCATTTCCCTTTGAAAATCCCTCCGAGGGCCCATGCACTGACTCCTCAGATTTACAGAGGCTCCATCAAGGAGACCAGATGAGGGGCAGCAACTGGGAAGCAGAAACAGAACTGAAAAAGCCAATGAAGGGCCAGCACACCACACACCAGCACCGAGACCATGCAGCACACTCCAGCAAGCCAGGGAGCGCTGTACGGTACACAACTGTGGTAAAATGACGTGCGGCCTTAATACAAACGGAATGTCCTTAATGTGCTAATGCCGAGGAGGATGCCTTAGTTTCAGATGCATTGTGTGCTGCCTGCATCAAACAAAAATTAAATCTTTACCATCATTTTATTCAAAATTTTATACTCCTTTATAAGTTCTGTTGCAAATGTTCCTAAGTTATAGCAGAAAACTATATTTACAACAACAATCTCACTAAAATCCAGGTTAAGATGTGAGTCTTATTTCTTCCAGTGGTCTCATTACCAAAAAAGGTCCTGACTTCAACCCTTCAGGACCCAGTCACAAGATGAAGAAATCAAGCTGGAACTGGTCTGAAAGCTTCATCTCTGAAGCGACCCCTCAGGAAGCCTACAAGACACTGTGCAGGCCGCTGAGAGAATGGCCATCAGCAGTCTGATTCAGCTGTAGATCCTGGGTATGACACCATGACAACCAAGCAAGATGCGGCCACTGGTGCAGTACTCAGAAGTCTGTTACGGGGGTGACCAACTGCTTTGTTAATGGATTGGAAGCCTGGTACACAGAAGGGAATCCACAACTGCTACTGTAAACCCTGGGGAGGTCACAGGCCTTCATAGGAAAGCTACTTCTGTGGTTTTGTTTAACAGACATGGGACACCCATCAAACTGCCTCCTAAATAACTAGGCTTATGCCCAGAGTAGTGAGTCTGTAAGCTCTGGTCACAGAAGCTTCCTTTTGCAGTCTGAGAATAAGTGACTGCTGACTGCTCACTCATACACAGAACTCCTACAAGGCCCAGGGAATACTGCAGAAGGAGGAGTAGAAAAAAAGTTAAGGGCAGTGGAGGAGAGTGGTATGAATGCTAACTCCCACACAGGGCATTGGTGCTGCGCTCCTAATTCGCATCAGCTGTGATGATCTACAAAATCTGCACAGGATGGGTCCATCAACATCATTATAGGGGAGAGGGTCGCATGGGGCCCCAGTCCTCCCTGAAGATACAGACACTGGCTGGCAAAAGCAGAAACATTTTCTTCATGGTGTAGAGGCCATACTGAAACTCATGTGGGTCATTCCTCTGCCCCCCAAAAAGAGGTAAAAGTGGAAGAGAGGCTAGTTGGTAAGATGAAATCAATTGGGATAAGTAAGAAGGGGACAAGAGAGGGTAACAAGGTCAATGTGATAAAATGAATTATATACATACATGAAAATGTCATAGTAAAATGTACTATTACATGTGATAATATAAAAAATAAATAAAACTACCATTAAAAAAGGTAATGACTTAAGAAGCATAAGTAGGATTGAATTAAATCATGAGGACTTTCATTTGAGATTTACTTATTTTATGTGTATGAGTGTTTTGCCTATGTGTATGTATATGCACCATGTGTGTCTGGTGCCTTAACAGGTCAGAAGAAGGCATCAGATACCCGGGAACTTGAATCACAGATAGTTATGTGGGTGCCAGGTCCTCTACAATAGCAACAAGTGCTCTAACCCCTGAGCCATCTCTCCAGCTCCATGAAGATATTCTTAAACATAACATTCAAGTCCAGCAAGCCTCACAACCTTAGAAGGCTGTTTCTGATATGGTATCAACACTTGGCCTTATTCTTTGTGGTGATCTGAATGAGAATGGCCACCACAGGCTCATATATTTGAAAGCTTGATTCCCAGTTGGCAGTACTGTTTTGGAAGGATTAGGAGGTGTGGCCATGCTGGAGGAGGTGTGTTTCTGGGAATGAGCATGGAAGTTTCAAAAGACTTAGCCATTTCCAGTTAGTTCTTTTTGTTGCTTGTGGATCAGAGGTGAGCTCTCAGCTACTGCTCCAGCACTAAGCCTGCTGCCATTCTCCCTGCCTTGGACTCACCCTCCGAAGCTATAAGAAAGCCCCCAATTAAATGCTTTTCTTTACAAGTTGCCTTGGTCATGGTGCTTTGTCATGGCAATAGAAAAGTAAGCCATAACATTAATAGTGTTTTTTTCCTGTTTGGACAAAATAGAATATAATAAGATAAAACAAATACCATCACACTGAGGCTGGGCAAGGCAACCCAACAGAAGGAAAAAGCCCCAAGTAAAGTACAAGAATTAGAGACACACTTGTTCATACACTCAAGAGTCCCATAAAAACACTAGGCTGAAAGCTATAATGTATGTGCAGAGGACTTGGGGCAGACCCGTGCAGGCCCTGTGCATGCTGCTTCAGTCTGTGACTCATATGAGGCTTGCTCAGATGATTTAGAGGGCCTTGTTCTCTTGGGGTCCTCCATCCCCTCTGGCTCTTACACTCTTTTCCTCCTCCTCTTCTGAGGGGTTCCCTGAGCTCTGAGGGGGTAATAGTGTTTTTTAATTGTACTAGGAATTGATATCTTATACAATCTGCGTGGGCAGTATCACTTCATACTGTCAATGACAGCTAACAACAGCCAAGACTATCATCAATGAGAAGGTGTGTGTGGTGGGCCAGGGGGTGGGGGGGTGGGACAGGACTCTCCCCTCTCTCAGGGGCAGTGCTACTGAGTGCTAAGTCATTCTTGGGCAGGAAAAGTTAGACATAAATCTAAAATCTGTCAAGTACATTGTTTTCAAATTATTTTAAAATCAAACATATGAGAATATATACATACATAAATATATGCAACATGCATGTTTTAAAATTTAATATTAGAACAAATTAACTTAAAATTCTCAACATTAATTATTCCAGACAAGAGTCCCTACAGAGTCACATCACATACTGTCCCAAAGAGGTAAAACACACACTTGAGCACAGGGCTTCAAAACTAGGCTATATTTCAGCAATAGCTGGAGAAAGTCATAAGCTTAGGCTCCATCTCCCTGAAGAGTCAGACTGAACAGATCTAACCTCCCGGTTTTTATTAATATTACATTTTTAGCTCTTCTAGGTCTCTGAGGCAACATACTCTTTTACATAATGAAGTTAATATGAACCTGAGTTTTATTTATTTATACCTCTCCTTATTCTAAGAGTACTTATGAGGTTGGACAAGGACATACAAAATGCACAACAAAATAGCATAAATTAAAAGGAATTAAAGGTTAGTAAGCTTTGCTTCCTTTTAGCACTCTACTACTAGCTTGGTGGGTAGAGTACTTGCCCCACATACAGGAAGATTGCAGGCATAACCCCAGCACTGCCTGGGCTGTGATATCCTGTCTTGAAAATAGACAACAAGCAACAAAAACCCACTCCTACTGGTATTCAGAAAGGTGGTAGCTGGAAGGAGGCAACCTGACATCGTATTTGCAAAAGAAATGAATGGATGCTGACTTTGAAAATCCTAGGTCCACACTGAAAACTGGCAATACGCTGGCCCAGCTCAACTCTAATCTTGTTTTTGTCCAAAAAAAAAAAAAAAAAGAAAAAAAAAGAGAGAGAGAGAGAGACAAGGAATGCCATGCCTCTGGCCTAAGCAGCTCAGGGTTTTTATTATATGTTTTGTTGGTGGAGGTTAACTCTTCGTTCTCAAACCAGCAAATCAGTATGGTCCTCATCCAAAAGTCCTTAACCATCAAGTTACTTCCCACAGTTTACAGTGACCAAACTCACTGACACAGTAGTCACTGAGAGATGACAGAGTGGCAGCACAATGACTCTCCATCTACAGTCTGGGAGGCGCTGAGTTCCTTACAGTGACTGAGCAAAATGGAATAACTATTTGAGGCTCCACAACAAAACAAGTTGTAATAGAACAACATTGCCCAGGGCTTTTATTGCCAATCACATCTACAGATTAGAAATAACCTTCATTCAGTCTTCAAAACAGAATGATTGTCATTTTACAAACTAGCTCAGTTCATTCGATCACTTCAACTTTCTTCACACCTTCATGAAAGTTGTTCATTTTTAGCTTACTATTCATTAAACAAAAAACAACTCCATAGAGGATAAAGTGTTCCCTTTAACATGTGCTGCTGTCTTTCATAAATAAGGCCCTTCATTGAAAGATAAAGTCCAGCTGGTCAAGGAAGAAGCTGGCACCATTTCTCGGTAACAGTCAATTCCAACATTCCATTCAACTGTGGACGTTATTTTCATCTGCGTGAGAATTCAAGGGCAGCAAACTAAACATTCATAGAACTGGACCTAATCAAGTACAATCTACAGTAAACCTGAATAGCTGGGGGTAAGAATTAAATTCAGGTAACACACTAATCTGTAAAACAACACAGTTTTTGTGTTTTTTTCCCCAACATCTTGTTTGTTCTTTTTAAAAAAGATTTGTTCATTAATGTACTTTATCTTTTGGGTGCTGTCAGCATGCATGTCTACATACCATAAGAGGCCATCGGGTTCCATTATAGACGGTTGTGAGCCACCAAGTGGGTGCTGGGGATCAATTCTCTGCAACAAGTGCTCTGAAGTGCTGAGCTATCTCTCCAGCCCCTCAACTGTTTTTATATACAGGCTATTTGGCTTTTAATTTCCTGAAATTGTCTTAATATTTTATTTAACATATACATATGCAGAATCGGGGATTCATGTGTACGTGTGTATATATTTCCTATTCTTCCTACATATATATGTATATGTGTGTGTGTATATATGTGTGTGTGTGTATGTATGTATGTGTGTGTGTGTCAGTAAATTGAAAAATGAAGACTTTTAAAACTTGCTTTTTATGGACATCTTGGAAGCACATTAATGAAATTATAAGAACAATGAAAGCCCCATTTCTGCATATACTTTCTTGTCCCTGAAACCTTTGAACTTTGAGAATAAAAATAGCACTAATGATATCATGGAGCCCAACCATTTCCTCTTCTGCATTTCCTCAAAACCTTTAAAGCAGGACATGAAATCCAGCTCATTTAAAAGCTTCCATTGTCTGACTTCAACACAGCTCCTCCTCTAGATTTTATGAACACCCCCACACATCTCCTAAGGTCTGGGGTCCTACTAAACTATGGTTTTTAAGCAGTGAAAGCCTATGAAAATGTAAACATCTTAATAAGAAGCATAACTGCATTTCGTGTATCTGAGAATATAGATTTGGACTTTAAAGCAACAATATGCCTCTGATGTTTTCAGGAGTTTTGCATAGTCTAAGCTAATTTTTCCAACATGTTCTTCGGAGACTCAGATAGAAATCATCAGCCCAATAAGAAAACCATGGCTGTTTACAAAGCAGCTGGAATTGGACTAGGGTTACTTTCAAGTTATGTCATCATAAAGAAAATTAACTAACAGTGTATTTTTAGTGTATAAAGGAAAGGTCTCCTTTAAATATAAATACTGACACCAGAACTACAATTTTACACTATAATGCATATGTCATTTTTTGGTAAAGAACTAAAATGGCTTTGAAAAAGTAGGGTATCAAAGTACATAGAGCATAGAATCTCAATCAGGTTTAAAACAGTACCTTTAAGCAGGGAGGGGAAGGATAGGCAACAGGATCTCACTACTCAGTGGACTTGGAACTCAGATCAGAGATCCACCTGCCTCTGCCTCCCAAGTGCTGGGATTAAACATGTGCACCACCACACCTGGCCCCAAAACAATGCATAGTCTTACCACAAATATAAACTCGGAAAACTGACAGAAAGCATTTAAATTGACTTCCAAATACATGTCTAACATACTAAAGATTATGAAATTAAGAAACAAAAAAAAATACAAAATATACTGCAAGAACAATTACAATTTTAATGTAAACTGTGTAATATCCAGCATAAAGACTGTCATAAGATGTGTGTGGTGACACATTAACACATGCCTAAGAATCCAAAATCAGGTGGTAGAGGCACGAGAATCCAGAGTTTGAGACCAGACTGGGCTATATAAGAGAATGTTGTGGAGAAAAAAAGAAAGAAAAAGGTACCTCACAACAAAGGCAGCAACAAATTTCAGAAGAAGAGATTCCACAGTAAGAGCTGGTCTCCTTGAATCAACCCATGGGCAGATTTCAGAGGGAAGAGCTGCCGGCTACACAGGTCCTAGGCTCACTTTACAAGCCCAACCCTCAAGTTCTTTCAAAGTCACAAAGTAGTGTCTATAATGTTAACTATTCCACACACATAAAATTAATTACCTAAGTTTTTAAAAAGGCCCTCAGTTATATCTACTTGCCAGTGCTACTGCACAGTATCAGTAAATGTACACATAGAAACAAAACCATCCTAGTTAGGGGTTGGGGAGATGGCTCAGTGACTAAGAACACTCTTGGCTCTTCCGGGGAACTGAGGTTTGGTTCCCAGCACTCATATGGTGGCTCTCAACCTCTGTATTCCAGTTCCAGAGCTCTTAACTGTGCTTAGCTCCCATGGCCAACAGGCAAGCACATGGTACACTCAAACTCATGAAGGCAAACATTCATGCACATAAAATAGAAACACATAAATCTTTTCTTTTAAATGTCCTAGTTAAAGTAAGAATATCTCTAGGGGGGCATAGTTCTTTATTCACTTAAAATATTAACAGTGGGCATTTATTTTTTTCTTATTTTGGTAAGTACTTTGGTAAGTAAATGCTACCAACTATTTTGGTTTTTTCAATAAAATAGCCAGAATTCTGTAGGCTTTCTAAGTCTGTCAAACATACAGATATAGAGATATAGCTATAAAGATCTAGATATGTAAGATATAACTATAAGTACAGACATATAGCTATACATATAGATATATACAGACAGATACAGATACAGACATAGATATAAATACAGATATCCTATCAGCTATATAAACACTAAGAAACTCTGGAACTTCAGTGAATAGAGGAATACATGAAGAATAGTTTAAAATAGGGATTGATCGTGTCCCTATCAATGACGAAGACTACACGAGGCCTGTGTAAACACAGTGTGGTTTAATAAAGCCTGTTGACAAAGCCTGAGCAAGCACAATGAACAGAATACAGGGTGAACTCCATTTCTGAAGTTCTAGTAAACTTCCCCATGCTGCCCCCGTCAAGTTCTTCTTTTAAAGAACTTCTCATTTCCACACAAATGTTCATTTTTATGATGAGATGCTGGCATCACAAACCCACCATGACTGTTTTGGCTACTTTTCTTGTTTGACAGTCACTGATTTTTGAAACATACACCTCTATCCATCGAAACCACAAGGCATCTCTATTTGGAGATGATCTGCTGTAGTTACAGATTCACTTTACAAACACAAAACAAAGTTCTCAGGCTGGTGACATGGCTCTGTGGGTAAAAGCACCCGCTGCATAAGCCTGACAAACTGAGTTCAATACCTAGAAACTGTGGAAAAAGAAAACTGACTCCCTAACATTGTCTGTCTGTCTCTGTCTCTGTGTCTGTCTCTCTGACGTGCACACGCACACACACCACATACATTAAAATTTCTCTGGTTACAGCTAATCAAGTCGGCTATCTTATTAATGATGGATTTATTAATGCTGAATCCAACTAAAGGAAATATTACTAAAGCCTCAAAATAGACAGCCAAGGTTGGAGTGAGTACAAAGAAGTTAACAAATTAATTGAAAATATCCAATCAAATTGTCTCCTGATATCCCTTCTCCTCTGTACAGGCTAGGAAGTCTTCCTTCACGTCTTTGCAGCTGGTATACCTCTACCAAGCAAGGAAGGTGGCAGCCAGCAGGGAGACAGCTGCTCTTCTAAGGGAGCTTTCCTGGATGTCACTGTAGACTGGGCAAACTCCAGCTAACACCCTGTAATAAATCTCTCCTAGTATTAGCCTAAGTGAATACTGCTGTCCACAGAGAAAACCACAACTTAAGGATGGCAGTAAGAGGAAAACCAATTATTAAACAACCAGACTTTACTCCGACTACAAACTTTATAGAGGGCAGGTAGGAAAGCACCAGCAAATTCTAGATTAGACATCTGCACCAACTGTCTTATAGGAGATTACTTTTCAAACTCAAATAATACACAAGATCAAGACTTATCCAGGTACAGAATTACCTGTTTGGTATTCAGCAAAGACATCTAGATTGTGTCATTTGATCAAACTCAGCATCACCCAAATCCCTGCTAGTCTGCCAGTGTGAAATACTGAAATACGCCAGCATATCTGAAGGGATGGTAACTTTCAATTATGCTATTTTTGGTATGGCTTCAATCTAGTCTTCTAGCTTTCTAATTATTGGGGGTATAAAATACCCCTGGAATTAAATGAGCCCATGCCTGGCACCTGACAGGAATTTTTCAAATAGCCAAATACAGTGAATAGCTGTAGGAACAACACATAGATATTATGATTTAAATACATTACAATGTTGTTCAAGAACAGGTATATGTTCTGAGACTTGAGACCTTTAGTGATTGTACAAATTCCATTGTACAAATGTCATCCAGTGTGCTTACACAAACTTAAATCTGATAGCTTATCATGCAACTAGGCTGTATGTGATTGTATACATGGTACAGATACTCCTAGGGCATGGTGTTCAAAACAACAGGAAATGAACAGTCATTTGTTATCGAGTAGTATGGACATAATTGTGTGTTCTATATTTTGAATGACTGGAAGCATAAACAGTGTGATCACACCAGCTCCGCAACACACGTATGTTGCTATGATGTCACCAGGCAACAGGAGTTTAGTTCAGCATCTTACAATACCACACGGCATTGATGGAAGAGGGATGACCTGGGCGAGCTGATCACTTCAAAGCAATCAAAGCTTTTCACTTATTCATTCACTCAAAGCTGCCTATATGACAGGTTGAAATCTTACACATGCAGGCCAGGAGCACAACAGTTAAAAAGCCAAGCATGCAGCTCACTTTCTGGGGATAGAGTGAACACAGACAAGAGAAGGGAGGGAGAGACGCAGATGCCGAAATACCACATGATGGTGAGAGCCACACAAGAAAAGGTCACACCAGAGCAGAGGCCCTGGTGAACCAGGGACACTTCCCTAAGGGCACTCATACTGAATCCAAGTAAAAAGAAAGCACAAATCACAGGGAGGGTATTCCAGGACAGGCTTCGAAAAGGGCCTTGAAGCAGAAAAAAAGCCAGACAAATTTAAGGGTCTAAAAGCAGCCAGAGAGACTGAGGCAGAATGAACAGAAAGCACATCCAGGAAAAGGCAGGAGAGGCCACTGAGGGTCAGGTCCCATGGAGCTGTAGTTCTCAACTCTGGCTGCTGCTGCAATTTAAAATGTTCAAGTCAGGCATCACCTCACTTCAGTCTCTCTGATGGTATGTTCTGAACTGGGAAGTTTTGATGATGCTTCAGTGGTTCTAATAGGCAACCTCACTGAAGGAGGGCTCATGAACCAGAGTAAACCCCCACCCCCTTATTCTAAAGCAATGGGAAACCATTTTAAGTTATAAGCAGGGAAATGACAGCGTCTGATTTACACTCTTAGAAGGTCATCACTCCCTAGTGAATGGTTGTGGAGTGCAATACATTCTAATTAGATATCTACAAATGCTCAAGTGACGGAAATGATGTGCTCTTCAAGATTATAAAGGAAAATTCCATCTGTCAAATGCATTTTGCATCAAAGCCTCAGTGGATCCAGGGATGGGGGTTAGAATCACAGGCAAGGTCTGTGCTTACGGTGGGTTCTGCATAAAGCAAAGGATGGAAGGCTGACCACTGGCTGTTGGCAGCAAAGGGGTGAGAGGAAATCTAAAACCCATGCCACAGCTTCAATACTTGACAACTTTTCTTTGACTGGCTTAAGGTATCCCTTATGACACCTTCCTCACAAAACAAAAGCCGTTGTCCCCGAATTTCTCCTCCATGGGGGATCCAATTAGAAGCTAAACATCTGTTTGCTGGGCTGAAAACTGGAATACACTGAAGAATTCTGGGGGTTGTTTAGGAGAAAAGTGGGGAGTCTGCCTGAGGAAGCACCAACAAAAGTCTGGCCAAGATTAGAAAACAGCTGGATGAACTAGGAAGGCACCTTTTCCAAGTTGCCCATCTTTCCACCAATCAGCATCACAGGCATCAATTCTCCTGTGCCAAGACTACCTGACCACAGCTACCTAAATATGAGCAAGTGCAAGGAAATGAGCAGGAAGCATCCATTCCAAGAACAGCACAAGACCCTTCTTCACAGAGGGTTTTAAACAGTCTATAGCAGCTATCACCTCAAGTTCCAAGAGTCTCCACTCCCAAGTTCCTGGAGACACAAGGTAAGTTCTATGAAGCATTGCCCTTTCCTGTCTGAATCCTTTTTGAATTTACCATGATGGTTCCAACAAAAGGTTTACATCTCAAACAACTTAGAAAATCCTATTTTGGCAACAAAATTGACTGCCAAATAAGCAATAACTGTATCCAAAATGTACTGTAGAACCTGAGTAATGGTTAGAATTGGGACAAAGAGAAGAAAGCAAGGTGTTTAGGAATCTTAGAACACAGCTTGAGGTTGTAAAACAGAATGAATGCATTTATTTCTTATTCTAACAAGTGGAACACATTTATACAATAAATAATATGTGCAAACATTAAATGTTAACGCTATGTCCAGGCCAGTGAGAGGGATGGCTCAGTGGGTGAAGGAACTCGCCACCAAGCTGACGACCTGAATTCAATCCCAGGATCACATGGGAGAAGTAGAGAACCGAGTCCTGGAAGCTGTCCTCTGACCTCCGTTTGCGTTTTGGCGTGCTTACCAATAAATAACTAATTTTCAAAGTCACTGTTTATTTCCCTTTTCATTGTATTTCTCACAAGGATTTTTTTATTCATTTATTCATTCTTAGTTTCAAGACAATTTTTTGCTATACATCACAGACTGGCTTCAGAGGGATTCCGTAGATAAACCACTTCATTGACCTCACTAACTTCTGGCAACTCGCCACCCTTGCAGTAGGCTTCACAGACTTCAAAATCCTGAAGTCCATTAAGAGATTTCTCTCAGACCTCTCTCTAATCAAGATGATCACAAAGCACATTTAAACAAAAGTGCTAACTAAGGGCACTGTCTGACACACTGTTACTAATTATATTACTAATACCATTTCACAGAGTATAGAGGTTACATTCCATATACTACAGGGCACTCATAGTGTCCTGATTCTTAGAGTTAATCCACATACACTGCCTGGATTTGGAGTCTTCGGTCTTCAGGATTATAGGTCACTGAGAAGATTAAAGAACCTTTCAGCCATAGTCCCAAACTTGGTAATTCCTTGGTTACTTCATTTTTGCTTTCTCTCCTGAACTAATGGTCTCATTGTGATGATTATTTTTTACACACATGCTCCAAAGATTCTTAGTTTGCTTTTAGAAATTGGAAAAAAAAATCTCAGGGCAAGCCATATTTGTTAAGCTAACATAAAAATGTTTATTACAAAAAAATCTTAATGTACAGCTTTGATTAAGTAAAGTATCAAGTGCATACATCAAAAGTAACTAAGGACTCACTCAGGTACCACACCCCTCCCAATGGCTCCTGGCACAAGGTCAGACCCCGCATGGATCCAGATGGACCCTGTAGGCTAAGGTTCAAGGTCTGCCACAGCATGTATCAGCTCTCAAAAAGCCAGAATCCAGGCCAGCACATCTGCGGACTCATGAACCAGGATTCCATCATCAAACTTACTCAAGGACCTCGCTCAACTGTCTTCCTAGAACCTCTGGTCCTGGACTGCAGGAGGGTTTTCACTGACAATGTCAGGCTGTAAAAACTGAAGAGGTGCTTGCTTCCTTAAATGCATAAATTCTAATACAGGGGCAAAAAGATGACAATCAGAGACCAGAGGGTCAAAATACAGAACCACTGAGTGACTTAAAGACACTCATCTACAGACACCTGGCAAACTAAAGAAGTGCAGTGAGGTATAAAAAAACAGACACGCAAGGAAATGACATTAAGAAAGCTCTGGCATTACAATATTAGTGGATTTCAACACTCCACTTTTTTAACTAGAAAGGGAGAGGCTGGAGACTTGAGTCAGCAGTAAAGGGCACTGGCTGTTCTTGAGTGGATGCTGATTCGATTCCCAGAACCCACATGGCAACAGACAACCATCTGTAACTCCAGTTTCAGAAGATCTTGCCCTCTCTGGCCTCTGTGGGCACCAGTCACACACATGGTGCACAGATATACACACATGCAAAACACCATACATATAAAGCCAACATGTCTTTTTAAAATATGGATGCGCATATGTTTCCCATGCTCCAGTACACAGTCCCACACCCATGCACATATGTGCAACTCTAACTGAACTTCGTGGGTTAGACACAACGTTAAGAAAGGCATGTCGCATAGAATATGGGGGAATTGGAGAGGATAAATGGGAGGTAGAAATCATCATAGTTTGTTGTACACAGGCATGAATTTTTAAAAATAAAAATTTTATAAAACAAAGGATAGTCATATAAATAAAAAATCATTGTGAAAAGAGCATCTCTGAACAAAATAGAATAAACAGACCTAACAGATACACATAGAATTTAAACCCAACAGCAACAGAATATACATTCCTTTCAATCACATAAGGACTGCTCCCTAGATGGGTTATGTATTAATTAAGCTATACACAAATTTCACAAAATTTAAGAAGACTGGAATTGGAGCTGGAGAGATGGCTCTCTGGTAAAAGCATTGACGGGGTGCAGAGATGGATCAGCCATTTAGAGGCTAGGCTCACAATCAAAAATAAAACCACTTGCTACCCCTGAGTTTAGTTCCCAACATTCACACTGAACAGTTCATGACTGTCTCCTGAAACTCTAGCTCCAGGGGATATGACATCCTCTGTGGGTGCACGTGTGCACACACCCACCCACCCCCACAAATAAAAATGTAAAAAAAAAATTTAAATCATACTCTTCTGACAATATGATACTAGCAATTAATAATAAGAGAAATATCAGAAATTCAAACATGGTCATGGTAGCTAGAGGTATGACTTAGTGGTTAAGAGCACTGGCTGCTATTCCAGAGGACCCAAATTCAATTCCCAGATGATAGTTAACAACTGGGCATAGCCCAGTTCCAGGGAATCTGAAACCTTTTTCTACCCTCTATGGGCACCAGGTATGAACAAGGTGCACAGACATACATGTAGGCAGAACACCCATACACACAAAATAATAAAATTTAAATATGAAAAATATGATTGTGAATAGCCAGTACATCAAGGAATTCAAACAGGAAAAAATGCCCCGAGACAAACAGAAATGGACATATGACACACTAAAACTTCCAAGTCGCATCAGAGGCGGCCTAAGAGGGAAGAAAGTAGCAGCAGACACTTTGGGGGACCTGGGGGAAATTGTAGCGGGAAGTGGGGGTGAATGTGATCCTATGTCATTATATACACATACAAAACTTGAACAGAGTAACTTTTATGACACAGGAAGTAAAACGAAAGACCTCAGAGAATCAATACTGAAGTCAAGAAGTAGAAAGAACTAAATTCAAAGAGTGAAAGAAAGGGCATCCTAAGGCTCATGGAAAGAATAAACGCGAGTAGAAAACACCAAACCTACAGCCCATGCTGACTGCGAAGTTCTGAAAAGTCAAAGTTTTACCTGAATCCACTAAGACGGGGTGGGGGAGAAAATAATGGACAATCAGGAGACTACCGTGAACACTTCTGTACTCCACCTCCATAACTGTACAGATTAGAAAAGACTGATCTGGAAATAGACAACCTGCCATGAAACAGAATCTATGATAACCAACCAATAATGCGTTACCACCGAGTACTAATTGAGGAAAGCTAGGGATCTAATAACTTGACCAGTAAATACTTCCAAACATTTTAAACAAGAATATATCAAATACTTCTGAAATAGTTAAAAAAGAAACCCGAAGACCAGAGTGTAGTTCCAATCCTACTTTATAAGGCCAGCATTCCCTGACACCACAGGCAGAGAGAAGCAGTAGAAGACTGAGATTTACAGGCCGATATCCTGACTGCAGTGAAGGCAAACAGCCTTACCCAAACATTAGCAAGGCATGAAAAGGACTGTAGAGGAAGAGAAAAGAAACTTGTCCAAGGCATTCAAGAACAGCCTCCTGAGGACTCAATATACACAATCAATAAAAGTGACACGTTATATTAATAAACATACTGAAATCACATGGTCATCTGGAACAAAATCTTTCTTCTTTCATGACAAAGACCAACATCGAACATGCTCAGCGGTGAAAAGATAATGCTATTCCTCCACGTTAGGTAAGAATAATCAAAGACATCTACATCTAAAGAAGGAGAATAGCCGGTTTCTAGATGACATAATTATATACAGAAAGGGAACCCTAAGATTTCATCCCCTCAAATTATTAGAACAAAATTACAGAGCTGCAGGATACAAAATCCATATACAAAACCCAGCACTTAACCTTATTAAACTATCTGCAACAGCATCACTTATAATAGCATCTCAGAAGACAAGAATAAATTTAAACAAGGACATAAAAGATCAAGAAATTGAAAACTATAAAACATTCATGAAATAAATTAGAGACACAAATAAATGAAAAAAATATGCTCAAAGATTAGAATTAAAATGTCCATGCTAATCAAAGTAACCTACAGATCCAATGCAATTCCTATAAAAACTCCAGTGATCTTTATTACAAAATAAGAAAACAGTCCTCATATTCATATGAAATCAGAAAAGACCAAAGTAGCAAAAACCTTGAACAAAGCCAATAAAGCTAAACAAACACACTATCTGATATCAAAAAACACCACAGGCTATAATAATCCGGGCAACATGGGACTGCAATAACCACAGAAAGGCCCAGGAAACCAGACACCAAGAAACACATCCACTTCTGGCCAGTTAGTCTTCAACGACGATGCCAAGAACTGCAATGGAAACAGTTTCTCCAACAAACAGTCCTGGAGAAATCATGGATCCACGTGTGGGGAGCCGATGGGGATGCTGAGGCTTCATCTTACACCACATGGGAAACCAAAATGAACTGAGACAAACATGAAAGAAATGAAACGTGATGCTAACGGAAGAAAGCACTGAGCAAACTCTCTTATTCCTGCCTAGACAAGGAAGGTTGGCTTTTTTGCTTTGTTGTTTAACACCAAAAGCAAGAACAACTAAAATTAAGTTAGATAAATGGGATTGCATTAAACTAAAAAGTCTGTCCATCAATGGGATAATTGTAGCATGAATCCTAAAAGGTCTTATTAATAAAAACAAACCTGGAGCCAGGTACTGGGGTCAATGCTGGAAGATCAGAGAAGCAGAACAAGCCACAGCTTCCTCACCTCACCAGTTCCTCAGCTGCTCCTGTTTCCTCAGACTGGAAGCTTGTGTCTTTATCCAAAAGGATCTCAGCTTAACTGCTGCTAAAAGCTAAAAGCTTAACCAGCTCTAGTTCCTGGTTTTCACGCCTTATATACCTTTCTGCTTTCTGTCATCACTTCCTGGGATTAAAGACGTGAGTCACCATGCCTGACTGTTTCCAGTGTGGCTTTAAACTCAGAGATCTAGATGGATCTCTGCCTCCCAAGTGATAGGATTAAAGGCATGTGTGCCATCATTTTCCGGCCTCTTTATCTAGTGGCTGTTCTGTTCTCTGACCCCAGATAAGTTTATTAGGGTGCACAATATATTTTGGGGAACACAATAGCACCACAGATAATATATCCAAGAGATAACCTATCAAAAGGGAGAAATATCTGGAAACTACATATCTTAATAAAGGGTTAACTATCAAGATATATAAGAAATTCAAACCAATACCAACAGAACATAAGAAATATAAGAAAATAGGCAATGGGCATGAATAGTCCTTCCTCAAAAGAGGATATACATTGGCCTATGAGTATAGTTCAATGGTCAACATCATAAATCATGAAGAAAATGCAAAGCCCCAATAAAATATTGTCCCACTTTTAATAATGACTAATATATAAAAGAGAGAGGGAGAAGGAGAATGGGAGAGAGGGAAATATAATGAGAACATGGAGGGAAAAAGGAACTCACACACTGCCCTTGGAAAAGTCAATTAATACAGTTACTATGGAAAAGATGGATGTTCCTCAAAGGGATAAAAATAGAATTACATGATTCAAAAATCCCACTTCTGGGTATGTACCCAAAGGAAGTGAAATCAGCAACTCAAAATAATTTCTACGCCCCTAATCACTACAGTTTTATTTGTAATAGGATGTGTAACAAACCTCATCTACCAAGAGATGAATACAGGAAACGTGGTATGTACACCACAAATCGTATGTAGCCTTTGTAAAGAAGAGAATTCTGTGGGATACAACAACAGGGATGAACTGAGAGGACACTGTGCTAAGTGAAATAGTCAATCACAGAAACACACACACGAAGGCAGGAGAGATGGCTCAGCAATCTAGTACTTTCTGCTTTTCCAGAGGACAGAGCTTCCATTTCCAGACTCACATCATGGCTCACAATGAATCCAATAGCCTCTTTTGGCCTCCCAGACTCCAGGTAGGTACACAGAGCACAGGCACACATACAGACAACCATACAGATAAAAAAAAAATGAGGAAATACCTTTAAAACACACACACACACACATGGGCCGGGCGGTGGTGGCACACGCCTTTAATCCCAGCACTCGGGAGGCAGAGGCAGGCGGATCTCTGTGAGTTCGAGGCCAGCCTGGGCTACCGAGTGAGTTCCAGGAAAGGCGCAAAGCTACACAAGAGAGACCCTGTCTCAAAAAAAAAAAAAAAAAAACCACACACACACACACACACACACACACACACACACACACACACTACAATCTTTCAAGTTGAAGTTAAAAACATCAAGAGTTTAATGGTTGCTGCTAAGGTCTGAGAGAGAGAGAAAATGAGAAGTGTTGGTTGGTGGGTACAAAGTTTCAGCTAGGCAAGACAAATATGTACTGAAGATCTACAGTACAGCACGTGATGATAGATAATCATATTTTACTGTCTACTTTAAATTACTAAGAGAGTAAACCATGTGTTTGCACCACCCAAAACACACAGCTACATGAGGTAATAGATATGCTAGCTAGCTTGGATATAGAAATCATTCCACAATGTATACATATGTTAAAATCTTATAGTACACAATATAAATTCATTCATTTTTATTGTCAATTAAATCTCAAAGATGAGGAAATAACAAAAAAATTAAGCAAAATGGCTAACCATATAAACAGGTAGACAATTTAGAAATGTTTCACATACATAAAATCTTACTATCAAATTAGTATCTTTAAGGCAAATACAAAGCTTGGTGCCTCTTATTTGTTTTAATGTATATGAATGTTTTGCCTGTATATAAGTCTATATACCACATGCATGCTTAGTGCCCATAGAGGCCAGATGAGGGCATCAGATACCCTAGAACAGGAGTTACAGAGGGTTGTGAGATGCCATGTGAGTTTTGGGAACTGGACCCAGGTCTTCTGGAAGAACAGCAAGTGTTCTTAACTGGAAAGCCTTCTCTCTAGCCCCAAATCTGAGATTTTTAAAAAATAGTTTTTAAAAATCTATGTGCATGTGTGCTTATGTATGTTTATGTGCATCACGTATGTGCAGGTGTCTACAGAGACCAGAAGGCATCGGATATACTAGAGATGGAGTTACAGGTAGCTGGAAGCTGCATGATGTGTGTGCTGAGGACCAAACCCAGGTCCTCTGAAAGAGGAGTAGGCACACTGAACAACTGAGTCATGTCTCCAGCCTCTCACTGAATTTTAATGAAAACATTATATAGCACAACCAGCTAACTCAAAATTAACTTTCATAATATATTATAAAGGTTAAATTTTAAGGTACATATTTCATGCATATTTCTAGAAAACACAATATGTAAGAGTTTAAAGAATGATTCAAGTTACATCATCTGATATCCTGCCTTTTCAATATACCACTGTAACTATATACTATCATATAAATATATATACTATCATATATGATATATACCACTATATATAATATCATATATACTGTCATATAAATGACCCAAGAGGCTGCAGTGAAAAGCTGCACATAACATGCCATTACACTGTTTTTGAGACTGTCTCTGTCAAGATGAGAGCCCAAGATGTCACACAACGTCTCAAAAAATAAAAAAATAAGGCACTCTTGAAACAAACTTTATTTGAAAATGATCATCAATTTGTGGAAATCATATTCCTTTATTTTTCCTGTTTTGTTTATTAAAATCTTGCAAGTTTTTATGTTTGTTTATTTAGACCTCCTGAAAACCCAAGTGTGTGGTACACACCAGCAGTGCTCAGCAGCCACTGTGGAGAGCATTCCTAGTCAAAGGTTTGTCCCAGTTACCTCTTACCTCAGCGAGCCTGGCTGCAGCCATTGCTTTTAAATAGAATGCCCATTCTAGAGGGCAGGAAAATGGCTTACGAATTAATCATCCGAAAGATAGGAAATACCACTTTACTGGCCCACTTCTGAATAACTAGTGGGTTAACCACCAATAATTAGTGGTAAATAACTTCTATCACTAAAAAAAATATTAAATCTTGCAAAATTACTGTTGAAAAACATAAGAAAGAAAATTGTAATATTTGGACTGTAATTACTCTATATCCTAACATGAACGTGTTAGTTCCCAGAAGTCAGCTGATCAAAATCATCCTGCTTTTCTCATTAGGGAACACTGTCGGTGGAGAAACTCCTCGATATGTTTGATGAGAAGAATGTTAACAACTGTATAAGCACACTTGTCTACTGATAGACACCAAAACAGATGCTCTTCTACCTAAACACTTTTCGATTTCCTCACTCTTCAGGAGGAAATATGTTCTTCAGCAAAGCAGACTCAGAATGCCATGCACAGTTGTGTGGTCTAGCCCACTGGCTCTTAATTTGGTTCTACCAAATATCCTCATTTTATAACAATATTCTCCATCACCTGCTTTATAACTTTTAAAAGTCCAGACTGCAATGTGTCTACACATATAATTTCAAAGGAAAAAAATCGAAACAATACCTAAACTTATTAGCAAGAAAAGAATTTGCTAAATACATCCTTTAACAAACATATGGATATAACTATATCCAAAAACATGATGATAAAGTCAGATATTTAGAGCTAAGTGTAGAACTACTGTACATATGGAAACCATAAAGACTGATACATGTGTGCTATGTTTGTGAGTCAAATATTTGGTATGGTAACAGTCTCAGTGATGTGTCATCTTCCAAAATGATCAGTATGTGTGGTGGTTTGAGTGACAATGCCCCCATAGGCCCCTATATTTGAATGCTCAGTCACCAAGTGGAACTGTTTGAAAGGAATTAGAAGGATCAGGAGGTGTGGCCTTGTTGGAGTATGTGTCATCTTATTGGAAGAAGTATGTCACTGGGGATGGGCTATGAGGTTTCAAAAGCCCACAGCAAACCCAGTCTTTCTCTGCCTGCTGCCCATTGATTAGTATGTAAAGCTCTCAGCTACTCCTCCTGCACTATGCCTGCCTGCTCCCTGCCATCACAATAATGGACTATTCTTTAAAACTGTAAATAAGCCCCCAGTTAGACACTTTCTTTTGTAAGAGTTCCCTTGATCATGGTGTATTTTCATAGCAACAGAACAGTAACTAAGACAATACAGTCAAAGTGTCCTAGTTTGATTTCTAATTCACCATGACCTAAACTAGCTTGGGGAGGAAAGGGTTTATTTCATCTCACATTTCTCAGGTCACAGGCCAACACTGAAGTCAGGATAGGAATTAAAGCAAAAGCCATGGAGGACCACTGCTTCCTTTCCTGCTCTCCATGGAAGCTCGCTCAATTTCTTTTTTCTTTTTTATACAACCCCGGACCACTTGCCCAAGGAGTAGCATCACACAGAGTAGACTAGACCTTCACACAGCAATCATTAATCAAGAAAATGTCACCACAGACTAGCGTACAGGCCAATCTGATGGAGGCATTTTCTCAACTGAGGTTCTCTCTTCCCAGATGACTGACTGCAGCTTGTGTCAAACTGAAGAGGAACCAATCAGTACTGCTATTCCCCTCCCCCAATGACATCCATGTCCAAAACCTAGAGTCTAGGAATATGCTGTCTTAGATCAATCACCTAAGGAACTCTGAAGGCTGGATCCAATGAAGGACAATCTGGGTGAATACTGTCTTATAACATGTGTCTTGAAAATGAAGCTTTTTCTCAGCTGTGGACCATTAAAAGAAACAGCAGAGTAAGCAGAATTTAGAGCCCTTTTCTCGGAAAGAAACTATCTTTCAAGAAGGTAGTTCAATTTCTCTATAACTTGAAATATAATAAAGATTTTCTAACCAGGATTTAAAACACAGATTTGATTAAAGAAATTTATCACTCTGTTTTTAACCTTTACATGCAAAAAAAAGTAATCATAAAATCAAAAGACAAATTAAGAGAAAATATAAGAAGCCAATACATCTATTAAAAATTCAAAAATTGGGGCTGGAGGAATGACTCAGTAGTACTGGTTTCTCTTCCAAAGGACCCGGATTCAGTTCCCAGCACCCACACTGCAGCTCACAACCGTCTGAACTCCAGTTCCAGCAGGTCTGGCACCCTCACTGGCCTCCATGGACACCGCAAGCATATGGTGTACTTACATTCATGCTGGCAAAATATTTATACACATAAAATAGAAATAAAGCTAAACTTTAAAAAGAGATTTATTTTTAAAAATGAAAACTTGATACAAAAAATAAGCAAGAGAAATGAGCAAATAAACTACAAAGAAGATCAAAATGGCCCCTAAAATGAGATTTATTAACAATTGTATCTTATTAAAACTCTTACACTAAAAAAACAGAAAAAATTCCACTTCTGTCCTAAGAAAATTGAAGCTGTACTAAGCCTCGTGTCTGTCATTGGGCAAATACTGAACATCCTGACAGCTTTCTAGTCCAGTGGTCTTGGGGGAAATAAGACGGCACAATTCTTACACAATTCTTTGTCTCAATGTGACGAAGCCTATCCAAAGAAAGCAACCCCACACTTCCTGAGAGTGCACTTCCAACAACATGAAAATACAAGCAAGGTCATTAGTACCAACTTAGTCTTGAATCACACCTATCAACAACTCAATATTCCATACATAAAAGATCAAGTATGTTCTCGTTCATTTACGGCTGAATCACCTGCAGGTGGGAAAAAGGAAAAGGATGATATTTACAAAACATAAAACATAACTGCCTTTAGCTTATCGTTTCTATTGCAGAGGACAGAGGGTGTCGAAACAGAGCTTTACTTTCTGACTTTTCTCTCGGGTGTCGTGGAAGTGACAGAGCTGAACAGCCAGAGTCGCTGCTCTTAGTGGCTGCCAGGTTGAGGCCTTTGGAGGGACAGAGAAAGAGAAGACTGCTGGTTAAACGGGAAATCCTAGTGTTATCCTGCCAACTATAAAAAGTGGCCAAAAGGTATAAGAGGGAATTAGAAAGAGCGAAAATAGGTATTAGAAAGAAAAACTGGGCAAATCCCAGGCTGAAAACTGGAAGTCCTGGGGAGCCACCACTGACGAGGAAGGTTCAAATTCATCAGCAAAGCTTCTATGGAAGAAACGGAGACACACTAACAGGAAAAAAAGTGACAAGGTTCTCTGCAGATCAAAGCAAAAAACTACCGTTTGTATGGACACCAGCAAAGACTCAGCATGGATGGAAGCAGGAAAATAAACAGGCGCAGCGGAGTTTAGGTGCAGGAAGAAAAGCTGAACTAACGAGTCAATGGGGACCCCAAAATGTTAACGTGTCCTACACAGTGGCTGTTTCCACTCAAAGGTCCATAGATGTGTATGCCCTTAAAACTCTAAGTGACTTTAACTTAGCCTTTAATGCAACTAGCGTTTAGAAAGAGAAGATCTCAAACCCGGTGAGCGCTTCTTTGACACCATGAACTCACAGCCTCAACACTGACAGAGAGTAAGAAGTGAACAGAAGCCGCCCTGACACATGAGCCAGATGATTTGAGATTTCACACCTAACATAAACTGTAGTTTACAGACTGCCACAAATCTATTTAAGATCCCCTTGTCCTTCGACTTTACATGAAACAGGCTATAAGGAGTTAAGTCGAAGGAACAGCAAAACTCATGGATTAGGTGCACCTTGGCACAGATACAAATCACAGGACGTCTCTGTCCCTAGAGACAGATGGGGAGCCGTCACTTGCTCCTACTCAGTTTTCCACATTGAGTCAGACCTCTGAAATGTTTCCATTAATTATGAAAACAAATTGATCCTTTAGTCTCTTAAATTCATTTGTCAGTCCCAAAAGATCAATGAACTTTATTAAAAATATGAACGTGAAAGCAAAATTTTATGCTTGATCTCAAGAGCTTAATTTCTACCATGAAAACCACTTGATTATCAATTAGCAAATCCACAGACGTCAATACAGGGCTCGGCACAGGCTCGGCACAGTTCACAGAAAGCAGCGATGCACAGAGCAAGGGGGACGTTCAAACAGGTCACGGCTTTTCCATTGCTCAAGAATTCTTCCCAATTTCTGCACTTCAGCAACTGCTCTGCCCCACGCACTTCCTCTGAAGAGTAATGAACAGAACAACACACTGGGAAGTTTTCAGGATATGTGACTAGTTTGTTCATCTCTAAAACACTCTATACAAGAAATTTCCAAAGTCAGTAAACTACGTGCACAGCACAGGCAAACAGACTTTGGGAGAAACCTACATGCTTCAGTTGTGATCACGATTTCCAGAGAGAAAGGATGATAAAACATGACTAAATGACATCCTGCTACAGAAACTAAGAGACTGGCTTCGTAAGTCAGACATGTCTCAGTTACAATTCCTACTGCCCTGACACCATGGCCACAATGAACTTGGGGAGGAAAGGGTTTATTTCATCTTACAGCTTATAGTCCAGCATCGAGGGAAGTCAGGGCAAGAACTCAGGGCAGGAACCTGGAGGCAGGAGCTGATGCAGAGGTCATGGAGGGGGGCTACTTACTGGCTTGCTCCTCATGACTTGCTCAGCCTGCTTTCTTATAGAACCCAGGGCCCTCAGCCCCGGGGTGGCACTGCCCAGAGTGAGCTGGCCCCTCCCACATCTACCATCAATCAAGAAAATGCCCCCAAAGACCTGGGCAATCTGGAGGCAGGGCATTTTCTCAACTATAGTTCCCTCTGCCATAATTACCTGGGCTTGTCAAGTTGATGTCAAACTGACCAGCACAACTGACCCCTGTCACCCTGGTACACAAAGGAACACAGCACTGTTAAACCATAACTTTCATTCTTGTTCATCCCCAAGATCTCACAGTAATATTAATATCACATTATAAAACACTCCAACTTCTAAAGTCGCACAGTCTTTAGAAGTTCCGTTTCTTTAAAATATCTAAGTCTCTTCCAGTGTTAAAAGCCTTTCAAAAAAAAAGAAAAGAAAAAAGAGAAAGAAAATCCAAGTTTTACAATATCCAAAGTTTCTCTAAAATCTCTCTAAAATATTCAATCTCTCTAAAACTCCAAAGTCTCTTTAAAAGTTTAAAATCTCTCACCTGTGGGCTCCTATAAAATCCAATGTTAAGTTAAATATTTTGTTATTCCAAGTGGGAAGAACCAGACCAAAGT
The DNA here is from genome assembly GCF_004664715.2 of Peromyscus leucopus. Taxonomy (NCBI): domain Eukaryota; kingdom Metazoa; phylum Chordata; class Mammalia; order Rodentia; family Cricetidae; genus Peromyscus; species Peromyscus leucopus. Next base: position 44,313,613 of record NC_051070.1, read on the forward strand.
AAAACCAAAAATTCAACAGTGTAAAAATTCAGTGTTTTTGCACCTCACCCAGCCAGCACAGCAGAGCCGACCTTCTGGGGGTTGGCGGACACAGGGGAGCTAGCCTGGAGAGCATGCAAGCAGGAGAGCTGGTCCCACCCTCCCTCCTTAGCCATGTGGTGACATGGATAAGCAAGAGATGCCCTCCCCATCTTACCCCTTGCCACCTATGGCAGGGAGAAGAGCTGTCCCCAGGGGGCGCAAGAGCAGGAGGGCTGGTCCTGCCCTCACCAGCAGCAGCACAGGGGCAACTGGGCCCTGTACCTTGCCTGGGAAGCACACTAGAGCTACCCGGTTGGTGGGGTGCAGGTGAGTCAGTCCCACGGAGACGAGAGCAGGAGAGCAGCGCCTGTGCCCTCCGTCATATGCCATGTGGTGACATGGGTGGGGGAATCTGCCCTCCACTCCCCACCCCTTGACAATTGCAGCAGGCGGGAGAGCCGGCCTTGGGCGGCAAGAGGACAGAAGAGCTGGCCCTGTCCCTTACCAACTGCAGCAATGGGAGAGCGGGCCATATTCCTCACCTGGGCAAACAGTAGAGCTGCCCCTGGTGGTGAGAGCGCGGGAGAGCTGGACCCAAGGGCGTGACAGCAGGAGAGCTGGCCCCACCCCTTGCTACCTGCTGCACTGGGTGAGCTACCTGGGGCAGTGCTGGAGAGTTCACCCTGGCGGTGACAATAAGGGAAAGCTGGCAGGCTGGCCAACCCAGGTATATCCCAGGCCCAGAACCAGGGCTATGAGTTAGTCCACCCCAACATCCACCACATCTATGAACTGCTAGAGCATGTGACGCAGATGGATGGACCTGCAGATCCAAAGCTACAGGATCCCCATGACACAGGACAACAACAGAATATCCAGGAGTCCCAGTGAGGGCCAGTATCAATAGAGTAGCAGAAGCCAGAGGCCTCGAGCCAGACCAACGATCCATTGTAAGGAACACTTACAAGTAAAGACGTATGGACTAAGAGGTACACTGTATGACTCACTCAGCCACACTACAGCTTCCACGCTGAAACTTTGTTGTTGTTGTTTTGTTTGGAGGGGTCAGAAGAGCAGAGGGTGGTGGTGAGGGGATGGGGAGATGAGTGGGATTTGGATGCATCATGTAAAAAACAAAAAGAATCAATAAAAAGTTGAAAAAAAAAAGTTCAGTGCTTGACATCAGGGGGCTCACTCAGGATCCTCTGGACTGCAAAGGGCCCTAGACGAGCTCCACTTTTCCAGCTCTGGTGTCCCAGGCACACATAGCTTGTCCCCGAGGCTCAGGCCAGCTCTACTCCATAGCTGTCCTTGGTGGTTGTCCAATGGTACTTACATCTCGAAGGTGCTGGGGTGTCAGCTATAACTGGGCTGTAACCTTCACCAGTGACCTCTTCTGGGCTCAGGAACTCTAACTTTGCCACATGGTGCCAAGTCTCAGTCTCTCTCCATGACCCCTTCATTACCTGGGAAACTTACTTGTTACCAAGTTTGGCTGCCAGCACCAGGTACATACAACCTGGGCCCTCTGGACCACAGCTTCTGTGTGCTGTCACTGGGGACACACACCTAGATTTAAGATCTTGAATGGCACTGGTCTCTTCCTCATCACTGGTAATTTCTCAGCTGCAGCTGACCAGCATCAACTATTCCAATAAAACAAAGGTTTCACCTCAGTGGTACAGGTTTCTCTCTGGTTAGTCACCGTTTGTCCTTCAGCCCCAGCGGGCCAGAGTCACAGATTCTCAATTTAAAATAGTCAACTGCCCCAGTAGGCTTTAAAGACTCTCAAAACTTCCCTCGAATGTTCACAGGCCAGGCCTCCACTGTCTGAACTGCTCTTAACATGCTTATCTCCCAAGCTCCTGCAGGACAGTCCACTGAGCTCTGAGTACTCAATGACTTTTCCAGTCCATGATTCAAATGCCACCACAATCCTCCCCAAAACACATGCCTGTCACAGCAACACCCCATGATCCGGATACCAACTATTCAGGTAGGGTTTCTATTGCTGTGATAAAACATCATGACCAAATCAACCTGAGGAAGAAAAAGTTTATTTCATCTTACATCTTGGAATCTACCATCTGGGAAAGTCTGAGCAGGAACTCAAGGTAAAAAACCTGGAGGCAGGAGCTGAAAAAGAGGTCATGGAGTAGTACTGGTTACTGGCTTACTCCTCATGGCTTGCTCAGCCTGCTTTATTTTAGCAGCCAGAACCACCAGCCCACGGATGGCACCACCCACAATAGACTGGGCCTTCCCACATTAATCATCAATTGAGAAAATGCATCACGGGCATCCCCATGTCAATTGAAGTTCCCTCCCCCGAAACGACCATAGCTTGTGTCAAGTTGACATGTCACTACCCAGCACAAGAAGTGTATCAAGAAATAGAATAACCTACCCACTTTAAAAGTTTTATCTTCCTATCCACCAACAAACTAAACAGGAAAACAAAAAACATTAATATCATATTTTTATGAGATTAATATTTTCAATCTCCAAAAATAGACAAAAATTATACTCTCAGATTCTAAAATTAATTCTTTCACATGCTAAGGCAAGAATTCAGTAACAGGACACTTTGAGTGGTTTTCCAGGATAGCTAAGGGACCTGAGTTATTATTAGGGAATGTGTTGTTTGGTTCTTTCCACAATGGATGGCAGAAGAAAGCATATATAAGTTTCACAATTTAGACAGAAAGTGTAAAACTATCAGTGAAAATTGACTGCAGAAAACGGATACACAAAGCAGTGTTTAGAAAAACCCACAAGGTCTATAAAGTCTTTCCAGCTTTATCAGAACAGGGGTTTTACCTTAAAGTTTAAAAATGTTGACACTTTTATAAATAATACTAAGTTCAAAAGATTGTAAGAGCCAGAGGATCAGAGTCTGGTGTGAGCCTCTGTCTCCTGGTAATGTCAGGTGCTGCCCCCATCAAGTCTCACCAAAGGACAGGCCAAACATGCGCGGAGCAGGGTGACAACAGGCAGGCTAATGTGGATGGGAAAGCCCGGGATGTCAACCTACACAAGAGAACTACTACGGAATGCCAAGAGTGGGAGGACAGTCTTCCCCAGAGAAAGTATGATTAACTGTCCAAATGGTCAGCCCTGAAAACATTCATAAAAGTAACATCATACACACTGAAGTTATACTTAGAAATATACATGTGTTAAACAGATACACACCTGTGTGTAAAACAGCTAATGAAAAAAGAGGCCGGGGATCTGAAAGAGAACAAGGAGGGAGGGTTTGGAGGGGGAAAGAGAAGGGGAAATGATGTAATTATAATCTCAAGAAATAAAAATAAATTTTGAAAAAGAGAGAAAAGATCTTCCTAAAACTGTCTTGTGTCACTTGGGAAGGTAAACTGTTCTAATATGGATAATCATATGTCACAAAGAGCATCAATTCAGTTTTCCCATGGTATTTGACAGAGAATCTTTTATCATAAATTAAGTAGAGGGTGTTGGAGACAGGGTGGTGAGACAATAAAGCCACTCTCAAACATCTCTAGGATGAGTTGTGAAGGCGCTGGCCAGATGAACTCACACACTGAAGCAGCGCTCACAGTGACTCTACTAATTTAAAGCTCTTCACCGTAACTCAAGTTCTTCAGTTCGCAAACATAGACGTGTGTCTTCATAGAGTTCATCTCTCAAGATCACAGAGACTTGCAGCAAATATTAAAATCTTTAAGTCCCGCCATCAGGTCATTTTAATGACCTTTATCTCCTATTTTACCTATCTACCTTTACCTGTCTTCCTTGAAATGTGATACTGAGAATTATGTAAAGGAGTAGAGACGCGGGTCAGTTCAGAGGACAGGGACAAAGTGCTTTCAAGCATAAGAGAGGAATCTTCACACCATCACTTGTTTGGGAGGATCTTACAAAACAGTCTATCATCAAACATCACAACTAACTGTTTCAAATGTCACTTATCAGAAATGAGAATGTGTGACGTGTGCTTTGTAATTAACTATGCATGTGGTACGCATGCATGTATACTCCACAGTGGATACATGGAATTCAGAAGTTAAGTTTCCGAGACAGTTCTCCTCTTCTACCTTGCTGAAACAGGGTCCCTGGCTCCTGCCCCTGTGAGGCTTACTCCAAGCTGCCTCACAGCATCCAACCTTTCACCTGAGCTCCAGGGAGTGAGCACAGGTCCTGGGTTGTGAGGCTACCATTTCCACCTGCTGAGCCACCTTCCAAGCCCAGGAACATTTAATATAACCATGTTTACTAGGACAAATAATTACATCTGGGGCTGGAGAGATGGTTCAGCAGTTAAGAACATTTTCTGCTCTTTAAGAGGACCCGGGTTTGATTCCCAGCACCTACATGGAATCCCACAACCATCAGTTCCAGGGTATCTGATGCCATCTTCTGGCCTCCTCTGGCACCAGGCACATGTGTAGTACACAGACATACATGCAGACAAACCACCCATACACACATAATACAATTTAATAACAAGAAATAATTATGCAGCATAATTAAATAAGGAAAAAACACCAATGACACTCTAAAATGAAAGTAAATAGTATCACATTCTCTTCCAAACCTAGCCAAAGAGTGAAAATAGAAACTCTTCCCCATTCAGGACACTACTAACACTTCTAGAACCAAGGGTTGGGGTGTAGCATCACAAAATCATTAGGATAAAAATGTTAGGAGAGACCTTTGCAAAAATGTAAACAGCTGGACAAAATGGCATAGGCCTTTAATCCCTGCACTTGGCAGAGACAGATGGACCTCTATGAATTTAAGGACTGCCAAAATGACATGGTGGGACCTTGTCTCCAAAAACAAAACAAAACACAAAATTAAAAAAGAAAAAAGTAGGGAATGTCACTCCAAGACATTAGCTATACACTTTCTTTTAAAAAGTAAAAATGCGCAATGTGTACATTCACCAAAACAATCCATTTAAAAATTATTTGTAATGACTGTCATGAATGAGATTAAAGACTTACACACAAAACAGACAAACACTGCTGGAAGAAACCAAGATAAATATAAATAAAGGAAAAGGCAATCCTGTTCAACTGCCTGGAGGACTATGGGAGATGAAACATTAACGAGGCTAAGTCACAGAATCAATACTCCTCTCAAAAATCTCAATCTCATCTTCAGAAACAAACAGAAAAATCCATCCTGAAACTTACACAAAATCTCAAGGGACCCTAACTAACCAATGATGAAGGAAACAAACAGCAGGTAAAGGTTCTTCATTTCAAAACTCACTCTGAAACTGCAGTGATCCAACAGCGTGGCAATAGATCATGGCAAGGGACATAGACAAGGCTACGAACAGAGACCCAGGAAAGAGACCCCCGTGTATATGATGAACTGATCCTAAACAAATATGCCATAACTATTCAATGAGGAAACACTTTCAGTGTTGGTGCTGGGAAAATGCAGGACCTGCATGGAAAATATTAAAGTTGGATTAATTAATGAAATTAATTAGAGGCCCAACTTTAAGACCTAAAATGGGAAAATTCTTAGAAGAAAATGGGGGAATAAAATCACATCATTTGACTTGGCAGTGATTTACTGAAAACAACAGCAAAAACATAAGCAGTAAAGGAAAAGGATAATTGGGCTTTGGTACAAAGACTGTTGTGTATGAAGGTACACAGCCAATAAGGTGAGAAGAAAACCCCAGTATGAGAAAAGCATCTGCCAATCATATAGATCTGAGAACGGATTCAATAGCCAGGATGTATAGGGCATGCCTACAGCTCAATAAGCCCAGTTAAACACGTCCGATTCCCTGGTTGGCGAAGGGATAACTAATCTGGAGTGTCAGAGGACAGGAGAAGCAGTGGGTGCCCAACTGCAGGGCTAAGGGTGGCCAGCAGAGGCATCTGTGTGCAAATAAGGAAAGCCCCCAGGGAAGACAGCACCAACACTTGTCCAACACAGACCGGACAGCAGCATAAAGCAGTGCAAGGGGCTGGGAGGAGGCCCGGAGGGTGAAGGACTGGCTGTGCAGCTGGGAGAAATGAGTTCAACCCCCAGAAACCACAAACATCCAGGCGCAGCGGCACAAGCTGCAACCCGGAGCAAGAGGAGAAGAGAGGCGCCATGGGGCTTCCCAGCAAGCCTCACTAGCTAGTTCAGCAGGAAATGCTTCTCTACAAAGGTGAGTGAAATGGAAGGTGACAGCTGGCATTGACCTCTAGTCTCCATCAGCACACCTGTGCACACACGCACACACACACCTGCACACAGGCATATGTGCACACACAGATACCAATAACACTTATGCAGACACCCACATGAACATGTACACAAGCTACATAAAGATACAAACAAAAAAACAGCAATAAAACCCGCCAGTGTGAAGCATCACAAGAGACTTGATGAAGCAGAAGAAAGAATATCAAGAATGGAGGACAAAGGTGGGAAATCCTACATCTGTACGGTGATAAGGAAAAAACTAATAACAGTGAGCATGACTACAACCACCCAAGAACTGTGAGCTAAGATCACGATTCCAAACCTACAAATGCACCAATCAGAAGGAGGAGCTGAAATTACCACGAAAAGATAGAGAATGTGTTCAATGAAATTATAGCATAAAATTTCCAAAATTAGAGAAAAATTAATATTTAAACACAGGAGGCATTGAAAAAAGAAAGAGATATAACCAGAAGAGAAGCTCTCCACAACACAGTGGAATCTTCCAATCCCACCGAACTCCCAAAGACATTTTTCACAGAACTGGAGAAAAGAATCCTACAAGTCACAGGGAAACACGAAATACCACAAACAGCTAAAGCCACCCTGAGTAGAACGTGCCGCAGGCATCACCGTACCTGACCTCGGATGACACTGCAGAGCCACAGCAACACAATCAGCACGGTACTGGCATACTCAAAAGACAGCAGACCAGCAGAATCCTGAAAGAAACCTACACGGGTACAGCCACCTAACTCCTGATTTAAAAAAAGTCAGACACCAGAGCAAAGACAGCCTCTTCACAAATAATGCCGGGGAAATTGGATTCCTCAGTAGGAGAATACAGTCGGGTCGGTATCTCTGACCTGAACAAAAATTAATTCAAAATGGGTCAATGACTTTAATATAGGGCCCCAAACGCTGAAACTGCCAGGAGAAGACAGGTAAAATACTTCAAGACAGACACAAAGCAACAACTCTCTGAACAAAGACTCCAACAGCACAGGAATACTCCTAAGAACTGGCAAATGGAGTCACGTGAAATTAAAGTCCTCTGCACAGCAAAGAGAATAAGCACCAGGGTGAGAGGTCATTGGGAGCAGAGAGAGACCTTCCAGCCACACACCAGGCAAGCTATCAGTACCTAGACTACACAAAGAACAGCAAAAACTCAAACATCTAATCAATAAATAGGTTAATAAATTCAACACAGTTCTCAAAACATGAAATGCAAAGAGCCAAGAAATCCTTGAAAAGTGTTCAACATTTTTAGCCATCAGACAAATGAAAATCAAAACAGTTTCGAAATTCTATGTTACCCTCCTAAGAATAGCTGTCATTAAAAAACAAAACAAACTAACAAAATAAATCAACAAGTAACGAAAGATGCTGACAAGGCTGTGGGGAAAATCCCGTCCTCACTGCTGGTGGGATGTAAATTGGTCCGCCCACAGAATCAGTGTGGAGCGTCCTCAAAGAACTGAAAATATCTGTGTTGTTCTGGGAGTCACTTGGGTTCCCCGAGCAAACCTTTGAAATGAGGACTGTGGTTTTTAGTTTATGGCTTTTGTGCAGAGCACTGTCAGCCGAGCTTTCAGATATATGTGAACGTACATATGTGTATATGTATGTGTATATACACTTACACTACATCGTTGTGTCTGATTTTAGGTCAATATAAATTAATGTCGTTCTTTGAAGCCTTCCCAAACAACCTTGGCGTTGGAGCGCGTTCCCCACTATTCTCATTTCCTACATCATATCTCCCACATCCTGCTATCCCCACCCAACCCCCACTACCACCTATGGTTGCTTTACACTCTTCTGTGGTTACTCCATGTTGTATACGCACACCTGAGGATTTTGAGCTGTGTACCACCAATAAGAGAGAACGTGAGGGATTTGTCTTTCTGGGTCTGCATTACATTGCTCAGTATAATTTTTTCTAGTTCCATCTATTTACCTGCAAATCTCATGATTTCACTTTTCTTTACAGATGAATGGTATCAATACAGCCCTTGGTTACATCTCAGGTGTTAAGGGAAGGTCCCTATAGCTGAAGACACCACACACTTAGGACACATGACTTGGATGACTTGAGCTGAATCTAACCTAAAAGCCTCTTTCCTGTGGTCTAGGCTTTGATGGTTTCAGAAAATACTATGCAAGCTGCCAAGGAGGGAAACAATTAAAGAGTCCTACCCAGGTGGAACACCTTATAAACCACGACAATTGCCAGTATGGCAAGATGTGTATAGAGGTCCAAAAAATGGCACTCACGTATCAGTGGCAACCAACATGTCAGATTCAAGAAAGCAAATACCACAGTGTTTTCATAAGCAGGATCTATTTTAAAAATCTCGTTGGGCGGCGGCGGCAGCGCACACCTTTAATCCCAGCACTTGGGAGGCAGAGGCAGGCAGATCTCTGCGAGTTCGAGGCCAGCCTGGTCTATAAATTGAGTTCCAGGAAAGGTGCAAAACTACACAGAGAAACCCTGTCTCAAAAAACAAAAACAAAAAATCTGTGTGTGTATGTGTGTGTGTGTGTGTGAGAGAGAGACTGAGAGAGAGAGAGAGAGACAGAGAGAGAGAGAGAGACAGAGATTGAGAGAGAATAGGCATGATACTAGAGATGAGATCAAGACAGACAAGAAGAGACCTTAAGGGTAAAGAGAAGGTAACTGGATACCTGTGCCATGAAAGGAGGCGGGGCTACTGGGGTGAGAAGGGAAGCAGCCAGAGAGGAGATGGAGGAAGTCAGCTGTGCAGGGAATGGATTAAAGCCATGTGTGATACCTATGCACAAAAATGTTATAATGAAACCCATTACTTTGAATACAAACTTAAAAATTAAAGGACAAAAAACATGCAAGGGGGTTTGAATAGGCCATTCTCCAAAGAAGATAGAAAATGTCAATAAACACAAAAATGTTCAACACTTCAGTCAGGGGGAATACAAAGCAAAAGTACGGTGTACAGCCATGTCACACCCACTGGGACGATCATTGTAAAACAGAAACAAAGGGTGAAACGGGCAGTGATGGGACACGCACGGAAGAACTAAATCTCTCACACGCTGCTGCAGGACGGGAGACTTCCCAGGACCCAGGGGTCACATGCATGAATGACCTGGCAGAACTGACAGCAGTGACTGGGCTCTTTCCCTATTGAGGGCAACAGCAAGACTCACAACCAGAAACTAGACCAATGCAAGTTCCATCACCAGAGGACGACGCAATGGTGTGCGTGCAGCAATACTATTCAGCCATGAATGAGTGAGATTCTGCTACATGCTCCAAGGGTGAACAGGGACAACCTTAAATTCAGTAGACTACACAGAAAAAGACAAAAGGCACCGGGTTCCATTCATGTGAAGTATCTAAACTAAGCAAACTTCCAGAGATAGAAAGGGAAACAGAGGTTATCAGGATGTAGGTAAGGACGGAACTTAGCAGTTATTGATTACTGGGATTAGAGTTTCTATTTAAAAAAGAAGAGGAGGAGAGGAGGGGGAGCAGGAGGGGAAGAGGAGGGAGGAGTGGGAAGAAGGGAAGAAGGGGGAGGGAAGAGGGGAAGACAGTGGAGGAAAGGAAGAGAGGGAGGAGGAGGGGGAGGAGGAGGAAGAAGAGGGAGAAAAGAGCAAAGGCAGCAGCAGTAAGTGAGGCTGACAAGATGGCTCAGCAGGTAAAGGTACCTGCCGTCGACCCAGACGACCCAAGTCCAGTCCCTGGGGCCTACATGGCGGAGGGAGAGAACCAACTCTGGGAGTGGTCCCCTGAACTCCACACATGCACACACACACATGCACACACATGCACACGCACGCGCGCACACACACATACACACACACACACACACACACACACACACATATGTGCGCGCGCGCGCGCGAAATAAACAAATAAATAAACGTAGTAAAACTTTTAAAGTGTTGATGGTTATAGGACACTGTGAGTGTACTGAGCTCCATGTACAAAAGCCGGCAAAGTGGCGAATGTTAGGAAGTGTGTCTAGTTTAATAATGTAATAATCTATTTCCATTCCCGTTTTCTATAGAGATGGGTGACCAAGTGTCTACTCACCCCAGATAGGGCACCAACTGCGGACCAAGGTATGCTAAGCAATTGGATTTACTTACATGAACATGAGTGAGGGGCCAGCTATCGAATCAACACAATTGCTCTCTAATTTGAATGCTATTTCAGTTGTAAATCTCCATCAGAAGTTCAACAGGTCAGCAGCACTAGCAGGCTAAGCACGTTTGTTTCCAGGACAAGTTTGGGAAAGCGAGGACATACCTGGTAGAGCATGATGGGCTCGATGTTGTATCCTAAGATATCAGCAAAGTTCTTAGTGATGACCGTTTTCCCACAACCCTACAAACAGGAACAGCAACACGTAAGCGCTCAGTCCACACACTCAAAGCTGGCAAGCAAATGCTTATACCTTGTCTTACCTTTCCTCCAATTAAGCATATATCCTTCACCATGTGAGACTGCATCATTTCAGCCAGCAACTGCTTATGGCTTGGAGTCTGAATGAAACGGTCAGATGCAGAAGGCTGATTTACTGCTCGGGTCCCAGCTGGCACCTGTCATTTTAAAAAGGATAAAAAAAAAAATTCCATGTTTTTCTCAAAATATTAGTAATAGGAAGCACGTAATTTCCATTTAAAAGTCCCTTATTGATTTCTTACCTATCAACTCTATGCAACTCTTTTTCCATTTCAAACTAATAATCTTTATCAAATCTCCATATCAATTATTCCTCTAAAATTTAAGTTTCATACCATCAAATATGTTCAGAACATGTCATTTTCATGTTCTTACTAACTTGTCGTTAAAAACAAACAGTAGTGAGCATAACATTACCTTTTCTTAAACTCCAGTTCTAAGTACAAAATTCAAAGTTATCACATACTAGAGTCTTATCAATGAACTCTTCTTTCCTAAATGCCCTATCCACAGGTTCTCTCCACTCTTCTTAGCTTGCCACACTAAAGTATCTAGGAAAATCTTTCCTCCCACTCATCTGCTTTTGCTTTTAGTTTTTCTTTTTCCCCAGATTCATTCGGGTTTTGGACATTAACGGCTTTTTTCTTCTCTAAGGACATTTATTTTAAGATTTATTTTTCACTTAAATGTATGTGAGTCTATATCATATGTGCGTGGGAGCCTGCAGAGATCAGAAGAGAAAACCTCTGGAGCTCGAGTTCCAGGCGCTAGCGAGCCACCTGGCATGGATGATGGGAACTAAGCTCTGTCCTCTGGAAGAGCAGCAAGTGACTGAACTGCTCAGCTACCTCTTCTACTCCTCTAGGGATGTTTTTAAATTAAATTTTTTTTAACTCATACATAAACTTAAAAATCGTGTGTATAAGTAGGATACTCTGTGATGTTTCTACACTATGTATATGTCGGGTAATGTTTAGAAAAGACTGGTACTAACAGAAAAGGCTAACTAGCAGGGCCAGGAGGATCCTCATTTGCTTTGCTTTGGTTTTGCTTTTGCTTTTGAGGCAGTCACTCTCCCTACATTGCCCAGGCTGGCCTCAGAATCATGATGCTTTACCTCTCCTTCCAAGTGCTGGAGTTAACGGTGTACACCACCACATGGCTCTCTTTAAACTTATTTGTGATTTTAAAAAAATTAAAATCCTTCGACCGAGGCACTTGCAATATCTAATACTTTATCCCTGTCTGTAGTCGCTCAACCACACAACTGCACACAGGAGCTTCTTATTCCTAGCTAACTGTAACTCAGCCCCCACAGACCAACCTCTCTCCACCCCTTTCTTGCCCTGACTGTCCCAACCTCTGGTAACTACTATTCTACTCTCAACTACTATGAGATTGATCATTTTAGATCCTATGTATGGAGGAGACCATTTTCTCTTTATTGGCCTTCTGGGGCCCATGCTGTGCTGAGGACTGCGGGCATGGCTGGACTGGATACAACATGAACTCTAACAGATTAGTAGTTAGGAAGTGTCAGTATCAGGCCTGCACTTCAGGGAGATCACCTTGGTAACCAACACAGACGTGAACTGGACGGCATGGCAGGCAATGAACGTGCAGAGCCATTACCAAGGGAAACACATTACTGCAGCGGCTCGGATCTCCTGACAACACACACTGTGTTAAAACTGCCGCAGTGCCTGTCCACTAGAACACTCCTCCACTGTTTCTTCAAGACGCAGCCTGGGTCTCCTCTCAGAAGCTTTCCTTTTTCCTCCCCACAACCCTATGCCTTCCATCTCCAGACCCTGCACCCTTCACACCCCTGCGGTCCTCACTCTTCTGCCTCTAGCTCAGATTGGGACAGGACATCCATCTGAAGCAGGATGGGTGCACAGTGGCATCTGTGCCTGTCCAGAAACCCTGGCGACCACTCCCTGACCAGGAAACTTGGGTGGATCAAGAAGTCACTGTACAACTCAGCTGTTTAAGCTATTATAAAATAATAGGACTACTTCAGGACTACTGGGGTTCTCTACTGAGGAAAATGTTTCAAAGCACTATTTCTTTTTCTTCCATATTTATTTTTTTCATACAATGTATTTTTATCATGTTTTGCACCTCCTCCAACTCCTCTCAGATCCTCCCCCCCACTACCCACACAACTTCATGTTCTTTCTCTCAAACAAAAAACAACATAAATAAACCAATAAAACAAAAATGCCAAAACAAACAAAAAAAGCCCACAAAACAAATAAACACCATGGAGTTTGTTCTGTGTTTGCCAACTACTTCCGGGCATGGGGATTGCCCTGGAGTGGGGTTGTTACACTCAGTGACACCCACTGGAGAAAACCTTTTTCTCCAATGCTAGAGAGTATCCACGTGAAAGCACTATTCCTTAGCAAAAACTCAGGGCACAAAACATTTCCATTAACCAACACTTGATTTTCTCAGAGGCAAACCACACATTTGTGAAGGAAGGCTTTCCCCATTTTCTGGACTTTTCCCACTTAAGAGCACACAGCTCTGGGTACAGATGTGGCCACACTGGTGGACCTAGAGAGGTACGGCAGAGCCAAAGACTTACCGGTATACCAAAAGCCTGACTTAGGCCACTGAGTGTCCAGACTGAGACAGATTTTAGGATGAATAAAACTGGGATGACATACCTTAATGGTCACCTCTTTCCCTGCCACTTGGATTGTCACGTGAGCTTGGGAGATGTGGCCGTCAATCATCCTCTCCACTCTTACAATCTCTTTAGGAAGCAGGGAGTTTCCAGAACCTTGGAGCTCAAAGCGCTGTAAGTTACAAGATATGTAATTTACCTTTCATTTCAGAATATTAAATAACTGAATTTCTAGCTAATGACAACTGAAACCTTTCCATATTACTTAGACAAGCAGAGGTTTGAAGTTAATGAGACTATTTTACTTTCTACTCACACCACTCCACTAAAACAATAATTAAAGATGATATAAAAATAGTCGCTGAAGTCTACTAACAGAAAATGGATGCTCCATTCCTGAGCTGGTACAAGCTCGGAGTCCACATTTCTCGATAATACATTACAATTTGCTAGAAAGCGATGATTCAACTCTAGAAAACACTTAGGTGAAACAGGCCTACGCCAGGGGATCGCTGGAACCAGCACAGAGTAATGTGTTCCTCAAATTCGGGAAAACAGAAGTCAGACACTATCACAGTCGCTTTGTGCAGACAGCGTAACGGACTAATTCCAACAGTCAGTCAGTCTTGCACAGCAGCTGGGATGGTGCCATCTGCACAGTGTAGTTCTCAGTTTTGTGGAATTGGGCTTAGAAGGCGAGAACCATTGGGTGTTTCTTGAGGTGAGCCAAGAATGTTATGAACATTCTAACACTGACTGCATGCCCTTATACCAACTACTATATTAAAAAGTGCACACAGAGAGCAGATACACTGAAAACAGAATTAATTGAAAATTAATTAAAACCCATGCTTAAAGTATGTTCAATATAAAAAAGAGGGTTTTTAAAAAAATAAACAGAAAAAAACCTTATACTTATTTTAGAACACTATCACTATAATAAAGATATGCAGATCAATGACAGAATAATCGTCTGATATTGAAAAGTATTATACAAGTCCAGAAAATAGTTTTCAGAAGAAAATCACGTTCAAATACAACAGCTCAGTTAAAGTCTTCATTCTGAAGATTTACATCCCATAGGCAATCACTCCTTTCCAGAAACCAAAGAAAAAATTATCTATTTGTGCTACCATAAAACTGGAAGTCCAGTGCCTTACATAATCTGCACAGCATACAAGAGTGTAATGAAACTGCTTCCATACTGCAACTACAGGAATGGATTTCATGGAGAGTGGTAAAATTTCAGGGGAGATTCAACAGAGAGGAGCAAGGCACAGCCAAGGAATGAAGTTCATCCGAATCGGACCAAACAGCTGTTAGTCTCCAGGAAAGTAGGTGAAATTAAAGATGTGTCTTCCCAGCTACAGGACATTCTCTGAGTTGATCAAGGTTTAAGTTAGAGCACGCACAGTCTAGAAATGAACACAAATGTGCTCAAACACTTGCTGTACTGGTTATATCCTAACAGGTAACTCCAGGTGAAATGTTTCAGTAGAGTAAGAACAGTCAGCTAGATTACACTTCAGATAGCAGAGAAGCTCACCCTGCAAGGTGAACTACCACTTAGAGGACTGCTAATCTGACAGGTAATTCTGGAGAATGAGACATGATTCATTACACCTCAGAAAGGGATGATTGACACCACACTTCATAATTTTCCTACAAACTCAATTTCACTTAAACAAATGGAAATACCATTTTCTGACACACTTTCTCGAGGAGTATACTAACTGCACTGTGGTTTGAAATAAAATATACCACACTGATGTTGGTCTGTACGGCATCCATATTCATCCTCTAATTACCAATCCTAACACACTAACTCGGCAGTTCTCAATCTGTGGGTCTTAATAAGGGGGGGGGGAGTCGCACACAATCACAGGGGTCACCTAAAACCATCGGAAAACACAGATATTTACAATTCATAACAGTAGAAAATTACAGTTATGGAGTAACGACGAAAATAATGTTATGGTTGGGGATCACCACAACACGAGGAACTGTATTAAAGGGTTGCAGCATTAGGAAGGTTGAGAACCACTGCACTAAATGATCCACTTTCTCTGTCTAGGATGTGGAACACAAAGAGAAATCCTCGAGACCGTGTTCCTTAGCTACTAACTAAATATGTGGTCCTGTTCCTGGGGGGCTCTTTTCGGGTCAGTGGCTTCTAAAGCCACTGCTACTCTCCCACGGAATCACCCACGGGAGCTGAGCTAGTGGGCCGCAGGAGGCAGTTTAGCTGGTCCTCTCCTCTCGCGACAGTCTTCAGATACAATCCTAGGCCTTAGGAGAACATCGGCCATTTGGAAAATACCACACGTATCTATCCACCATCTCCAGAGCCCAGAACCACACGTGGGACAGAGTCAGTGACCAATGAAAGTTGCTTAGGTAGAAATGTAAGTGGGATGTTTTTCTTCATCCTCAAAATCATCTATGCTTTGACGTCTGAAGAGATGACTGAGCACTGGCTGCTCCTGATGAGGACTGGAGGTCAGTTCCCAGCTCCCCAAATGGCAGCTAACAACCATCTCTAACTCCAGTTCCAGGGCATCCAGTGCCCTTTCTAGCCTCAACAAGTACCAGGCATGCATGTGGTGCAGAGTCATACATGCAAGCAAAATCCCCATACACCTAAAATAAAATAAACCTTTTTTTTAAAAAACAAAACAAAACAAAACAAAAAAAAATCTATTTTTCCATCAAAATCTTCCTTTCCTGCTTGTTCAATAAAAAAAGTTCTACTTTAAGTGATGGAAAGTTACTAGAAATCTTTCCCATTTCAAATTATGACAATTCCATCATTCTAGCTCTGGATAAAAGGATGCTCATACATCACTCCAAAGCAAGATACAGTGATGTCCCAGAATGTCCTCCTCTTGTTACCCAACCCTACAGCCCATACACCCCACAAACTTCGGCCTTTGTTCTTATAAAGATGTCTGTCCATCCTGTCAGAAGAAAGAGACATTTCTTGAATTTACATCACCGCAGAGGCCCACCATCTTCGGCATCAACTCAGCAAACACTTTACAAGCAGACATCCTGTCCCATCTTCGTCATCTCCTTGGTTCTCTTCTGTCTACTGACTGTGGCTTACATTCCCACTTCACTAGCACTGCGCTTGGTAAGTCCATAAACAACCTCCAACTTCATAAACTCATATTCTCCCCATTTCACCGCCTCTTCCTTCTCAGTCTATTTTCAAAATTCTCCTTAATTTTCTCAGTAACTTCACTTTAAGGTACACAAGGAGAGGACCGTTTAAGAAAAGCTATCAATTGAAAGAAATGATTTACATTATGGTAAAGATACCTTTTACCTTCTAAGCGACTGGAACTTTTGCTGAACCTCACAGCCAAGAGTTAATAAAACACACCTTGAAGTCATTTAAGATTGCTATCCCACTGTGTACTCAGCCTGTTTGTTCTAATCTACCTTTAAGAGAACCACCAACCTTACTTGCCTTGGATTTCCCATGTAATTAACTTCTACAACCTAAGCTCTGCATAGCTATACCCTTAATTTATTACTCTTCTATACTCCTGGCCCAAGGTAATGCATGTGTGTTATAACCATCTGCTGGAAACAGAAAATAGGCTGAAGGTGGCCTTATAAAATGAATATCCAGTACAAACGCTGAATACAACGTGGATATAGGTTGGTAAGTCTGTTCACAATAGTGTTTGTAGGGCTCTTATCTGAGTGCACTGGGGTCAGTTGGAGTCAATGACTTCATCCCTTGTAAAACTCTGTTAAAGATTTATGGAAAATACCCTTCATTCCTCCCCTAATGTGATGCTTTCTGTACTGTTCAAAAAAAAAAAGAAAGCAAAGTCCTTTGCTAGAGACAGACATGGGCACACACAGAGGGACACAGACGCAGGGACAGATTTACCAGACAGCATTCAGGTAGGCACAGATTCGGACTCCTACAACAGCGAGAAAGAGACAATGGAAGACACAGATAGAAAGAAGTAAGAATTCAAATCTGGGCTTGCTCTTGATGAAAGGACACCAAGGGGAAGCACTCTGATTCCTTACCCTAACTCGACACCAGTGCATTATTGGTTAACTCTGAGTTGGACTCATGCAAAAGAATACAGGGTAGGTTGGGAGCAGTGAGAGAAAGACATCAAAAACACCCATTAATCCTGGACTGAAAAGTCCAAAGCTGACATCTGTTCATGTGAGGAAGGGATAAGGTCATGTTTGTCTGGATACCAAAACCGCATCGAATGGGATCCTTTTAAATCTGATGTTTCTAAGAGGACTTAGGTATCCATCCTTTTTTTTTTCCTTCAGTTTTTCAAAACAGGGCTTCTCTGTGTAGGCCTTGCTGTCCTTGAACTCATTCTGTAAACTAGGCTGGCTTCGAACTCAGAGATTCACCTGCCTCTGCCTGTCTGGAATTAATGAATGTGCCACCACCACTGGCTATTTCCTTTTTAAAAAGTAACCCCCTTATCCAGATACATAATTCTATAAGTCACCTGTTTCCATGACCGACCTGTGCCTCCACGGCCCTCTGACATCTCCACTTGGGTATCTAACATGCACCTCAATCAAACATGGCCAACCATGGGATCCTGATCTTCTCTTACAGCCTCTCCAGCCCCAACTTCATCATAAAATTCTACAATCCAAAAAGCTCGTAATTGCCCTAGACTATATGGCGGAGCCCTGCATCCAGGTCTTTAGCAGATCATATTGGCTCTACTGTGAACAACCTAAAATCTATTTACCTCTTACTGACCTCACAGCTGGTCAAAGGCCCCATAACTTCTCAACTGAATACTACAACAATCTGTTAAGTGACTTCCTCTGCTTTCTCCTCAGAGCTCCACAGACTTCTCACCTTAATCCTTAAATGCCGAGGTCTCCAGGATTCAGCATCCAGCTTTTCTTCTTTTTCTTTTGCTCCCATTGTTTATTTCATGCATCCCCGCGAATTCAACTAACACTCATACAGTAATGATTCCCAAGCACTCATCTTTTTTTTTTCCTCCGAATGCTCTGCTTACATGGGTGAAAGGGCCCCAGAGCCCAGTAAGGACAGCCATGGCATCCCCAAGATGGCAAACAGCATTCACTGCCTGGGAATCTCCTGCCAGGAACCATCCCATGCTCTGCACCTGCAGGCAGGCCCCAACAATTTATCTTTAATATCAAAATAGCTCTGGAAGCCAGGCTGTGCTGGCGAATGCCTTTAATCCCAGCATTCAGGAGGCAGAGGCAGGCAGTTCCCTGAGAGTTCCAGGCCAGTCTGGTCTACAAAGCAAGTTCCAGGACAGCCAGGGCTACACAGAGAAACCCTGTCTCGAAAAACCAAACAACAACAACTACAAAGCTCTAAATAGAGTGACAACTTAAAGGCTGCTGGACAAGTCCACTTAGAAACCTCAAGGTCCATTCTCCACGCAAACATACCCCTCCACTTTCTCGCGCTAACTAATAGAATCTCCATCAATTCACTTTTCCAATCGCTTCTCCTGCTCTCGCACTTTTGCACAGAGTTCTCTGCACCAGGCTTTTTCTTTGGGGCCACCAACTAGCTCCCAAGTCATGACACAGAGACTTAGTTATGGATGCTCAACCTTAAGCTTATGCTCATTTCTGGCTAGCTTCCCCTCTCCCCCCCCCCTTAACTAAATTAACTTGTTTCTCTTTATCTACATTTTGCCTCGGGACTTTTTCCCCCTGTATGTCTTACTCTGTGCTGGCAGCTGCCTGACTGGCTCTGGGTGTCTCCCTCATTCTCTCCTCCTCTTTTCTTGAGCCTAGATTTCTCCTCCTACTTATTCTCTCTGCCTGCCAGCCCCGCCTGTCCCTCTCCTGCCTAGCTATTGGCCATTCGGCTTTTTATTAGACCAATCAGGTGCCTTAGGCAGGCAAGGTAAAACAATACAACACATCTTTACATAATTAAACAAATGCAGCACAAACAAATGTAACACACCCTTACATCATTAAAAACACAGCATAAACAAATGTAACACACCCTTACATCATTAAACAAATGTAACAATATATTCTTATATCATTAAACAAATGCAGCATAAACAAATGTAACACACCTTTACAGTTAAAGTGATATTCCACAGCAAAAACAAATGTAACAAACCTTTACATAGTTAATGATCCATAACAGTCCTCCAACTCACCCTAGTTTTTATCAGCTATCGTCCACCTCTGAGACATTTCTTGTGCCTATTTCATTCCTATTTGTCACTGAACCAATGCTTTACTAGCCAGTATTATAAAATCACTATATTAGAATGTTGCTAGTGTCTGCTGCCCTAACCAGACTATAAATTCTCCAAGAGGATCCATCAGATAGCATCTGTTTCTGCATCCCTAGAATTCACTGTGTGGACTATTATTTGCCAAATAATGGATGCTCAATTAATGTTTGTTGAACTGGCTAAAAAAAACACTATGTGCAAGATCTTTCCAAGTTTCACAGAGAGAGAGATGGTTCAGACTACATTATCAATGAACAAGAGTGGCACACTGTTTCTAAATTTCCAAGGGAACCTACTAATTTAGCCATTGTCACGATGGAGCGCTACTTAAGTAGGACCGAGTGCCAAGACACGTTATCAGAAGCTTGGCCGCATCTGTTACTGGGCTGCCACAGGCGCACCATTCTCAAAGCATGGCGAGAGGAGAATGAAAGCATTTTCTTTCAGAGTCTTAACTAAAGCTAGAAGTGATTCCATGGCTACAGAGATGTTCTAAGAACAGGAATGTCATGTGACAAGCACCATCTGGGGAATGAAGTCATTCCAGTCATTTCTATAGCTGGTTCAGGGAAGAAAAAAAAAAAGGAAAGTATTCTGAATTTTAGCTGACTGCATTTTCAGCAGGTAATAGGTTTTCCCTTAAAATGTGGTCTAATTAAATGATTACATTAAAACTCAAGTGGATATATAATTCAAATGCAACTACTCATCCATTTCTCAGACTATCTATAAGAGAAAATACACCCTTCTTGGTTTGTTCTATTAGAGCAGAAATGTCCACTCCTTTAATGTAACCCTTTCTAAATGTAAGGAAGTTCACTTTCATATTCTTATCAAAACTATTTGAGGATAACATTCAGACACGAACATTAACTTAAGATATACTTTGAGAGAGAGACATTTAAAGTAGCAAATAAGTCACAGAGTGCACAAGACCAGATGCAAGAGCTGCAGCTGTGTGCAGCCGCTCTACCGCTAAGGCGTTGAACACTAACACACATGTGTAGAGAGCGGCAGTGTGAACAGAAGCTAAGGCGTTGAACACTAACAACACATGTGTAGAGAGTGACAGTGTGAACAACAGAAGCTAAGGCGTTGAACACTAACACACATGTGCAGAGAGTGGCAGTGTGAACAGAAGCTAAGCGTTGAACACTAACACACATGTGTAGCGAGCGGCAGTGTGAAAGAAAATGAACACTAACACACATGTGTAGAGAGCGGCAGTGTGAACAGAAGCTAAGGCGTTGAACACTAACACACATGTGTAGAGAGCGGCAGGTGAACAGAAGCTAAGGCGTTGAACACACACATGTGTAGCGAGCGGCCGGTGAGCAAAAGCAGCTCCTCAGGTTAGATGAGCTGTGCCTGCCATTCAACTCATGCTCGGGATAATTAAGGCGACAGTGGCACTTTTTCTTCTCTTAGCTAAGTAATTCCAACACCTACTATCAAAGTCAGACGATTTCTGTTTGTAATATGAACCTCCAACCATATTTCTGCTTCCCTTATCATGAAGGGTAAAATGAAGGGCAAGCTACATATGCAAAGCAGCACTAGTCCTTTCTCCAGGCAGGCAGATCCTGTTCAAGGCCAGTCTGGTCCCAATACCGAGGGCCAGGCCAGCCACGGTTACATAGACGCTGTTTCAAAGAGAAAAACAGTAACAACAAAGTATTTAATTTGCTTTTAAAACTAGAGTCTAGAAACACATCAATGGAGTTTCTCTGTAAAGAATGAAGACCTTTGCTCTCACTGAGTTATCTACACAGTAAAGATTCCCCAGCCCGAGTTGCATCACAAAATACTTCACATTGCTTCATTTCAGCAGAATTTCCAGGCAGTCTCCTCTCTTCTTCCTTCAAATGCCCCCTTGTTCCCAATACATGTGCGCTGCACTGAGGGAACTCGGCCTCTCTGAAGCTGAAGTCGTCTCTGACCGCAAACACCAGCTCCTCTGCTTCTCTGACTGATGTCTGTCAGGTTCAGGTGTTGATTCAAAGACAAGCTCACAGTCCTTTTCCAGCTCAAAGTGTAGGCCTTGCAGTGAACTACAGAGTCAAACATGGCGGCTTCCCGACTCAGACAATGTAACACACTTCCCTACTGCTGCATGTTTTTGGGGTAGTTTCGCTCTTGCCGCTGCCCGTGTCCTCCTCCTCCTCCTCCTCACATAGTATCTCTTGAAGGGACTCCAGCCAGCTCAAGCACAGCAACCATGGCTCTGGCAGACCTCGCCATTCTCCCCAATTCCTGCTGTGCCAGTGGCCATGTCTGAGGAGCTGCAGACAGCTATGGAGCTTAAGGAATACAGCCCAGAGGATAACAACGCTACTCTGAGTCCATCCTGGAGAAGCCCGGCAGGAATGTCTCCAGAACGCCCTGTTCTTGCTGTGCTTCCCCCTGCTGCTGCTGCTGCTGATGATGATGATGATGATGATGATGATGATGCCTGCCGCGTTCCTGCTGTAGTTGGCATGGTGTGATTACTATGTGAAGGGATCCCACTGTATCTAGTACAGTGTGATTGTTTCTTGGAAATCCCACTCCTCACTGGGCAATTTACTTACAGATCATAATGAAGATGATTCTTATAAGAGCAAAGCTAATTAGTTAGATCTATGATTTAATTGGACTTTCTGAGTTAGCCTATAAGATACAGGTGGTTAGGACAGTTAGCGAAGATGATTAGGGAAATGGTTTAGGTTATTCTGCCAATTGTTTCATTAAGAGATACAGAAAGGGCAAATACAGTATAAAAGTCACCTTCCCCTTTGTTAGATGTGAGACCTGCTGAGGACAGAAAATAAGAACAGGGAAGTTCCATGCATTAGAGACCCACAAATTCTGCTGGTGGAAAAACAGGCTGATGACCAAAGAAAGCCATTATGTCTCTACACCCAAGGTTAGGCCTGAGTTCCTTGGTCATGTAAACTTACAGAATTAATCATAGGCCCCAGTGTGTACCTCAGGAAAACAAAGTCATAAAAAGAAGTTAAATGACCCTACTTTGTGTAAAGAAAACTAGATGGTCAGCTGCCCACTCATTTAAAGTTTCTCTAGCGTAGAATTAAGAGTAGAAATCTGTTACACCAAAACCACAGACAGCTGCCCGCCAGTACACAAGAAACGGCTTAAAACTTTGTTAATCAATTATACAAGAGTCGTTGCTCTGAGGTGAAAAAAA
Source organism: Peromyscus leucopus (assembly GCF_004664715.2). Classification (NCBI taxonomy): domain Eukaryota; kingdom Metazoa; phylum Chordata; class Mammalia; order Rodentia; family Cricetidae; genus Peromyscus; species Peromyscus leucopus. The sequence goes on from NC_051070.1 coordinate 44,336,364, forward strand.
AAAGTTGAATTACTTGGACTTAAAGAAAATGTATCTTGTGATCTTAATGTGATCTCTTATGTAAAGATTTTGTTTTTAGAAATATGTAATTGTTGTAGAATATCTGCACAGAAACTTGCATGGATATAAAAGGAAGAAAAAAAAAAAAAAAAAAAAAAAAAAAAAAAAAAAAAAAAAAAAAAAGCAAAAAAAAGAAAAAAAAAAAAAAAGAAAAATGAGAATGACTCGTCAGTCGTTTCGCGCTGTTCAAATGCTAAACATTCTCTAGTTCTCTGACTTCTGACTGTGCCCTCTACACCTCTGCTTCTAAACTTATTCCATCCTACTATCCACAGCTTCTTTTGCCTTCTCCTGAGTCACCATCTTTTCTTTTGTCTTTGCGTTTTTTTTTTTTATTTTTCTATCTCTGTTGTGTCATTGAATTTTTTATTTTTTTTTTTTTTTTTTTTTTTTTTTTTTTTTTTTTTTTTTTTCTGGTATTAACAGCTTCTATTCATAGTTCTGCTTGCTCTACTTATTAGCGTGCTACTTTCACTTGTTATCTCTTCTCTTTTTTTTTTCTTTTTTCTTTTCTTTTTTTCTTGCTGTTCCTTTACATTTTAAAAAAACTTCTTTCTATAGCTGTGCGTGGTGGTACATGACTTCAATCTCAGCACTTGCAAGATGGAGACAAGCAGATCTCTGTGAGCTTGATGCTAGCCTGGTCTACATAAAGTCCTAGAGCAGTCAGGGCTACACAGTGAGACCTGGTCTCAACTAGAAAATATTCTGAGGTGACTAAGATGCAGAAAGACACATTGCATGTTCTCATACTTGTGGATTCTAGCTCTGAATTTTCAGAATGGAGTACAGAAATTAAAGTAGACACACAAACCAGGGAAGTGGAAAGGGACCATTAAGGGGGAGAAGAACTCTAGAGACAGGGGGTCTTAGTTTTCTATTGCTGTGATAAAACATCACGGCCAAGGCACTGGAAAGGTTTACTTGGAGCTTGCAGTTCCAAAGGGTTAAGAGTTTATGCTAAGAGCAAAGGCATGGCAGCCAGCAGCTGAAGCAGCAGCTAAGAGATCACATCTGGATCCAGAAGCAGGAGGCAGAGAGCTGACGGGGAATGGCTTCTGAAACCCTAAGCCCAGCTCCTTCCCATCGAAACCCCTCTTCCAACAAGGCTATACTTTCTAATCCTTCCCAAACAGTTCTACTGCCTAGGGACCAAGTGTTCAAGCATATGAACCTGGGAGGCATTATCATTCAGTCCATCAAGCGGGAGAGCAGGACACGTTCAAGTGCTATAAAAGGGTAAGGGAGAGAAACACAAGGAGGGAGGGCAATGTGGGGGAGGGCAGAAACATCACCAAGGATGTTTGGAGAAGCCATAGGGAAACTTTCTATAAGCTTACTTAAAAGCATGTACATAATACATACGTATGAGAGAGAGAGAGGTTTAAGTGGGATGTGGCAGACAGACCAGCTGCCACTTTTATGACCCAGGGTACTCTTGAGTAGGGAGAAATGAGAAATATTTGCTAGAGAAAGATACCTAGACCATGAGAGGAAAGAGAGAAACACAAGATAGCCTTGGAAGGGCCTGGATCCTAATCCACCAGCCCAGAACTTTATTCCAAAGGGCTTTTTATGACAATGCCCAGAGGAGGAGCAAAGACCTCCCCCTTGCTAGACAGCCAAGTGTAGACCCTTCCAAACAACTGCACTCAGGCCCGTGGTCCAATCATCCTCTTTATGCAGACCTGCTGGACAAAGCCACCAGGAAACCCAGATGGGCTCCAACAGTAGAATTAGGCCACATAGGGTTATAACGCTCCCCAACAGCCAAAGACTAACAAAAACTTCCAAACAGAAAACCTCCTTTTCAGTTGTTAGTCAGGGAGGTCCGATTGGTTTCCAAAACAATATATGTAGACCTTTGCCATTGTCTTTGGTTGCCTTCCAGAACTCAAAAGACTATTACTGAAGAACCACATACTTAAAACACAAGACTCAGAGAAATTGAGCTAGAATTCACCTGGAAGCCTCTTCGAGGACTACCTCTCATAGATATTATCTGAAGGTGCTAGCCTAGCTACCGGGGGAGAAAATCAAATTCTATCCAGCCATAAAGCCTATAAGCACAAGAAGACTGTCCCAGCAAGATATCCCAATGGTACAATAGTGGCACTCTATCCTGGGGATAACCAAGAGCTGTCTAGTTGGACTTGGACCCCACTCAGTAAAAGCCTCTTCATCAATTACCCATGCCTGGAGAGAGAACACTAGAACAACCTACTACTGCCATTTTCCTAAACCAGTGTGGCTTACAACTCTATTATAAATACTTACAACCACAGATAAGTGTAGTTCTCAACCTTCATCAAATACCTTTTTTCAGCAGATACAGACTTACAGAGACCCAAGACCAGCCAAAATGTAGAGAATAAGTGACTATGGGGTGCCTCCCCAGCCCCAGCCAGTACATCTACGAGATAACCCTCCATCAAGGGCTCAGAGATCATCATGGAAGAGGGCAAGGAAAGACCAAGAACCAGAGGACCAGGATGCTTGTTGCTACAGTGTCTTCTAAGACACGACCTGGTTGCTGCAATCACGTAACTTCAACAAAACTGGTCCTCCAAACAAGACCTGCATGATGACAATACCAGTTGACATGTCATTGTGGATGGAGGAAATTTCACAAGGCCATGCCCAGATAAAGAGGTATAGGCAATCAATGGCTGCTAAGTTAGGAAGAAACAACTTTCTCTAGAAACTGAGCCCCAATAGATATCAAATACCTGGTCAGATGTAAACACATATATATACAAGAAACACTAAAAGGACTCAGTACAATATCTAACAATAATACTTACAGAATGTGGGGCCCACAGAAGCTCCTTAGTAAGGCCTTACTCAAGGTTAGACAGTCTGAGCTTGCTTTGCCCAGCAGGGCTGCATAATGGGATGATTTGGCCAAAGGCGTGGGTACCAGGTATTTTGAAGGGTCTACACTTGTTGGTACTTTATACCTTGACCTTGGAAGAGGAAGGTCATTTGCCACTCCCCTTGCTGATGTATAAAAGGTCCATTATGAATAAAGTTGGGGCAGCTGGGTATTGACCCAGGGCCCTCCCAAAGCTATCCTGTATCTGTCTTTCTCATCGTCTTCGTCTATATTTCTATCTAATGCTTCCTCATTCCCCAATCCTGCCCCCAAGAGCCCTTGGACAGGTTGGAGCTAGCCTCCTACAATAGCAGACGTCATGACAGAGAAGTTGAGGGGACAAGGAAGGAGTTAGGAGGGGGACAGAGAAATAGAAACGATGTAAATACAATACTCATGTATGAAGTGCTCAAAAATTTCAGATTAAAACATAAAAATTCTATCCATAGCATATTCTATCCATATACATTTCTCATAACCTATAAGAAAAAACTGAATTTTTACCCTTAATATTATACTGATGTGGTAAGTGAAAATGTTACTTCTTTGGGTTCGCTGGATAGCTAATCTCACACACACTCTCACTGAACCAACTAAGACTACACACCTGGGAGTTCTCACAATTGCTAGATGCCTTAGAGTGCTCCTCCCTGCTCCCCCCCACACTACTATAGAACACGTAGACTAGAGAGCAAGGGAGAAACAAATACTATTCCTGATGAATGCTTAATGCTGGCAAACCTGGCCTCTCGAAAATGGAGTCCCCCACAGCAGTCACACTTTCACTACTAGAGAGAAATCTGCATCTTTAGCCAGACTGTGTAAGAGAAGCAAAAGCCGTCCTTCCTAAGAGGGAGCTGATTAGGAAGCCAGTAAGTTTCCACTGGGGATCAGCAGGTAAATACGCACTAACAAAACATCACAGGGAAGGTCTGGCCTTTTAAAACTCATCATTGTTAACCATACAATGAGAAAACTATGCTATACATATTAAAAGAAAACTATGTCCCAAATATTTTTAGTGACTTATGACAAAATGAAAACATAGTTTAGATAACACTATACCAAAGAAGTATATAAAAAAACAGAAGATATTAAAACCATTTCAAAATTGCATAAACTTACTGTAATTATATAAATACTTTCCAAGCTATGAATTTAAGTTGTAAATTTTACCTTCTTATTACATTACATATTTTCCTTAGATTTTAATTTTCAAATGTTAGGTATTTACTTAATTGTGAAGTAATTTCAAACTTATAGGAAACCTGTAGGACACAATTGTACAAAAACTATTTCACCTTCACCCAGATTTCTTGTTACCTCCCTACTACTCCATACATATGCACACACACATCAACTCTTTTTTTTCCTTAACAATTTAATAGCAAGCTGAAGATATGACGGTCCCTATTTTTAAACATCACAGTTCACTATTCCCTGAAAGCAAGAACCCTAGCAATTGAATCACCACCTAAGTTGCTAAATTAGAAAACAAATTTATACAAACACGCTATCCAGTTCATAAGCATGTAAGTTATGAACAACAATTCACTTGTTCCTATGTGACCAAAGATCTATGCAGGAAGAAAGGCCACATTTAGCTACTGTTACTTTCCAGGATCCTTCAACTCAGGACAGTCTTTCAGTTGTCTTTTATGGCCTGAAGAGTTTTAAAAACACAGGCCTTTCTTCTGTCAAGTGTCCCTGGACCCAGGACTATACTGTATTTCTTCACAGTCCAACTCAAATCCTCAACTTTCAGCAGGATTCCTGACGAGTGAGGATCTCTTCCAAGTACAACACTTGAGAGGCACACAAAGCAAATGTCAGTTTGTTCTGCCTGGTCATGTAGGTGGTGATTATAAAAATATCACTTTCCTAGTTTGTCGTCAACTAAGTATTTTGCAAGATGTTCTGAGATGACATCCAGTTATGGAAGTATGCACACACATCCCAACTTTATACCTTCCTCAGTCAGCCATCAATCTGATGGTGGCTAATAGTGATTTTTCAACATATATAATTTCTTCCATATTTGTTGGTAAACATTCTACAGCAACAAGGAGTTGCTTATCCTCCATATTTTAAAATTTTTTAGTCAGTATGGACTTATGGATGCCTATTTTACACAGTGGATTATCATCAGTTACTGTTTATTTTTAATGCTCAAACCAGCAAGCTCCTCTGTGGTTTTGATATGCTAACATCATTTGTTGAAAATCTCCATGACCTCATCCGTTTCTCGACCAGATCTTCAGTTCAGCACTATCTCTTGAGAACTGGATCCTTTCAGTGAACGTACAATTTAGACATCCAGGCACTTGGTGTGCTCATGGTTTCTAGGCTCTGTCAGACCACAGACGTGGAAAATGTGTACACACACACACACACACACACACACACACACACACACACACACTTTTTTGTTACCATAGCTACTTTTCACACATTGTGTAATGCTATGCAGCCTTGACACAGCCACTGGCATACTGAAATCAGAGCAGCTGTGTTCACCTACACGAGACTTTCCCAAGACATTCACAAGAAGGCCTGCTGACATTCCCTCAAGGAAGGGACAGCAGGCCCACAAAGCAGTATATAAGCATCTCTCACTAGGCGCATGCAAGGTGCTCACAAGACCCTGCACTAGACCCACAGGACCCACGTCTGAGAAAACAGTGTAGCCAACTGTAACTTCTCTGGACTCCAGCATGTAACTTCAATTAAACTCTGTGGTGCACCCAACTAGACCTTGGTGGAATCATTTTTTGAGTCTGCTGTTTGTGCTCTAAGGCAAGAAGACCCATGTCTTCTCAGGAAAAGGTAGCACTGATATATATACAATGAAAAAAAACATGATTCATAATCATATCTCCATTTCCAATCTAGTGCCTCGGGGTTCTTTCATGTCTTCCCCTTTCTATGTTCATAATCCTTCTCCAACAGTGAGACCAGTGATTCCCGTTACCATCAATCCATTCACTCTTTTGTTCAATTGCATTTGATGGTTCGCACCATGTAACAAATCCCCAGCCACACCCACACCTGAACGCTTGCTTCCCTCCACTGCTCTCTTGTCCCTGGCATCTAGTGCTTCCTGTCTTGGAAGAGGAAAGAAGGGAAGACAAAGGAAGAAAGCAAGATGGGAAAGAAAAGTAGAGAGAGGGGACAGGAGAAATGGGCGGATGGGAAGGAAAGTGAAATGAGGAGGATGGCAAGGAAGGAGAAACAGATACTCACTTTTAAAACACCTTCCACAGCCATCTTCCCTTCAGGTCCTAGTAAAATAGTATATGGATACAGCCACTGGACTGCTTGTTCAATTGGCATCATCGGAAAGGAATCCTATTTAGGAGCAGACATGTATAGAGGTCAGCAACATCTCACTCACGGAAAATGTATCTGAAATACACATTTACTTTTCCAAAAGCATAACAAATATATTCCAGTAATGTACAAAGGAAGCAATTTCTCTGCCCTATACCATATCCCTGAGCAATGCCACACACTCCAACCTTTCATCTATATTGCTGGTCCCCGTGCATCTTTATCTAGTTCTTGCCTCTTTCTCGAGCTCTAGACCAAAGCCTTCAGTTATCTATCATATGACCCTACAGTACACGGACTCAGTTTCCCCATTCTAATCACCCAAAGCACTGCATTTCCAGTCTTTATTCCTAATCTGAGTTGATCTTATCTATAGCCATCAAGTCTCACAATTATAACTACAAAGTTAAAAAGTGTTCATTAGCCTCAAATTCTTCATCCAAATCATATTGCACTCTCAAGTCTCTTCACATCATTCAAAGAGTTACTGCCAAGAGCACACAGAAGATCTCCATATGGACTGTTTATTAGATGATTTTACTGAATTATTGTCAACATGATATATATGGACTGTGGTAAGAGCGTTCTGGACGTACAGGGGGCTCCAATTCTTGGCAGTCGTACCTTAAGAATATTGCATTTACCTTCAAGTAGCTCAAAAAATTGAAGGGTATATGTGCAAGCAGGGGCAACATGCTAACAACAGGGACTTCTCACGCAGAGATTATGGGTGTTTGCTTGCTATTTTAAAAGTGATTCAGAGTAGAGAATTTTTAATGTAAAAATTACTGAGGAAAAATTAAAAGAGAGATATCGAATTTGGAACAAAGAAGTGTTCAGGATGTAGACAACAATGTGAACAATGTGTAGGAAAGCTAGCTGTCTGACTAAGTGCCAACTCTGGGGGAAAGCAAGACACCTTTACACACGACGCCTGCCTAGGCAGGGTCTGCTCAGTGTTGTGAATTCACTGCCAAGCAGCCAGGATCTCCCTATTCTCCTAGCTGCTAGCAAAGGTATCTTCATCTAACATAAACATGATCACTTCACACTCCACCTACTTCAGAACCTCTGGCAGGCCATTCCTCCCTCACCATAAAATCCAGGCAGGAGTACTCAACAAACTAATTCATGGTAGGGTTCTAACCTCTGTCTCTACCACAAACTCTTAGTTCTAACGATGCAACTTGTTCTCATTCTGCAAACATGCCAGGCCCATCAGTGGCTGAACATTTTGTATGTGCCCTCTGCCCTGAGGCTTTCCCATCACTCTAGACAGGACGCCACATGCTTTGGGAAAGTAACTGTGAATGTATTCAGATCTGCTCATGTGCCATGTGTGGCTCAGCTTCCTTCCCTTCCCACAGTTCTTAAAAGTCTTGCTGACACAGGCTGCCTTCAGGCTCCTGAAGCCATCTGTTTTCACAAATTGGGAAACCTGCCAGCACCTAGGAACCGGTGTCCTTCTGGATAACCACTAACCAATGACTGCTGGGTGACTGCTGGGTGAGAAAGCTCAGCTCCCTTGCCTCAGGTTGGGTCAGCTCAGCATCTCCTTCCCTACAGTATACCTCTTATTTGATCAGTTACCGTTCCTCTATGGAACCTCCATAGAGGAGGCTGCATTTTTACCTCTCCCTTCTTCAAAACTGCAAGCTCTCCAGAGCCTGAGCATGCCACAGCTCTCTGTACAGTTTGTTCCAGTATACACACCAATCTCTGGCCTTCTATAGAAAAGAAAGCCAAGAAAATTCAAGCGTCCAATCCCGAATGATGAACTTTCTGTTCATCTTTCCTACGTCTGAGTATGCGTATCCACCACTACTTCATTTTATACTTACCAGGATTTGAACTGCCGCTGGTAAACTATCTAAAGGGAAGTCTGGAAGTCCAAGTGTAGAGGATTCTTGGGAGCAGAGAGTTGTAGCGAAGGACAAAAGCTGAGAAATCCTAGAAGGAAACAGGTTTTAAATTTTATGTGAATAATTTTAACATATAAAATGTATGGTAAGTGTAAAATAGTTGGGCTGGTTACATTTATCTAAAAATATACTATTAATTCTTAAAGAACAACTGTTCATATATAATCCATTAAAAATTCAGAAGCCGATTAGCTATCTAGACGCTTTCTCTAATCTATCACACTATGCAAGATTTCCACAACCTGGTCCAATCGACCACGTGAGCTTCATCACCACCTTTCTGAAGCTCACACCAAAGCTAAGGGCGGGGTGCTAAAAGTGTTCTACTCCCTGGGAACAAAGCCCCAGCTCTTAAGGCTCATGCTTGGTTTGTTTCGGTCCCCAGAACCCTTACTTCAATCGCTGTCTGTCTGTAAAGGTCGACTCAGACTTTTGGACTCATGTCAGTGTCCATGCCTTTGTGAAGCCTCCATCAAGACTCAACAAAAACTGCTAAACAATTTTTTTTAGTTTAACAATAACAAGTTTAATTTTTAAACAAATTAAATGTTTAAGCAACCAATATTTATAAAGTATACTTACTTCTCAGCAGAAACATTGGCCCAACTGAATATAATAGTTTTAGTTGGTCCTAAATAATAGAAGCATAATCAACTAATTAATAATGAATATAATGGATGAAACACAAATATTTTATAAATATAAACCAAACTTTTAATTAAGTAGACACTGTAATTTATAGCAGCAATCATTTCATGATACACTCCATTTAATAAAAGCAAAGGCAGTCTTTAAAATAATCAGGGGGCTCACAATGAACACTGTGAATACCACAGGGAAATCTGACTTCTGTTTTTTTATATAATTTCATATACTTAAAAAATAAGAAAACGACCTCTAGCAACATTCTGTTACACCCATGCCCAGCCATCATCAGAGAATCTTCCTCCTGCAGTAGTTGGAAACTAATACAGAAACCCACAACTAGAGAGTGTACAGGTAACGAACACTTTGTAGCACTCAGTCCTAAATGGGGTGTCTCCATCAAACCCACCACTCAGGGCTCAGGGAGCTATGTGGAAGAGGAGAGGGAAAGACTGTAACAGCCAGAGGGGATGGAGGATACCAAGGAAGCAAAGCCCTCTAACTCAATGTGGTCGATGTACATGAACACCCAGAGACTGAGGCAGCATGAACAGGGACTGTACAGGACTGAGCCAGATGGGGTGGGTCCGAGAACTGAGAGGAGATGTGGATGCGGCCTCCTCTCTCTGAAACTGTCTCCAGTTGACAACTGCTCACAAACAGGAAATTTCAGTTTCTCCCCTGGAGCCTCACTGGGTACAAAAACCACACTTAGAGACAGGCCCCGCACCCAGCAGTAGATGCCAACCCAAAACCAATTCCCTGTGCCCAGCAATAGATGGACAGCACAGAACAAACTCAATGTATGTTTGCAGGCTGTTTGTCTCACACTGCTTTGTTTGGACTTTGTTTTAACCTTACTGGTCTTTGCTTGTATATCATGGTTTCTAATTTTGTATTTTTATAGGCCATGGGTTTTTATATGTATGTTTTATGTTTTTTCTTTTCCTTTTTCTTTGCCTGATTGTTTTCTAAAGAGAAAGAAAGAAGGTGTAGAGTTAGAAGGGAGGGGAGGCTCTGGGAGGAGATGAAGGAGGGAAGCCATGATCAGAATATAGTATATGTAAACACATTTTCAATAGGAAAAAGAGTCAGGGGCTGGAGCAAGATTAGCAGTCAGGAGCACTGGCTGCTCTTCCAGAGGACTCAAGTTCAACTCCCAGCACCATGATGATGGCTCACAACTGTCTATAACTCCAGTTCCAAGGGACCAGATGCCCTCTTCTGGTCTCCACAGGTAACAAGCACATGAGTGGTACACAGACATACATGCAGGAAAGAAATTCATACACACAAAATAAAAAACAAAAATAAAAATATGCTAATATTGATATAGAATTTAATTCTTTGTTACAGATAAAAACCATTCTAAGCACTATGTCCTTGAAATACTTACCCTGAAGGGTAGAAAATAAATATCTCTGGCTTGAAATCGAGAACGGAGAGGGGGGTCTAAGGGGTTCCCAGAGTACCTGGGCACTGGCAAGCCCAAGGCAATCACTCGGAAATGTTCACTAACCCGGACAATCTTCCAAGCATCCAACTCCTCTTTCGTGTGATCCTAAGAAAGCAAGAGACAGAACACTAGAGCATAGTGACATGGATCCCAGCTACAACAGCAGCCAACACAAAGTCCAAATGTAAAAGCAGCCAAGACAAGGAACCACACCCTGACTGCCGAGAGCGGGGCATTTAAGAACACTCTCAAAACCAAGCTGTTAAGGAACGCAGCAAAGTAAATCAGGATCCAGATGCCAGGGAAAGCTCCCAGCCTGGAGACTTTCATAGGGAAGGAAATGTAGCCCACATGCCCACAATAAATGATCCTGAGACAGACTGCTAAGCTCCAGTCCCTAACATGGAAGAAGGGGGTCAGAGGGCAGAGAGCAAACAGTTAGACCTAGAAGAACAGACTACCATCAGAGTAGAGGTTCCCCATAGACCTTAGACAATTACACTTATAGGTTTATTTCTATTAAGGCATATGACTAGTAATACCAGCTTTTAAAAGATTACTTTTCTCATTTAGCCTTCCAGAATTTCACATCTACTATTGCACAGATTTCTCATGTAATTAGTCACAATACAGAAGACAATATTCTATGAATGAACGAAGTAGAGGTCAAAGGAGTTATCTAATATGCCCAATCTAATATGTTCCAGTGTAAGACAGACCTAAGAGAATAGCAACAGGCTATCAGATCCTGACTCAGCCACTAGATACAAACTCTAGATAAACTACCAAAGAAATTTGTGACTTCACCCTTGGAGCCTCAATTCTCTTATCTATAATGTGGAAATAATATAATCTACATGACTGAGTGCCATAAAAACTAAATATGAGAATAGATGTGGATGTCCATGGCAGACACCATGCCTTTCTCCCCTGTCTAACTTGATCAATGGCTCCTAACAGTCACACATAGATTCCCGGCATTTTACAAAGTCTATATAAATGTGCATATATATACATTTTAAGGGGAAAGCCCACAGCTCGGAGTAGATCTTCCACAGCAATATGATAGTGCAGAAATGTTTCACAGGGTAGTCAACACCTTCTGTCCTTGTGTCTCACTCTCCCAGTCTCAGAAACTCCCATCTTCTACGAGCCCATGGCTTCAACCCTCCGACAACTGCAGTTCTGTAAAGACAGCATGCATCACCGATGCGGATGCATCTGCTGTGGAACAGACTTCCATTTGCATAGGATAAGCACAATGTTCGAAGCTCAACAGAACCACTTGGTAAAGAGTCCTTTTCTGATCCCTGCATTAGAGACTCCTTGGTATCACTTAACTGTATGATTTACAAGCTTCTATTGTCCTATAGTGTGCCTTTACTCCTAAAAAGACTGTTTCATGCTAAATCCAGGCTCTGGAGGACTCCTCCCTCCAGTACACAACAGGAAAACGTCTGTTGACTGACAGCATGAATCAATCTTTAAAATAAACTTATTTTAATCATAATTGAAATCACAAATCATACATTAAAACAGTAACCCCAAGACTCTATGTCACATATATTAGAAAACAAATGTTTGGATGCAGACTTGCCTGAGAGCGGCAAAACACAGATAATCAGAATATGAAGTTTATACAAACTAGTAATTTCCATAATAAAAAAAACTTTACTAGCATCATCTAAATGAAACCAATAAGAGTGAGTGATAGACAGAGGTAAAGAGAGCTAGAGAGCTAGAGAGAGAGAGAGAGAGAGAGAGAGAGAGAGAGAGAGAGAGAGAGAGAGAGAGAGAATAACAGAGAGAGATGATGGGGGAGTGGGTGGTACATACAATGTGAGTTTGATAGTACATATATAACCTGTTGGACAGAAATTAAGATACTCTTAATAAGATACTGTATCTTTCAATCTGACTATCAGATTACGGAAACAATGGACCACCAAAGAAATAAGAATTTCACCAGGGATCTCATGCTGGGAGAAGGAACCCCAGCCAGAGGAGGACACTGTCTCTGTGGAAGAGATTTCACATGGTTCTAACACCTTGTCAGACCACCTTCAGGATGTGACTGAAGCCCAGACAATGATGAGCAAGGAGAGACGGGCCCACACCTTGACCAGGACTGCTTAGAACAGAGGTTCTCAACCTTCCCAATGCTGTGACCCCTTAACACAGTTCCTCATGCTGTGGTGACCCAACCATAAAATTGTTTTCATTGCTACTTCAGAACTGTAATTTTGCTACTGCTATGAAACATAATATAAACATACGTGTTTTCTGATGGTCATAGGTGACATCCATGAAAGAGTCGTCCAAGCCCCCAAAGGGTTGTGACCCACAGGTTGAGAACCACTGGCTTGGCCCTCTATTTAAACTTAGATCTCACCTCAGGACCCTAGAGATGAAGAGTTTAAGGGGTTTGCTGGGTCTCTTTGTCCCTCTTGCCAATGGCGTCATGTGAATAAACCTTCTTTTTCTGCATCCACTTTTAGTTTGGTTCTTTTGAATGGTTTATTGAGGATGGGTTCCAGACCTGACTGGAGGCACAAGTGGAGACACACCCCACACCCCCCCAGTTTGATATCACATGCACACAGGTGCATGCAGGAGAGGTCAGAAGAGAACACTAGGTACCTTCCTCTATCACTTTTCACATTGTTGCTCTTCGACAGGATATCTCAGTGATTTTGAGGGCTGGGCCAGCTGGCCAGTGAGTTCTTGGATCTGTCTATCTCTGCTCCCCACCACCTCAGTGCCTTTTTTATGTGGGTGCTGGGAATTTGAACTCAGCTCTTCACGTGCAGAGATCTCTTATCCACTGAGCCACCTCTCCAGCTACAAGTGTCCTAAGATATTAAAATTTAGTAATTGAAAATAGCAAAAAGGAAGTGAGACTTCAGTATGGCAACTGTAATCCTTTACCATAGAGAGTGCCTGGAGATGCAAGTGTTAGGAGGCATACAGTCCTATACATGTCTGTATTCATGAGAGAGAGACTGAGAATTCAGAAAGACTTATCAATGAAAAGTTTATGTTAACAACTACTTGGGGGAAACAGTGTAGATCAGACCCTTCTCTGTTGATGATAAGCACGCCTCATGTGCTAAGGCCCTTGTACTTCTCACGTCACAGGCCCCTATCCAAAGCAATAATATAGTCAATGACGTTGTACAGAATTCTACTCTAAGGATAAAGAATGTACCAAGTTTTTGTTATGAAGTAATACATATGCTTTAAACAAATCCCCTGCTTTAGTAATAGTTTTTCTAAATCCTTTACTGAAACTAGTAAGTAACTAATAAAACCTCTAGTTGCATATAGTTATTTTATAATTAGAAGGAGGCTGAAAGGAAAGTATTCTACATGATATCCACCTCTTCTTAAAGACAAACTATAAAGTTTGACTTTATTTCACAAAACTATAATAACATGAAGGTACAAATTTAACTTTTTCTTATTGTTGATTAAATCCACAATTATCTTCTAATTATATTACAATAGATCATCTTTAGGCATATCCAGAGGAAAACGACTATTGAGCAAGGACAACACCATCTAGGAACTTCCACAGACAATAAAGAACAGACTGCCAAATCGCTGCGAGGCGGGTTACAGAGAAAGACTCCGACCGAGCACAGGAATTAGACAGCGCATCAGTTCAGACCCTCCCGCATCAGCATCTATAATCTAGTACCCAGTGTGTTCCAGGCCTACGTTAGCAGTTTCAGGGCAAGAGCAAGAAGTATAAGACAGGGCTGGAGAGATGGCTCCGTGGGCAAAAGCACTTGCAGTGTGTGAGGATCTGAGCTTGAATCTCCAGAACCCAGTAAAAAAACAGACACAAAGCATAAGCATCTGTAACCCCAGCGCTCCTTCGGGGAGATGGGAGGTGAAGACAGAAGAGTCCCTGGAAGCTACTGAGGACACGAGTCTAACATATGAAGCTGTTCTTTGTAAAGAACCTTTCCCAGACAACATGGAAGGCGAGGACCAATATTCAAGGTTGACCTCTGACCTCCATACATGCACCATAGCATGCAAATGCCTGCATTCACACATGAATGCATGCACACACACAATAAGCAGTTTATGCTGCAGCTCTTGATCAATAAAAATGTGAGAAAGACTTCCAGTCTCAGAGTGTCGATGCAGAGGAACTGCCTGCAGAGGCTGTACCAGCTGCTGAGAGAGCCAGTGGAGTGCAGCTCAGGCTCGGTGACCAGGGATGAAGCTTCACATCAGTTCTTGTCTCACTGCGAAAGCCTGTGAGCCCTCTTTGGCTGAGTAGTTCAGAGCGGGGTGAGGGGGGCACGCTTCTCCAGGGGGCCCCGGTTCGATTCCAAGCACACATGTAATGGTTCACAACTCTCTATAGTGTTGCCCTCTTTGCGTATATTTGTGTCATATCATTTACCACATTTATTATTCATTCGACAAATAGTTAATGGGCACTTACCACATTTTAAAACTCCCTTTTAAAATCTGTACTCTAGTAGACACAGTAGACAATAAAACAAAAACTAAGTAAGCCATGTAGACTTACATCTCGGGGAAAACGGAAGCGTCAGGAGGGTAGGGACAGAATGCAACGTAAGTAACAGCACCAAGGTGAGCTTCACTGATAATGCCGTGTTTACGCAAGACTTGAATGGGTTGTAGGAGTGAGCCAAGCAAATACTTGGGAAAAACCACTTCAGGAACAAGAAACATTCGCGCAAAGTCTAGATGGTGGCGAAACCTTCTGAGCAGGTGTAACCCAAGAGTGCCTCACTGCTGGAGGACAGTAAGAGAGAGGGCAGACAGACCCGAGTAGGGGGGTAGGGCCTGATTATGTGGGTACCCCATTGCACTGGAAGGACTCCAGCTTTACTCTGAGGGAAACGGAAGCCACGGGGTCAGAGCACAGGACTGATCCAGGTTTGTTTCTTTTGTTGTGGTTGAGTTGGGGGCAGGGGGCATGGTGTTGTTTGGTTTTGTTTTTTGAGACAAGGTCGTATGTAGCCCAGCTGGCCTCTAGGTACTAAAGGATAACCTTGAGCTTCTGAGCCTTCTGCCTGGACCTCTAAAACGCTGGGATCACAGATATGTGACCCATGTTTTACAGCAATCACGGACTATCACGTTGAGGACAGAAGCAGACAGTCAATTCTGGTGGCAAGCAGAAAATGCTGGTGGCTGGGAGCATCATTTATTATCTTTTATCTATTTATTTTTTAATTCTATTTTATATACGTGAGTGTTTTGCCTGCTTGTGTGTCTATGCACCTGGAGGCCAGAAGAGAGAATTTGATCTCCTGGGACTGGAGTTGGAGACATAAGTTGGAGTTATAAGCTGTCACGTGTATGCTGGGAATAGAACCCGAAAGTGTCTTTAAACATCCCAGTCATGTCTGTCAGCCCCTACTGAATTGCATTTTCTGAGTTTAAGAAGTGGATTTTATTTAGCTTTTTATCTCAGGTGCTCAGCACTGTCTAAAAGTCATTACCAAAAGACGGAAGGAATAAAGGAGAAAAATGTGGAAGAGAAGAACGGCTATTAAGCTGGCCAAAGAAAAAGGAAAACACTAGTAATCGGGGAGGTCTTTGCAGATGGACCAGCCTTTTAAAATCGTAAACTTGTGATTTACTTCGGCAGTTTGCCAAGGAGAAGGGCCACCTGAACACGTCCTAATTCCACAGGCACGTTTCCCAGACGACACTCGGCACTCGGCAGCTCCCCCTCCCGAAGCAGAGGCCAGCAGCGGGCTCTCCTTACTTGGAGAAGCTTGTCGTAACGCTCCGCAGACATCAGGAAGCGGCCATCCTCAAGCTGCATCTCCCGGTTCTCCAGCAAGTTGTTCAACACTGGAAGCACGTTTCTCTCTGCCTTCTCCAGGCCTTCCAAAACCAGCGTCCTGCCTTCCGTGGCAGCGCGGACAGCACACTATTTCCAAGAAACACAAAGGCAAAATGAGAACACAGAGGGCATGGCCCGGCCTGATGGTACTTGCACTGGAACGAAGCATGTTCCCTGTTAGAGAGACTGAGAATCAGGACAGGTGGATTCTATCTTAATTTTATTTTCTCTGCCTGTCTGATCTTGGGCAAATGATTTTACCTCTTTGTGCCTGTTTATTCATCTGTTAAATGAAGAGTCAGAAATGAGCTCCAGGGTTTTTTGCAACATTACATTTTAGATTACACAGCCAATGAAATAGAAAACTAACAGTTATCTATGAACGGGTAACGGAATTAAACAAGAAAACAGCTTCCTTAATTAGAGAAGAGAAACAAAGGTAGCAGTTGGGCTTCTCTGTTCCTTAAGTGTCTTGTGAGGACCAAAACGCGAGGCAGGGAAGTTTGAAGACCCCGATGTTTGCAAATGAGTCATTTAAACAAACTCTGTTTCCAGTGTGATGTCCAATGCTGACAACTTTACACATTTGGTTGACTGAATTAATGAGTACTGTATCTCCACGGACTTAAGAAAATCGTAATGGAGGGAAATAGGGAGTAAATGATAATGGACCAGAAAACGATGAAGCCTCTCCTTCGACTGACAGGTCCTGAACACAAACATTTACATCAAAATCCTTGAAAACTGGCTTGAAAGGAAAATCTAATTCACGTTTCTCTGCATGCAACATAGAACTAATGCTGTTAACTATATATATTGCCACTCCTTAAAATCATCTTTGGCCTCATGACACGAGTCTCTTAGAACAATAACCTCTTCTGCTCTGTCTTTGTTACGTGTGGGTCCAGAGTTAAAGTCGCAACCCACAGCTTGCATTACTTCTAAGGAATCTCCATCACACAGTCCAGATACCTTTTCTATGCTAATGGCTTTCCGATCTCAAGCTCTCCCAAGCTTCAGATCCACATGGATGCACTGCATGGATGTCTGCAACCAGACCCCACAGCACCCCAGATGCCCCTGTACCACACTGAGCAAGTCCCATTTCCTCCAAATCTGCTTCATTTCTATTCTCGTCTTCTTTTCATGCTGTGATAAACAGACTCCATGACCAAAGGCAACTGAGAAAGAAAGGTCTGTCTTACAACTCCCAGGTAACAGTCTATCACTCCGGAAATTCAAGAAGATACTCAAGGCCGAGACCCCAAAGCAAAAACCACACAAGAATGCTGCTGCTTACCCATCTGCTCTCCATAGCTTGCTTAGGTCCCTTTATAAACCCAAACCACCTGCCTCCGCCTGGCACTGCCTGCAGTGGGCGGGGGCTGGGCTCTCCCACATCATTAATCAACAAGATGTCCACAGACATTCTGATGGAAGCAATTCCGCAATGGAGGTTCTCTCTTCCCAAACGACTTCAGAAATGGGGTAATCAAGTTTTTGCTGTGTCAACAAAACTACCCAGCACATCTTTAAGGTGGCAATACCATTCATTTTTGACAGGGTCTCACAGTATCTCATCTCCTAGGTTCAATTTATCTCCATATTCTGATCATCTAATATCCTTAATTGAATTTGAACTTATCCAGCATGGTGAGTGGCCTGACATCCCAGGACACAGGAGACTGAGGCAAGAGGAAGACTAGTGAAGGCCAGCTTGGATCTACCTTGTTGCAAAAAAAAAAAAAAAAAAAAAAAGGAAGGAAGGAAGGAAGGAAGGAAGGAAGGAAGGAAAGGGAAGGGGAAAGGGAAGGGGAGGAAGGAAGGAAATAAGCGAGGCCAAAATATTTCTCCACTCACCCCTTTCTACTCCTCCCCTAGTTCAGACCCTCTTTATCCTCCGGATCTCTCCTCTAAGAGTCAAGGCTGCTCAATTTACTATCTCAGCCTACTAAAATACGGCCATGTGCAACATCTCCTGCCACCCTTTGCTTCACGTGCAGTCTTCAGTGACAATGAACTTGTGTGATTCCCCCGTACACAACTGCTCGACTAGAAAATCTCCATCTTTACTTACAATGACCTTTTTACCTTAAACTTAATTTTCCCTTTAGTGATTAACTCAAAAAAGGGCTAACCACTCCCGATCCCCCTATCCAATAGCCAGAGAAATTTCGGGAGAACTACAGCATTTATTTTCCAAATATCAAAGAAAAAGCAGGAATTTCTTAATCAGGATTTCCTTTAAATAAATTGTTGAATTTTGTACTACATAACGAAGAGTTAATTTACTTCAGGTATCTCTGAACTATTATAAGAAAATAAGATTCAGGTCTAATGATAGACTAAAGATAATTATCCCATTATAAGAAAAAGATCAGTTCAAATCTATCATTACTGCTACTATTTTGATTTTCTTCCATGACACTGACCATCATCTCATGGTATTTATTTATTCCTTGTTATTGAATGAATCAAGGTGACCTCTGGGCCCTGAGAAACTGGGTAATGAGGATCTTGCCTCTGATACCTGTGTACAGAACAAAACCAGAACTACAGTTTCTGGGCTATCAAAACTCAAAACAACAACCTGGCACAGAAGGGCATGGGATGCTTGCTTATAAAAACACGTTTCAGGTGAGATTTCAATTAAGCTATCTTTCACAAGAAACCCACATTCTCAAAAACTCATTGCTCATAAAAAAAAAAATCACCACAGGTAGCAAAACTCTTTTTAAATTAAGTTTTTATCAACTCTTATTATAAGACAAACTATTTGACTTTTAAAAGCTTCAGAGATAAAAATGCATGTTCGAGAAAAATCAGAAATACACAGATCAAAACTTCATAGTTTACCAACTACAGGCAGGAAAAGCAACATCTCAGAACACGAGACGGAGGGAATATGCAGCTCTGTCTTCCTTCACCTCACAGGTACCATTGACCCACTACACACAAAATCCAGAGAAGGCATGCAGAGATCAGAAACAGATGCCAAACATGACAAGATTATTTCATCTACTCTAATGGACGTATTGCAATGGGAAACTAAGGAAGTGATGGATGAAAAAGACAGTACCCTAGTGATCCTGGGAAAACCTCACCCATGCTGCACCTCTTCTCCAGAGCGAATCTCACACAGGAGGGACCTCAGGCCAAGAACCTTGCTACTACTGGCTGGAGAGATGGCTCAGCAGTTAAGAGCATTGGCTGCTCTTCCAGAGGACCCAGGTTCAATTCCCAGAACCACATGAAAACTGTAACTGTCTGTAACTCCAGTTCCAGTGCGTCAAACACTCTCACAAGGCATACATGCAAGCAAAACACCAATACACATAAAATAACAATAAATTTTTTTAAAAAGGACCCTACTACTAAAGAATAGAGGAAAAAATCGTCATTTGGAAGTCATCACAATTGTGGCAGGCAAGGATCACAGTAGATGGTAGCATTTTTAGGAGAAACTAGTATCTGTATACACTCAAACATCTTCCCATAAGACATCATAAGTGACAAGAACAACAGAAACAAACAATACTGTGTAGCAGGCTTTCTTTTGAGCCACCAACCAGCCCCCAAATCATGACACAGAGACTTATTATTAATTGTGAATGCTCGGCCTTATCTTATGCTTGTTCCACTAGCTCTTATAACTTAATATAACCTGTTTATCTTCATCTATGTTTTGTCTCGGGGCTTTTTACCTTTCTTTCATTCTGTATGTCCTACTTTTCTTACTTCTTCCATGTCTGGCGTCTTCCTCTCTTTCTCTGTCATTCTCTCCTTCTCGAACCTAGATTTCTGCTATTTATTCTCTCTGCCCACCAGCTCCGCCTATCCCTCAACTGTCTAGCTATTGGCCATTCTGCTTTTTATTAGACCAATAGGGTGCCTTAGGCAGGCAAGGTAAAACAGCAACACATCTTTACATAGTTAAACAAATGCAGCATAAACAAAAGTAACACACCTTTACATAGTTAAGGTGATATCCTGCAGCATAAACAAACATAACACACCTTTACATAGTTAAAGTAATATTCCACGACAACACTGAAGAACTGCAAGAGCCCAGTCTAACCATGTGGTCAAAACCAATGTTGCCAATAATGGGCTCCACCAGTTTCGTACAGGAGGGCTTCTGACGCAGTGCTAGGGTGGACACGTCATCACTTCTACATAGTCTTAACAAGACTGCATCATTTCAAGCATGAGGAGACAGCAGACAAACCAAAACTGAGCAACAGTCTCGGGAAGTGCTGGCCATGAAGAGAAGGACAAATCCTGCTGCAGGAACCCGGCTGGGCACTGTGTGGGTAGTAGCAGCCATTTGTTGAATGATTCAAAATGTGGGTGTATTGAAATGAGGAGGAAGAAATTGTGGATAAATACAGAGAAGACAGTACTTAATTACTGAAAAAAAAAAAAAACTTAGAGAGGTTTTACTTGGTTTTGGAGTGAGCCCTCTGTGAAGTCTCTATGAGGTCCATAGCTCAACTAAGAATGTAAAAAACAGTCAATCTCTCCAACTGTTTTCCAATTTGACATCAGTTATTTATAAATTTTATGCTCTATGTGGAAATAAGTTGGCTCTTGCACATCATAGTTGAATCCAAGCATGAGGATATGAAGAGAATTACTGAGCTACTTTGCTTTCTGTTGCTGTGATAAACACTAGAATGAAACTCAACTTGGGGAGGAAGGGGGTTTATTTGGCTCACAGTTTACAGTCCAACCTCAGAAGCCCTGGCAGTACCTGAAGCAGGCACCAGGAGGCAGGAACTGGAGCAGACACCGCAGAGGAGTGCTGTGTGCTGGCTTGCTTCTCCTGGCTCGTTTAGCTACCTTGTTTTTTAATGAAATGTATCCATTTATTTACTTTACATCCCGACCACAGCTTCCCCCTCCCTCCTCTCCTCTCATTCCCTCCCCCATCCTCCCATCCCCACCCCACTCCCATCCACTCCTCTGTTTCTCTTCAGAAAGGGGCACTTCCTATAGGTGTCAACAAAGCACAGCATGTCAAGTTGAAGTAGGACTAAGCTCCTCCCCTCATATTAAGGCTTGGTAAGGCAACCCAGCATGAGGAATAGGTTCCCAAAAGCCTGCCAAAGCATCAAGAACAGGCCCCACTCTCATGGCTAGGAGTCCCACAAGTAGACCAACCTATACAACTGTCAAACATATGCAGCGCACCTAGGTCAGTCCCATGTGGGCTCCTTGGCTGTTGATCCAGTGTCTGTGAGCTCCTATGAGGCCAGGTGAGTTGTCTCTGTGGGTTCCCTTGTAATGACCTTGAGCCCCTGGCTCATACAATCCTTCCCCCCTCTCTTCAACAGCATTTCCAGAGCTTGGCCCAGTGCTTGCCTGGGTTGGGTCAAGATAGAGAGAGAAAGTAATGAAAGAGATGTCTTTATGGGGAAGGGGGCCATTTGGAGGGTCAGGTAGGAACCTGGTACAAAGTAAACTCCCAGGAATCCACACGGATGACCCCAGCTAAGACTCCTAGTAATAGTGGATAGGTCACCTGAACTGGCCATCTCCTGGAATCAGACTGGTAACTACCCTAATTGTCATCAGAGAGCCTTTGTCCAGTGACTGATGGAAGCGGATGCAGAGATCCACAGCTACCTTTCTTATACAACCCAGACGGAACTGCTTAGGGATGGCACTGCCCATGGTGGGTTAGGCTTTCTTACATAATTAGCAATCAAGAAAATGCCTCACTCACATGCCCACTGGCCAATCTGGTGGAGGGACCCCAGTTTGTGACAAAAATAAACCAACACAATTATAAACTTTAAAAACAATAAATTCTGTAAAGGGAAGAAAAAATAAAATAATGACAAGCAAAGAATCAAAAAAGATTTTTAACTTCTCATGTGACCTCTGGTAACACGGTTGTAAGTCAGAAGCATTCAGTTCCTATCTACGTGCACATTGGGGGGGGGGGGGAGCCGAGGAAGCCCTGAGTAAACTCATATTGTTGACATGGGCACGGCCATGTCAAGGACCTCAGACCCACGGGGACTGCCAAAGCCTCCCCCTACCCCAAGCTCAGAGGGCTGGCAAATCCTTCTCAGTGTGTGCAGTACAAATGTTGACCAACGATTGACCAGTCAGCACAAAACCGGCAACTGCAGCCTCCCCCGGGGTCGCTGCAATGGAGGCCGCTGCTTACAGACTGCCAACTACTAGCCAACCCTCCGCCTGTGCTGTCCATAATGAACACGCTGAGCTTCAGGGGGGTGGGGTGGGTGGTACTGCTCCACTGCAGTGAGCCCAGCCCGCCCAAGCCCAGCTTCTCTGGACATGTGTCTGTCTTCGTTCCCTGCCTCTCCAGACGGGTCAAGTCCCTGAAGTTCACAAATTGGGGTGCATATTTAAACTTTCGAGGTGGTAGACAAGAGCGTTAGCTGACGGGAAAGGGCCCTAGGCACATGCTCTGTGGTAAGGAAATCAGAGGCACTGGACTTAACGAGCCAGTACTAGTCACTGCCTCGGTTACCAAACCACTTCCTGATGCCGCCTCTGTAAGTGCCTATGGCATTATTTAGATGCTTTAATCAGCACTTTCAGACTTTATTACCATAATCTGATTACATTTACAGAGAATAAAATTTAACAATAAGAAAGTACTTTAACATACCAATGATGTTCCGGGCCATGTATAAGCTTCCACTTAGTTGGATAGAAAAAAAAAAATGCTACACATTGTGCCCGATACAGGACAAGCATCTCGCCCTCCCTCAGTGATGTCCCCTCTGGCCCATGTCTGCTCATTACTGATGTGAGAAGGAGTGATGCTGGCCTGCCCTGTACGCGCTGCATCTCCCTAGCAAGATCCACTGGTCCTCAGAGGAGAGCCCTCACCTCTACAGCTGTCATAAAGCTGGTCACCGCAGGCCACACACATTTATGGATTAGCAACACAACTGCTCGGTTAAGGAACACCGTTACATAAGCCCGGGATAAAGGAAGGACACTGCTGTCTACGCCTACATTTGCTGTGAGAACAGAACAAGGTTAAGTACGAGCTTGAGAAAATTACTCCGGGTACCATGAAGCTTTTCTATACAGACTGGTAAACACTGTGCATTTTCTCTTGAGATTTTCAAAACTATAAAAGAGCAGTGCACATGCCTTTTTATGGCATGACTAGCTGTGGCAGTCTCTCAGAAGAGCAGTCACCAACTTCAAAGAGTCTTTCTTGTCTGTCAAGAGACAGGGACCTAATTCTGTCAAATAAAAATCAGGAAAAAACATAGTAAGATCCTGCTGACCCAGCTAGCTCATACCTCGGCTTTAATAACCCGACCTTTCCGTGGACATAAAGGAGTCCAAAGGAAAAGCAGGTCCATGGCCTGTTCTAGATTTGCTTCCAATTTGATAAGACCTGAGGCAAGTAATTAATCTGGAAGTCTGTGGCCTCATTTACAAAATGATAGCATCCTCAAGGGGTATCCAGAATGTAACAATTTCAATATCAAAGCAGTACTAGAACAAAAAAGTAATGCTATTTATTAAAATGTAAATCACTGCTAACACAGTCATTATTTAATGAAAATAGATTTCAAAAAGCTTCCCATTTACTCAAAAAACTATAGTGTAAAAGTACTGCAGGGGGCGGGAGGGAGAAAAATGAAAACTTACAATGTAAGGTTTTTACTCTGTGAGTGTGTATGTACACATATAAGTGCAAGTACACACGTAAGCACGGAAACCCAAGGTCAACACTGAGTGTCTCCAATCACTCTCCATTTTATTTTTTGAGACAGGGTCCTGAGTCTTGAACTCACAAATTCTGCTACACCAGCTGGCCGGCAAGTTCAAGAGATCGGCCTCTATCTGCCCTGTCTCCACCCCACCTGCCCCCCAGCACTAGGGTTACAGATATGGAACTGCCTGGTTAGTATACGGGCGCAAGGAATCCACACTCAGGACTTCATACTGTGCAGTAGGCACTCTACGGAGCTCAACCATCTCCCCAGCCCCAGACCTTCATTTTAAAATATCAGAAGAGTAAACCTTTTCTCCACCGAACAGCACAAATAAATATCAGATAGGATAGACTATTTTTTGTTTGCTGCTCTAGTCTGAATGTGTCTCTCAAGGAACATGAGTCCGATACTTAATCCTCAATGCAACAGGTTAAGACCTGGGGTCTTTAAAGGGTAATTAGGTTTTGAAGGCTACTTACCATGAACGGATTAATGCCATTACCTTAAATGTGGGTTAGTTATATGCAAAGGATGAATCTGGCCTGTATCTTCTCTCAACTATCTTTTTTATTCCTTTTCTTTCTTCCTGCCCCTCTTCCATGCTCTTTGCCCTTCTACCTTTCTGTCAAGAAAGCTCTCCTCAGATAAAAGCCCCTCCTCAATCTTGGACTTGCCAGCTTTCAGAGCTGTGAGCCAAATAACTTTCTGGTCCTTATCCCAGTCTCGGGCATTCTGTTACAGTAACACAAAGCTGCAGTAAGTTACTCTTCCTATTTACTTTCCATGGATGACTTGGTGTAGTCAGGTTCACCTTTGGGCCTTCATTCTTTCAATGAGGTTAAAAATCAAATGAGATAACCCCCAGAACACAGCAAGTTATCAAGAAGCAATCAGTGATGTGGTATAGTGGCACACAACTTTAACTCCAACACTTGGGAGGCAGAGGCAAAGAAATCTCTGTGAGTTCAAGGCCAGCCTGGTCTACACAGTGAGCTACAGGATAGCCAGGGCTACATAGTGAGATCCTGTCTTGGGGAAGAAAAAAAAAATCACCAACCAGTGGATATTAGTCAACAATACTTTAAAAAAAAGGAAGGAAGGGAGGGAGGGAGAGGGAGGGAGGGAGGGAGGGAGGGAGGGACTGACTTACTCCTGTTTTTTTGTAAGACACAGATAGAACTAGAAACCACTGGAATAAATAACCCAGACACAGAAGACAAGTTCCACATGATCTTACTTACATACAGAATCTAAAGAACTTTATCTGGTGGTTACCAATGGCCAAGAGAGCAGGGGAGATCAGGGAAAGAAGGTGATGATCAGTAGGTACTGGGTTATATTAGAAAGGAGCTCGGTTCAGGTGTGATATTCACAGGAGGATGCCAATACATGACAGCATACTATGTTTCAAGAAGCTAGTGGAAAGAACTCTGAATGCCTTACCACGAGAATTTTGTTTGTTCTTATCCTTATATACCTCATGGATTCATTTCAGAGTCTAGAACAACCTGAATAACTAATATTAATATGTGTTTACTAAACAATGTTCTCTTTTTGTCAAAAAAAAAAAAGATAACTGGACAAGGTAAGGGCTAATTTGTAGCAGGAATACCCTTAGGTATAGTTTTAATCTGCACATGCATGAACTCTATGGCCTTGGCCTCCTTAGAACTATGACCCAATCAAGGAAGCTAAATGACCTATTTTTACAAATACAAAGCATAATTCATTTTGCCTTGATTATAATATCTGACCCAAATAAACTGCAAATACATAATTACATGGCACTGACATTCAGTTATTAATGTAACAATTAAAGCCAAGCCTAATTTCCTTTAAAAAAAAAAAAAAAAAAAAAGGTATTGTTACAATGATGAGCAGCAGTACGTGGTCACCGCCGCTGTCAATGGCCAGCATCATGACTTCTGGGTGAAGTAATAGACTCACATCCTCTCTCTGCTACTAGTCAGTTCTGTGACTCTAGCCATGGAGGCCTGTTATCTCATCTGTAAGACAGGGACAACGTCTCCTCGCCATCTCACTGGATATTCTTAACCTTGATCTCACCAATCTACCACACAGTTCATACTAAATAGACAGGGAAGAGTTGGTGTCAGCACAAGAGCGACACAATTAAGAGCCAGGGCCAAGGCCTGAGCTCTGATTGCCAGAAACGCCAGAATAAAGACAGAATTTTCCCAACTGTGATAATTATAGCACAAAACAGTGGAGTTGGAAATAGTCTGGCAAAAGTGCCAGAACCTAGCCACTCTTCATAACCTTGTTTCCATGTGGAGATGTTTTCCAAATTTCAAATATTTCACCCATGAATGAGTTTCCAGAATACAACTTTGTAAGTTCAATAAGTATATGAGGAAAATATGCTTCAGAATCCATGGATGAGATGGGGTCTATGCCTCCTTGTCTGTTCCAGTCAATGAAAGGCATTTAGACAAGATAAAACTCTCATTTCTGATCGATGGCATGATGTGGTTCAATTTATTAAGAGTTGCTTTTATGACCTGTAACATTTGAATGATGTGATTTTGCTTTTTTAAAGACTTGGGGCATTTTTTTTCTATTAACAATGAAGATCAAAAATAATCTAAAATAGAAGAGAATACATTAAAATCTTATATAAGTGTTTACTCTGTGCTTCATACTAAATATGTACTATATACATCATTGAATTTCACATTACCACATAAAGGAATTTAACAAGACTACAATATAATGAGTGCCTGACTTAGAAATCATTCAATCTTGTCTTTCTACTCCCCAAACCATTTGGGGTTAAAGATCAATCTCCTCTTTGTCAGGGTAAAATTATAAATGTAAATTATTTGTACTATAGCTAATCTTTGTTTCCTTGTACTTGAATAACATAAGCAATTATAAACCTGACTTAAAAGTCTTTTTTACCCCAGCTCTTTGGAGTCATGTGACAATCACAACATTAATGACAACATCAAGTTCACAAGAAAATTCTGGCAAGATTACAAAACAGTGATTGGAGAATTTGGTTTAGTTTTCTGTTTTCTAGGTTAGTTTACCTTCTAGGGTGAATGAAAGTTAAAATGTGGGCAAAATATTGATATGGTCTCCTTATTGCTCAGCGGGTGTCCAAGTGATGGTTTTCACAGTTTGCTCTGCGCAGGTCCTCCCTGAGCCTTACAAAGGCATCGAGAAGATTCCCATGGAATACTAACAGGACCTTTGTAGCAACTGGGCAACTGCAGCAAACCTTTACAGTGATGCCTGAGGCAGAGTCCAGCATCTTCCTGAGGAGCTCTGACTTTCTCTGTCAGTACTGCTCTCCTTTTCCACTGACTGGGAGATTAGTGAAGTGATAGCCAATGAATTCTAAAAATTACAACCTACGTAAAAGTCAGAAATGCAAGTTAAAGCCTGTCAATTTTGAGAAGTATACAGAGACCCAATGATGACAAGACTCCATGAAGCAATGTGCACTGTTAAGAGCATGAGTGGGTGTCCTTCCTGGAAAGAAAGCTGGCCATAAATGTGGGGATCTTTAAAAAGTCCCACTCTGCCCATTAAGAATTGTACTTCTAAGCCAGGCGGTGGTGGTGCACACTTTTAAGCCCAGCACTCAGGAAGCAGAGGCAGGTGGATTTCTGTGCGTTCAAGGCCAGCCTGGTCTACAAAGCAAGTTCCAAGAAAGGCGCAAAGCTACACAGAGAGAGACCCTGTCTCGAAAAAACAAAAACAAACAAACAAAAGAATTGTACTTCTAGGATCCACACCACTCATCAGATCATAACACGATTTAAGTACAACAATATTCAACAAACGTTACTTGTAATATTGAGAAGCCACAATAAATTTCATGGTTGGCAATATGAGAGGGCACACAAAATGGAACATATATAATTTCACTACTCTATTTGTACTATTACTATTTGTATTTACTATTTATTATTATTATTATGTAATTTTACTATTACTATTATATAAAAGCATATATTTTTACTATTACTATTACTATTGGTGAACTATTGTACAGATATTTAAATAACATATTTCAAAGAAATACTGAATGTCTCTTAATTTAAAAAGATACCATGTATAAAAAGGAATGCTGAAATTTCATATATGATATTCCATTTTTGTAAAAATTATTATAAAAAAAATATATTATGATAAATACATATGCTTATGGACAGAAAACTATAGAAAATATTCATAGTATTTGTCTTTGTAAAGAATATAACAAGTCATTTAAAATCCCTAATATAACATGGACATCGTAACATATTAACCACACTGAAAATGACAAATGTTCTCCCATTACTCGTGGATAGCTACAGGCATTGTTTCATCTGTTGATCTATCAGGTTACGGCATTACCTGGTGGTGACTAAATCCCAGCACTCGGGAGGCAGAGCAAGGCGGATCTCTGTGAGTTCGAGGCTAGCCCGGGCTACCAAGTGAGTTCCAGGAAAGGCGCAAAGCTACACAGAGAAACCCTGTCTCGAAAAACCAAAAAAAAAAAAAAAAAAAAAAAAAAAAAAAAAAAAAAAGTAGAGGGGAGGTGGGGGGAGGGGAGGGGAAGAGAGGAGGGAAGAGGACTCAAATTCAGTGGTTAAAAAGGTAGAGGGGAGGTGGGGAGGGGAGGGGAGGAGAGGAGGGAGGGGAAACTGCAGTCAGGATGTAAATAAATTATTAATAAAAAATGCCTACTCAAAGTCAGGCATTAAATGGGGAGGCAACTCTGAACTTATCTAAGCATCTTTATTCATTTTATTCTCTTTTACAAGTGTTTATAAATGCTGCTGCTTTTTCCTCAGCTCAGTTTTACTGAAATCATACTAAATAAAATGTTCTGAATTCTGTAATAAAGAAAGAAAAGAAAAGAACGGATATTAAGGAAATAAAAGGATTTCTTAAAGGACTTAGGGTTTTACAGTGTGCCTAGGTGGCAATCAATTAGCAGCTTTGTCTACCTAGAATTCAAATGGGAATTATACCTTGTGATAATTCAAAATAGACATTTAAAGAGTCGATATTTGGATGGAGAGACAGCCCAGCAGAAAGAGAGCTTGCTGCAATTCCAGAGGCTCTGGACTCAGCTCCTAGCACACACACTCAACCACTTATAAGTGCAGTTCCTGAAGACTGTCACCCTCTCTGATCTCTGTAGGCCTCACACACAGGTAGCACACACTGGCACATATACATAAAATAAAAATAAGTTTTTCTTAAGGATCAATGACTTGTCCACAGGAAAGCCAACTCTTCTTAGTCATGCCTTTTTCTTTTCAATTTACTTAAAAAAATTGCCAAGGTTGGCCAGTTGTGTTCCAGTTTTGAGTGCCAGAGATGACTATATTCTAATAGGAAAAAGCAGACAATAAATGTGGAAGCCAAGGGGAGTTCACATGTTGATGCCATGTTAGGCTGTGTTACAGAGTTTGGATTTTATTTTGTTATGAAGTAATTGCATGCCTTTAAGCAAGGGCCCGTCAACCAGAAAAATATAAATTTAAATGTCTAAACCTCAAAAGAGTCCGAGGCAATTGAAAGAGCCAATATGCCCACATGCCTATATTCAGGCACAGGCTCGGAAGGTGTCTGTGTGCTACAGCATGCTAAGAACCAATGTGCATCATAAGTAAGCTTCACCAAGAAAGCAGGGAGTGTAAAATACACCATACATTTATATGGTTCTTCAAACATTTTATAGACTGTAGCAGCTGTGAAATATGTGTCATCTGAAAAGACATTTTTTGTTTTTTAAGAATGGCAGAAATTTCATGAAAATAATTTACATTTTGGACTGGAGAGATGACTCAGCAGTTAAGAACACAGACTATTCTTCCAGAGTGCAGGGTTTGATTCCCAGCACTCACATGGCAGCTCACAACTGTCTGTAACTCCAGTCCCAGGGGATCTGATGCCCTCTTTTGTCTTTATGGGCTCTGTAGGCATGAGGTGCACAAGACACAGGTAAAATAAAATACCCATGAATATAAAATAAATTTCAAAAGAAAATAAATCTTGCAATGAATACGCATCAATAAAATAACTGTTAAGAATTTTTTAAATTTTATTTTATATGTGTGAGTATTTTGTAGGCTAGAATGACTATGAACCTCATGCATTCCTGGAGTCCTCAGAGGCCAGAAGAGGGTGTCAGATCCCCTTGGACTGGAGTTACAGACAACTGCGAGCCCCCAAAACTGTGGGTGCTCAGAATTGAACCTCTAGAAGAGTAGCTGGTGCTCTTAGCTACTAAGCCATCTCTCCAATCCAAAAAAAAAAAAAAAATTTTAAAGATAATTAAAATTCACAAACAAAAAAATCTTCAGCTCATCAAAAAACTTAGCTTCCTAAAGTAATTCCATTTCTGCAAAGTCAAAGCCACTTTTAAAGTAGAAGACACATTAAAACCCACGATAAGACTGGAGAGTCGGTTAGGAAATCACAAGCCACAGCTGTCAACCTCTGGCATCAGAACCCAACGTCCGTGAGCACAAGCAGTTCTCAGAGAGGTTCCTTTCAAATGCACTCACGAGCATCATCCAAGAAGGGTTGTTTTTTTTTTTTTAATTGTGGGAAAGGTGAAGGTTTCAGGCTTTCATACTAATAATACTACGTCTGGCTGCCATCACTTCATGTGACTGCCAAGTATCTTCATTTTACGTACATTTTTCATTTGGTAACAGTCAGCTAATTCAAGAAATGTGAATATTGTGTTCCACAAAACACTTACACTCAGCATTATACTCTTAATTATAAAGAATGTGCCCATTAAAAACAAAACAAAAAAACCTTTAAACTTCACAAAGAGCTTGCTGTGGTGGGGTACTTATAAACCAGATTACTTGGGAGTTGGGGCAGAACTTTTGTCTGAAAATAGGCAAGCATGCACACACATGCACGCACGCACTAACGCACTCTTAAAACAACCACCCCCTCCCCAGCTCCCCAGATCCTATGATTCACAACAGAAATGCCCCTACAGGCCACGTTTCGAACACTTATTCCCAGCTGGCAGTACTGTTTCAGGAAACTGGAACTGGTGGGAGGTGGAGCCTGGCGGATGGAATTGAACCACTCCAGGCAAGTCTTTGAAGGTTCGACTCCAGCCCCTGGTTACAGCCCACTCTCTTCCTGCTTCCTGGTCTATGAGCACAGAACAGTCTCTGGCACCCACTCCACCACTGGGACTTCCCTGCCAGACTGGACTGAAAGCACTCAGAAACCGTTGAGAGCAATGAGCTCCTCCCTTAGCTGTCCCTGTAGGGTATTCTGGTTACAGAGACACAACAGAAACAGTTGATCTCACTCCAGGTTTCTAATCTTACATCTACAACTCTAGCTCCTTGTGCAGCTTCTGGAAGATTTCAGTGTGCACAAGAACAGACGTGTTCTTCTATCACAAATGAGATCATATACTGTCTTACCAATTCTTCCCACTCATACTCTGGACTTCTTATTAGGAGAACTAGTGCCTCAACCCATGTTGTGCATGCACACGTGTGCACTAGGACTTAAACCCAGGTCCTCGTACCTGCCAGGCAACTACTTTTTCATAACGCTACAGTCCAGCCTCATTTCAATCTTTTTAATTGCCACAGTGGTTTATTTAGTGGTTACAAAGGTTTACAATGATTTATTTCATTAACCTCTTCAATATGTGTCATTACTGTTTTCAATTAGTTTTCTGATTTTGAACATACTACAACAAATATTGTAGAACTTTGTTCTTTTGAACATATTTGTGTAGAGGGCACAGAGATCTCTGTGCTCACCGACACATGCTAGGGGAACCTGGAATATTAAGCACACAGAGTTGTTTCTTCAAGGGAAGGAATGAAAAACCTGTTTTCTACCCAGAAGGCTGGAGCAGACGTGCATTCTAGCCTGGTGAGCTTGACTCAATCTGTGTGGCTGGAGACTTTCCAGCCCCAGACCCTCTTCCAGACCATTCTTGCAAACTTGTTTTTCTCGTCAATCTACAGAACCTATCTGTATGGACAGTGTCACATGTACTTTACCAAGAGTTTTGATGTAATCATTTTTGATATGTGTTTAGCTGACTTTGTTCCTCGGAGATTTAGACATGCTTTGTTGGGCATGCAGGATTGAGTTAGTCATCACAAGAACAGTTCTCACCAGATTGTGCGTGTTTAAATATGCCAAAATAAAAACTCAGGGTCAGACTTCCAAAGTTTGAACCAACATTGGCCACTGGGCCTTCTTGCCTCCCACAGTCTCTCTGTTGCCTGTGTAGGTCAAAGAGATCCCTCACACACATTTGGGAGAAAAAGAATGTTGGAAATATAACTGTTGAATCCAAATCCATGTGCAGTATCTTTTGTTGAGAGATGGTGTTAATGATGTAGAGGCATCAGCTTCTGAGGCCTCCAGTGGCAAAGCTGTTGATTCTTCTCATCTTTTCTATTAACAATGGACATCAGTGAATTCATTAAAGCTAGACATTTTATGTTTTTTTTTTTTTTGTTTTCGAGACAGTTCTCTGTTACTTTGCCTTTCTGAGCTCATTGGTACCAGCTCAACTCAAAAGATCGCCTGCCTGCTCCCAAGTCTGATTAAGGCGTGCCCCACGCCGCTACATTTTATGTTTTAACTTGCAGTATTTGTAAATAAGGGAGCCAAGTATATCCCCATGAACTCAATGGTTACTACAAATGTTTTCTGTATAACTTGATTATTTATAGTCTTTATCCTATATTCTGTGAGGCATTTGAAAGAACATTTAATAGTTTATGCAATATGTTTTAAGAAAGAAATAATATCCTTCCTCATATTCATAAAATATTATTTTAGTTGATTATCAGCATCTAAGACAAGTCGTCCCCCCCACACACACACACAAAGTTATAATTCCTGGAAATATTTCATTTCATGTGCTTTAATCCACATCTAATTCAGCTTTAGATTGAAAATAGTTATGTTCATGTGCTAGGGATGCTCCTATATTAAAGCAGCCATAATAGCTTTTCTGTAGAAAATGAAGTATCTGCAAGCATGTTATAAGCAGCCACTGAAAAGGAAGAAATCCTGGACTTTAGCTGACATGAGCGAGCACCAGTGACTTCACCCAAGTTCTCTCCTCCAGAGCTAGAGCGAGCCACTTCTAAGAACAAGAACATTGGACCCTAGATCGAATCTGACTTTCACTGACACAAGAGACTCTCTTGCCATTTTAAAAGTCAGTTCCACATAACCCTGGAGTAATCAGTTGCAAGCTGGAGGGTAAGAGCTTGCCTGGTCGATGTAGAAGGCTGTGCCTGCTCGGATCTCCCGGCGCTGCTTGAGGTCGGTTTCGGTGGTGTCTCGTGACAGGGCGATGTATTCCACCTCTCGTTTGGTCAGCTCCTGTAGAACACAGCGCAGTTACTCCAGAGCTAAAACCAAATGACCAGCCTACAATTTAGAGCAACATATCCCACAGAGGCCCTGCCCAGAGAAGAGCATCATAACTGTAATTATAGATTCAAAATAGTTGGAGTCTGAAAAAAATTCAATAAATGGATACTAAAATATACAAATGCTGAGTATGGCAGGGCTTGTCTTCAATCCCAGCACCTGAGAGGCTGAGGCAGATGGATCACTGTGAGCTCAAGGCCAGCTTGGCCTACATAGCAAGTTCCAGGCCAGCCAGGTCTATATAAGAGACACTGTCTCAAAACTTCTCCTCAAAACAGGAACAGAACACACATACACAGCACACCGCACACACACACACACACACACACACGCACACACACATTCACACATGCATATACATATACAAACAAGCACATGTACTCACACATGCACACATACATATGCACACATGCATAAATACATTTGCTCACAGACATGCATGCACAAACACACACATTGTGCTTACACACATGTACACACATATCCTTAGGGCTTCATTTTTACTGTATTCCATCCTACTACTTAAGTAATAAGAATCAAAATTGAATCCTGAAAACCTAAGTTTATCCTGTTGAATTCTTTTTCAAATACCATGAATAATTATTGGGCAACTTTCCTACAAATCATAACAAATTTCTGTAAGTAATATTTATCTTTTTTTTAAGTGTGGTTTCAATTCATTTACTCCATAGTCCAAGGTTTAGCAATTGAATATAGTATCATTGTTAGATACTTTACCAAGTGTGAAACAAAGAATAGAAATCAACAGCTGAAGGAGACAAAAAAGAACAAGAGGAAGAGGAAGCTAAAAAAGGGAGAGAAGAAAAAACCATCTACCCCCCAAAACATGATGTGATCAAGGGGGAAGGAAGGGCATCCAGAAGCTATACATTCTCAGAGCAGTTTACCTACTTGTAAAATCATTTTGCTATAACCTAACAGCGAAGTGCATTGCCCTTGCTTTTACAACGATGAATTAAGAACAATGACATTCTCCAATCAAATACGGGGTACAGTAAACTTCTACAAATCATAGAAATTAATTTACTTAAGGGTAAAGGGAAAAGTTGACAGATGTGTCATCACTGGAGAAGCAGATTTCCACACAGTGGATTGTGTTTCCTTGCAACGAATCCCTGTTTCACATCACGGAACAATACTTGACTGTCATTCAGTTCTTTTAAATCTCTTTGTTCCAGACTGCCGTAGTCTCCAGTATAACGAAAAAGAGGCAAAAGTTTAAAATAGAGAAGATGCAGTCATAAAGATGTAATAATATCAAATGATATTTTCCTAAATATAAATGAATTGTCTGTCTGCAAGAGACAATTCTGGAATAAATTTTCTCCTTTTAGCAGATACCCGCTTCTTCCTTCCAGAACACATCACTAATAACATCATGTCTGCTACTTGAATGGCTGAATGTAACTCCCCTCCCTAAAAACCCTTTTCATTCACAATGACTGGCAAAACTGTATGTGGTTTTTAAAAACAGGTGTGTGTGTGTGTGTGTGTGTGTGTGTGTGTGTGTGTGTGTGTGTGTGTGTGTGTAGACCTGGCTGTTCTGAAACTCGCTCTATAGACAAGGCTAGCCTCAAACTCAGCAATCCTCTGCCTTCTGAGTACAGGGATAAAAGTTCACACATGCCAGCATTTTTTTTAAATTTATTTAAATTTATTTTATGTGCACTGGTGTGAGGGTGTCAGATCCCCTGGAACTAGAGTTACAGACAGTTGTGACTGCCATGTGGGTGCTGGGAATTGAACCAAGGTACCTTCACTTGGTACAATCCACAATTCTAACAACTTCAAAGCCTGGCCAAAAATAAAATCTCAATGAGTTATCACAGTCTTTGAAATGAGTGGGTAAAAGTCCCTCATTCTTAGACAAGACATGTTGCCTTATGTACTAACTAAGGCCAATGCTGTAGTGGCAGGTTACACTTCACACGCTGATTCTGATGTAAAAGTTACGGGCTAGTAAGGGTTCTGGTTCTGATTTGTCCAGTTACTTCTGTCATTCTGGCCACATATACTTGAAAGTTCTACAGTAAACTTGGGCCTGGACAGAGAGCTCAGCAGTCAAGAGCACTCCCTGCTCTTAGGACTGGAGTTCCACATCCTCCTAACTCCAGCTCTTGATGCATCCTCTGGCCTCAGGGAGCATTCACATACATGTGCACACATGAGTGTGTATGTGCATGCATACACATAACACACATACATACACGCTCACATGCAAAAAAAAATGTTTTTAAAAATAAAAGATACACTAAATGTGCCACTGAGGTAAAGTATATAAAACAGATTCCAACAACATAGAAATCAATTCTGCAATAATAAATAACACACGGAAGTTTTTTTTTTTTTTTTTTTTTTTTTTTTTTTTTTTTTTTTTTTTTTTTTGTCTTTTGCTATTAAATCACAAGGAAGTTTTAACAAGGGTTTTTTTCTCCATTCTAAGAAGTTGTCTTCAGAACACAACTTCATCTGAGGATCACTCTTGCCTAAATAAGTAGCACAATGCCTATTAATGCTAACAGGATAGCAGAAAGGCCTTTCAATGTTCTCATTGGCACTGAGATCTGAAGATTTCGGTTCACTTAACAGTTCTTAAAGAACTATGATATTCAAGAGAACACCGTGTCAAAGAGGTGAAATGGGGCTTCAAGTCTAACTCCATCATTTTCTAGCTAAAGACTGAATGGATAAGGCAGTCTTTGTTCGTTTGTTTTCTCGGCTGTTAAACAGGAGAAAAAGCAGTATGTGGCTATGACATTAACAATGCCCTTTCCTTGGGCTCCCTCTGAAAACCACACGACTTCAAAACGTGAAAGGAACTGCTTCGTTTTTAAGTTGTGAACCTGAGATAAGGAAAAAATTCACTAAGTAACTTAAAAGTAAGAGCTTGGGGAGGAGGACAGTAGTGTTGGGTTTTACAGTCTCAGAGTTGCTGATTATGTCTGCTCACTACTCACTGCCTGGATTTATATTTACTCCTCTTTCTTCTTGTTGTTGTTTTTGGTTTTTTCAAGACAGGGTTTCTCTGTGTAGCTTTGGTGCCAGTCCTGGATCTTGCTCTGTAGACCAGGCTGGCCTTGAACTCACAGAGATCCGCCTGGCTCTGCCTCTCAAGGGCTAGGATTAAAGACGTGCTCCACCACCACCACCCAGCCTTATATTTCTTTTCTACTGAAAGTGGAAGGCTTTCTTTCTCATTACAGAATACACACACACACATGTATGTATATATGTATATATCTGTATGCTACTGTTATGAAAGGTCAATGCATACAGGATTCCCAAGCAACTTCTGCTGAGCTCTTTATGAACCAGTCATTGCCTGACGACAGTGCTTATCCTAATGTAGCTAATCCTGATAGTTTTATAAATTCTTCACCTTCACTTACATTATCATTCCCTTTATCAAAGTTAAGACTCTTAGGAAGTGACGAGAACTGAGTGCTCACCAAGTACTGCATGGCAACAGAGCGCCGAAGAGGCCCCGGAGGTCCTATGAGAAAGATATCTTGCCCCAGCAGATCCTTCTGCATTATCCATCTCAGATGCTGGACTATGGACTGAGCTGGAGAGTCTGAAACTTTGAAGAAAAGAAAAAAATGACATGCAAATTTAACAATCATAGCTTTACTATACATTTATAACTATAAAATCACCAAATAATGTAGACTATGTAATGAAAATATGCATTTGGATGGATAGAGTATAAATGATACCAACATTTCAGTTTCACATTAAAATATTATCAATGCTAAAACAGGAAAAAATATCAAACAGACATCAAAGGGTCATATATCCTACATTTCAAAGCACATGAGAACACTGGTATAGTCATTTATAGGTGTTCTTAAAGGAATGAAAGTGCTTTTTATAGATGAGTGAGGAACTAGTGTCATTATTTTATCAGTTTCAAAGCCTAACCTTTTTATTCCAAAGGGAGATATGGCCAGTGATCCCAGACAAATAGTGATCATTACAGACATGAAAAGCTGGAGTCTGCACTAGTATAAAGTTGCAATAGTTGGGAGACACCCAGAGGAATCTATAATTCAAGTCTACTCTGCATCATTTGGTGCATAAGCTTTTCCTAGGAAGGCGAAGACAAATGTCTACTCACAATAGATTGGGCATCAATAACAGACCAAAAGAATAGTTCTGTCCATGTCCAGTTTGGTGACGTAATGAGTCTATTGACTTTACTTACTGGAGGATGGATGTGAAGCTATTTATAGGAATGTGAGTGGCCCCCACAACACCAAGAAGTCCCACTCAACATGGATATGACTTCTTCACTGATTTACAGACAGAGCTCCCCCACTTCATAGCCTCTATCCTCTATACACTCCAGCAGCTGAAGACCACATCATCCGGCAGGATTATACACATATAGAAGAAGAACACAGAAGAAGGGCTGGCTGCAATCTCAGGGGAGGGGCTGATGACCCTTCCCGCCTCCTCCTCCTCTGAGAGAAGGTCAACAGGCCCCAGTGTGGGGAGGGTCTCTGTGGAGAGGCACAGCTACTCTAACTAAGATGAGTAGAGGCTGTTATGCTCAGGACAGCAGACCACAGCCCCATTCTTTTGGAATAAGACTGCTCCAAACAAGGCCGTTCCAAGTCTACTATTAATTAAATAAATCATCAACATGTTCAACTTCTACCTAAGCATTTTCTGAAATGATTAAATTGATATAATTAATTTGTGTTTGTTCACAGGTAAATCACACAATAAGCCAGTGGGTCCATCACCTAAATACACAAGAAAAAAATCTCAGTCTTGTACATCTGGAAATGTAGAAAAGGCCAGGCGCTGTGGTACACACCTTTGACCCCAGCAGTAGGGAGGCAAAGGCAAGAGGATCTCTGTGAGTTCCAGGCCAGCGAGGGCTACATAATGAGATCCCATTATAAAAAGAAAAGGAAAAATAGAAAAGTCTTAAGGGTACTGCTCCAAACAGCACAGAAGACAGGAGAGTGGATAAAATGCACTAGATTCAGAACCCACTTAGGATAAAGTGAGTGATGGGAGCCCCGGTCTCATGTCTAGTGTAAGCACAAAACTGGAAGAGATTGCTCGTGCACACAGTAGTTAACTGTGTAAGAACAAAACCTGAAAAAACTATTACAAAAGGTTGAGGATCTTTCACATGAAAATTTGATGTCTGAAATGCCCCAAAATGTGAAACTTTCTTGAGTGTCCAAGTCACACCACAGTGGAAAATTTCACACTCAACCTCATGTAACAAGTCACTGTCAAAATACAAAGGCACTAAACATAGTGTTTGAAACTATCTTCAAGCTGTATATATAGGGATATGTCAAACATAACCGACCTTCATGCTTAGGCCTGGGTCCCACCCCCAAGATTTCTTATTATAATACAAGCAAATATTAAAAACATTTAAGTGAAATCCATTTAATGGTTACTTCCAACAATATGCCAAACCTTTAAAGATATATAATTGAGTGAAAAAAATAATCACATCTAGTGCCTGACAGTTATGCACATCTTCTCAAAGACCATATTTTCCTACTTTTATTTTTTCCCCCAATAACAGTATTTTCCTCTAGTATTAGGGCTTGATGTGGCAGCAAGGTTTTGGAGAGTGATGAGTGATCAAAGACACTATCATGGTGATGCTAATTGTAATGTCCAAGATAGTCCATCCTGCCCAAGAGACCAATGGCATTCTTACTGAGAATGCTCTATATTTATTCTTATTACTTAAGCACTGTTAATGAATACTCTACAATTAATCACAATTAAGCCCTGAGATATACTTGCTCTCAGTCTCTCCAACCTTCTGCAGGATGAAACTGCTAGGGAGGCAAGTTAGGATGAGCAACCTCTTCCAGTCTTGTGCTTACAATAGACCTGGGACCGGGGCTCACCACTCACTTCATCCTAAGCGGGTTCTGAGTCTAGTGCCTGACAGTTAGTTCCACACGTCTTCTCAAAGACCAGGTTTCCCTACTTTTATTTTTCCCCCAGTCATAGGGCTTAATGTGGTAGCTCACACTTGTGTATCCCCAACACCTGAGGCAGGAGAATGGTAAGAGCTAAAAACTAGGCTGGCCTCCTTAGTTATTCCACGCTGGTTAACTCTGGCCAGCAGGGGTGATGGCACCATCGTCACCGGAGAGTCCAGAGCAGACGAAGGTGTTGCTGAGATTGCCAGTTGCCTCTCAAGCCAGTGATCCTCAGCACACAAGCATCACACTGACGTGGAAGATGCTCCCATAAGTACTCACAGGAGTATGTGCAATTCCCAGGGCCCCATTTTCTGTGGTGTGAAACTGTGTCAAAATATATAAGCAATATTGGCTGTAATTCATTGCTTGCCTATCATGTGCCAAATAAATACACAAGTGATTTTTCTTCACTGTATCTCATTTAGATCTCACAGCAGGCCTAGCTGGCAGAGGCAGCATTATGTAAGGACAGATTTGAGCTACACCGTCTAGGTTGAAATCCCAATTCTCATATTTATTAGTTGTGTAACCTTAATCAAATCATTTAAGCTCCTGGTGTCCAGTTTCCCTATTTAATAGATATAATTGTACTTACAGAGTTGTGACAATTAAACTAAGCACAAAGATCAAGGGCTTGTAAAGTAAATGCTATGCAAGTTCACTCCCATTCTGCAAAGGGAAAATCACCGTTGGAGAGTATCGCCATTTGTATAAAGTTGACTAAGTCAGAGCCAAATCGGAATTAAGTTGCTCAAGCTGGAAGCTTGCATTCCACTCCTCCTGTCTCACATACCCCGCCAGAAGCCTGCCTTTCTTTCTTCCTTCCTTCCTTCCTTCCTTCTTTCCTTTCTTCCTTCCTTTCTTTCTTTCTTCCTTCCTTCCTTCTTTCCTTCCTTCCTTCCTTCTTCTCCTTCTTCTTCTTCTTCTTCTTCTTCTTCTTCTTCTTCTTCTTCTCTCTCTCTCTCTCTCTTTCTCTTTCTTTTTTCTTTATTCATTCATTCATTTTGAAGTGTGTGTTTGTGAGCATATGTGCCACACACACACGTGTGAGGTCAGAGGACAGCTTGCATGGACAGTTCCTCTCCTTCCACTGTGTGGGTTCTGAGAATCAAACTCAGGTTGCCTAGCTAAGCAGAGAGCTCTTTTTCCTAGGAAGAAGCCATCTCGCCACCTCCTTCCAAAAGCTTTTTGACACCTTCAGGCTCAAGACTTTCCCTACCACCAGGTTACACCAAATTTAGCATTTACGTCAAATGCTGTTCTGACCATTAGTCTTGTTTCTGTTATTGTAATGACATTAATGATATGCTTCATCCTCTATTAGAATTTGAAAGTCACTGTTATTTCTGTACATTATATTTCCACAAAATTCCCACTTTCCCTTTTGGTATTTTTAGTGCAGCACATTCTTAAAAGCACTTCCACCTTTAATTGGCTGGGAAGCTGCCTTACCCTACAGAAGGCAAGTATTATGCAGTACTGTGTGATGCCTGTGGTGGATTTCACATTAATGCTTCAGACCAGCAGTATTTTTAGGACAGCCTCAAGAAAACATGAGTCATACTTAAAAGCATGCCAGAAATAGAAGCAAGATTTAAGATTTACGAACATCTGCAAAATAAACTGCCAAACTGCCATGCATAACATAATGTAAACAGGTCCTGTGCATGAGAGAAACCCCTAGCTGTGACTTCAGGCACAAGATGCCACTCACTACCTTCCAGGAGTCCATTAAGAACAGCCTGGTGTCCAAACACTATCGTGGATCTTGATCTTACAGTCTAGGCTGTCCTTTCCCTGTAAAGATAAAACATCTGGGTCATGTTGAGTTACATTGCTAACTAAAGCCCTATCCAGCATTTTTCTAAAAATAAAGTCATAACTACTTTTGACTACTTTCGCAGTCATATTCAAGTACTTCACACTGATTTTATTAGGGAACTCTGAATGATGATTTTTCTCCCCATGTAGATGCCCATTTCTCATCTATGTGAAGACTTAAAATTAAAATTAAGCTCAGTTCAAATTCCCTCATAATAAACCCTTGAAAACTATTTTTTATTCTGAAAAACAATATAATATAGTGAAAAGAAAAAGCATTTGGAGCCAAACAGTCCTAGCTGTGGCTATTTGTCCTGTCCTCGGCTTCCCTGGACAGGCATCTGGACCATTCTGGGTCTACGTTTTCTCACTCTCCAGAGAAAGCTAATATTTGCAGACAGGACTACCATGAACACTACAGCTACCAAAATGCCGTGTTTAGTCCAAGTCAGTGAAAACCCAGTGTGCAAAAGTCCGTCCTCACCTGCAAAGTCCTCCCTGCTGGGCGTCTGGACAGCAAGTACACTGTAGACGAGGTGGACACAAGCAGGCTACTGAGTTTACGCTCAAATTACCTGCTGGGCCAGGAGTGGACTCGGAAGAAATTACAGAGAACGGGACACAGAGCTTAGAACAGGCTAATCCTCAGAGCTTGCACTAGGGATTTTCCAGTGACGTCTCATTGTACTCAGCACAATCACCCCCATAAAAATACACAGAGGCTAGCTTGGTGGTCACTATCACTGCTGCTCTTAGAGCACTGGGATTCAGTCCCCAGTACCCACATGGTGACTAACAACCACCTGTAACTACAGTTCCATGAGATCTGACACCCTTTTCCGACCTTAACGGGCACCAGGCATGCATGCAGTACACACGTATATACATTCAAGCAAAACATTCATGTACATTTTTAAAAAATTACTCAGAAGGACCTAAATCCAGGCTACCAGGGGTCTGGTCATTCTCCAAGATCCTTAGAGACTGTAAAGAAAGCACAGTGGCCCTCCTCACTGCAACTGAACACGCTACTAAAATGTCACCTACTTACTTGCTTCAACCTGTCCGTGG
Organism: Peromyscus leucopus; assembly: GCF_004664715.2. Lineage (NCBI taxonomy): Eukaryota > Metazoa > Chordata > Mammalia > Rodentia > Cricetidae > Peromyscus > Peromyscus leucopus. The sequence goes on from NC_051070.1 coordinate 44,378,514, forward strand.
AAGCAGTGACAGCAAGGGTGAGGACATGGAGGTGGTGGTGTGTGTGTAATACAAAAATACAAAATGACGTGTTCAAAGCCCAAGTCCACATTATTTACAACTAAATAAAATCACTCCCACAGCTCTATTTGGTGAGGATCTATTACATGCTGAGCATCAAGAACACAAAGATGAGGATAATACGGTCCTTCAAGATGCCAAAAGAAACAATACGTATATAAAACCTCCATGTATATAAAGCGGCTGTCCTGTGAGGTGAGCTGATGAGTCTTCAACCAATACAGCTGCAACCAAAACTAGGTGGAAAGTGTAACACTTCACACAGATGAGGCTTGTCTTAAAAATCAGAAAAACCCATCAATGTACAGTTAAGTAAATTGCAGCATAAATTACAGTAAGCATCACACTGTCCACTGTTTGTGAAGGGAGCACATAATCCCTAGAATTTGCATAGAAATACAAAGAGAAGACATTCCTGGAACTATGAAAGGCAACAGGGTAAGAATGTGATTTCTCAATATACATTTTACGTTGTCTTAACATTTTAACCACAGAGGTGCATGAATTGTAAATGGTCTAAAAACTCAGAGCCAGCTACTGGGGTAAATGCTGAAAGACCAGAGAGACAAAGGAACAGGCCACAGCCATTTCTCACCTTGCCAACTCCACGAATCCTCTGACCGAATGCCCCTGAGTCCTCAGCTGAAAGGCTCTTAGTTCCTGTCTCCTCACGCTGCACATGCCTTTCTCTGTCCAGCCATTTCACTTCCTATCTCAACCTTCCTAGTGCTGAGATTAATGGTGTGTGTGCTTCCCAAATACTGGGATTAAAGGTGTGTACCACCACTGCCTGGCTCTGTTTCTCTCCTAGACTAGATCAATCTCATGCAGCCCAGTGTGGCCTTAAACTCAAAGAGATCCAGATGGATCTCTGCCTCCTGAGTGCTAGAATAAAAGGGGTGTGTGTGTGTGTGTGTGTGTGTGTGTGTGTGTGTGTGTGTGTGTGCGCCTGACCTCTATGGTTAATTCTGTGGCTAGTTTTGTCCTCTGATCTTCAGGCAAGCTTTATTAGAGTACACCAATTATCATCACACATATAAGTAAGTAATGTTAAAAAGTTATGTTTTAAAAGTCAAACTTTATAAAGTATTTGATATAAGAACATTTCCATAACATATTCCTTTGTGAATATGGGAACAAAAATACGTACAGTATATTTTCTTTCTCTTTTGTATTTTTAACAGGTATACAAAATAATGGCCTTTGTTTACAACACCTTCTTATATATGCATCATTGTCTGTACCCTGCTGTCTCCACATCCTTCCTACCTCCTCTTGCCTACCTTCTTTCTCCACCCACATGGTCCCCCTCAGAGATCTTATCACACATATGTGAACACAGGCATATATACATCTAGATTCTGCATCTGAGAAAGACGGAATCAATACAGCACGGCACTGGTGCAGAACCAGACTGCAGCCTAGTACAACACGAGAAACAGCGCAGGAATAAGTCCACGCACATGTTTAACTACGGAGACAGGGGGACCAGGAGGACATGGCGGGGGAAAGATAATCTTCAACAAATGGTTCCGGGAGAACTATTCACATGCAAAGGAATGAACCGGAGCTCTACTTCACGGCCTCTACAAAAATCAACTCCAAACTAATGAAGGACCTAAGACCAGAAAGCAAGAGAACACGGCGGGAATCTCCTGGACGCTGGCCTTGGCAATGACTTTTGGGGTGTCACACTAAAGCTACAAACCAGAAAGAAATAAGCAGGCCTATATCAAAGCAAATGCTTCTAAGTGAAAAAAATTAAAACATAACAAAGCGAAAAGGCAGCCGACAGAGTAGGGGAAATGCACAAGGTGTGTGAGTATATTTATAAATGTATATATGAATAACATATATGAGAATAAGAGATTAATATCCAAAATTCATAATAGACAAATACATTTCTAAAGCTGAAAAACAAATATCCTGATTTAAACAGAAAAAAATAAAAAACAGAGCTAAGTACCAATTGGCCTAAAATCCCATAATCCCAGCTTTATTTCTAAAAGCCTTAAAAACAGCAGTATCTTTAAATGTCCATCAAGAGGTGGGCAAGTTTTGATACCCCTATCAACTGAATAATTAAAATGAGGAATGAATTATTGAAACATGAACATGGCAGAATCTCAACATAATTACTCTACGCCACATATGGAAGGCAGAATACAATATAATTCCATTTATACAGAACTCTAGACAACCCAAAAGAGTTCTGAGTCACAGATTTGCCTGGCTGGAGTTCTGATCATAGCAATAGTTCCTGCTCATTCACACCAGAGTTTGACAAACCTCACCCTCTGAATATCAACCTGCTCCATTGTACCTAGTAACACTTAAAACACTGGACTAACACACGGTAAAATACTCTTGGTGCTACAGTTGGGCTTACAGCACAATTGGGATTCTATATTTTGGTGTGTGTGTGTGTGTGTGTGTGTGTGTGTGTGTGTGTGTGTGTGTGTGTGTTTAAGCTTTCTTGGCCTTCTATGTTGATTATATTCATTCTTGTAACAGTAACAGAAAGTTTTGTTACTTAAAAAAAAAATCTGTATTATACAATAATAACAGCTAGAAGAAGAGTGAGTCACCAAAAAAAAAATAGCAATATGGCAGGTGACCCATATCAGAATGTTTTCATCATAACATAATATTCAGCTTAATTTCACAGCCTATCCCCCTAAAGTACTTCTCTATAAGGAATTGACAATTTGCTGGCGACATCATTGCCTCAGTGTCACATTGATAACAAAACCACCACCAAAAACATAAAGGAAAGAATCATACTTACTTATACATGGATCTCAGAAGAACCAACAAGTTTCAAATCTTGTTAAACAAGCTCAAATTCTTCAAACATAAAGTGTAAAATTATTTTATGATTCAGATTACAGAAAAAAAGCAGCTAAAATATGTAACATAGCCATTCTTTAATAAAATCTATATTTTAGACATAGAGCTTTTGTTATCTATTGGAAAATTATGAGTGCATAAGAAAGCATGGTGGTGCATACCTATAATCCTAGCACTTAAGAGGCAGGAGGAGCCTGAGCTACAGGCCAGCCTGGGCTACTTAGTAAACCCTGTCTTAAAGAGAAATTTGGGCTTGCAACCACCCCTCAAGTGTGTAAACTGCATGCTCTTTACCCCAGACTTTCCATCCTGAGTCTCACTCTTACACCAAGCCCTGCAAGTAAAACGAAGTTAGGAGCACTCCAAACAGATGGACAGAAGATCTAGAGGGAAAAAAAGTTTCATCTGCTCTATGCTGCTTTTCAATGGGCACCTTCGTGATTAACAATAACACTATGAAGTTTCTCTAGATTCACAAATATAAATCTAACTTTTTTCTTCTTTAATAGCTATAGATGATTCCATAAAATGCATATATAATAATCATTTCACTATTCCTCTATTGATGGACTCAATTAATTTTTGTTCCTACCCAAAACTCTAAAATCTTGAAATATATATTATTACGTACATACCTTTGTATGTGCTGATTTTTCCTCAGTGAATAGAGCTCTCCCAAAAAGAAACTGTCAAAAGATGCATACTATGTGTGTGCATGTGTGTGTATCTATTTATGGCAGTGAGGTTCTTGCTAATGTATTCCAAACTAGCCTCAAACTCGTTTTTTTTTTTCCTCTTAGTACCAGAGATTAAATCTAGGGCCTCACATACTGTATACACTCTACCACTGACCTACAACATCAACCCTACTTTTAAAGATAATACGTTCATTAATTCCTTGAGAATTTCATACGGTGTACTTTGATCAAATTCACCCTTACTTCAGCCTCCTAACGCCTCCCAGGTCGACCTTCTTCCCATCCCTTCCCAATTTTGTGTTTTAACTAATAATCCACCAAGATCATACATTCATGGGTGTGGGGCTGTCCACTGAAGCATGGCTGACCTGACAGAAGCCTTGAAGGACACTGACTGTCCCTACTCCAGAAGCCATCAACAATACAGTCTCAGAAGTTGGAGCTCATGAGCCCCTGGCCTCTCACTCCTCCACACTACGAGGTCGACTGGCTTAATCTTGTGCAGGTCCTGTGCAGACAACCACAGCGGCTGTGACTTACTCTTGTGCAGGTCCTATAGTAATATTTTATTTGTACTGAAATGTGATTTTATTTGTATGTTAATAAATAAAGTTGCCTGGGAATCAGAGCTAATAGCAAGCCATAGCAGAAGTCTGGCAGTGGTAGCACACGCCCTTAATCCCGATCACATGACAGGCAGATCTCTGTGTGTTCAAGGATACCACCACCAGGGAGACACATGCCTTTAATCTCAATACCAACCATAGACGATCTGGAGGTCTGTATAGATGGGCAGTGACGAGGAGGTCACTGTTTACAGGAGGTTGAGTTTACAACCAATGAGAAGGCAGAACAGAAAGTCTGTAAGACAGACAGACACACAGGAAGTAGCTCTCTTGCTGAGGAGGACAGCAGCGGCAGTGAAGGGTAAGGTTTTTAGCTCTTAGCTATTGCTCTGACCTATTGGGCTTTTAACTTTGCAACTGGCTCTATGTTTCTTATTTAACAAGATAGTTACATCTACAAGGTCCTATGCACACAACCACAGCTGCTGTGAGTTCATGAGTGTATTGGTCCTGGCAGGTCCAGAAGACACTGGTTTTCTTAATATCTTTTTTAAAATAGAACTACATCACTTTCCCCTTCCCTTTCCTCCCTCCAGTCCATCTCCTGCCCCACCACTCTCAAGATGACAGCCTCTTTTCTTTGTGATTGTTATTTCATAGGTGTGTGTATGTGCACAAATACACAAATGCAACCTGCTGAGTCTTTTTGTTGATGCTGTGTGTATATGGTTCCAATGCTGACCACTTCTTATTGGATAACCAATAAGGGGGTTCATCTGGGGGAGAGGCTAATTCTCCCTCTCCTGGTAATGGTTAGTTTTCTATAGTTCTTTGTATAGTTGTAGGACCCCACAAAGTTCTCCCCTTTCTGTGTTAGCATGTCTATTGATATTGCCATTTTCCAGTCTGGCTTATGCAGCCATTTCTAGGAAAGACTATTGCAGACTTCCAGGGATTCTAACTCTTATATTCTGTCCACACTTCATCAATGTTCTCTGAGCCAGAGACGCAGGAGCTATGATATAGATGTATCCATTGGGGCTGGCCTCCCCATGATCTATTGTATCCAGATGCAGTTTTCTGTGTTGGTCCCCATTCGCTGTAAAGGGAAGTTTCTTTGTTGAGGGGAGGTAGCTACACTTATCTGTAGATCAAGGATAAGAGGTAACATCCAACTAGGAACTACGCTGGTCTAGTAAAATGGTCATAGGAAATTCTTTTATAAATTCCATGGCCTCATTAGCTCTGAAAGGTTGGCCAGGTTTCCAGTACCAAACATGATTCCCCTCCTGTTGAGTGGGACTGAGGTCCAATTAGATGGCCATTGGCGACACTCACTAACATGTGAGTGTCACCTACTGCACCTTTATGAGTATCTTGCCAACGCTGATCATTGTTGTGGTTCACGGGTGTGACAGCTGAGTAGAGTTATCAATTACTTCCCTCCCCTGGCAGTCTGCAGAGTATTTTCTGGTACCATGGAAGCAGGACATGAGGAAAGCTTTCAGGTTAGATCCAGCTCAAATCATGTGAGTCCTGTTTCCTAAGTGTGTGTTGCGGAAGAACACTGTTTTCGTCCCAACTCTGGCACTTACAATCTTCCTGCTCCCTCTTCTAACACGGCCCCTGAGCCTTTGGCCAAAGTGATGTAGACATCCCATCTGTGCTGAGCATTGCACTGATGCATGCTCACAGCACTGCACTGATGCATGCTCACAGCACTGCAATGGCTTGCTGAGTTTCTGCATTAACCACCACCCACCATGAAATAACTTCTCCGATAAGGTTTAAGATCTGTGCTAATCTATCAATCCCCACTTCCCGCCCCCTTAACTCTTTATTTTGATGCAGCTTTGAGATAAGTTCCCAAGGCTGTCTGAAGTTGTTCTGCTGACCAGGCAGAGATTACAAACCTGCATCATCAGGCCAAGTTTGGCCTCAGACTCTTAATCCTATCTCTTCTAAGTAACTGGAAGTACTGGCATGCACCACCACACCCAGCAGGCTTTTCAGTGTAAACTGGTGAGAACAGATGTTACTCTCTATCTGGAAGTCTGAGAGGTAATCTCTTTTTACTTTAATAGCGGCTCTCATCTCAATTCTCCTGGAACGCCATGGGAACTAATACTTCTGCCAGCGATATATCGGAATGCCATTTCCTGGACACTGTACCCGGTATGACAGTTTTCAACTCTGGTCAAGGTGATGTATGAAAACTGGAAACTTGCCGCTCGCTGGCTGTCACACAGGTTTAGAACACTGTTCACACACCCACTGGCCATTTAATCCTCTTCTGTGTTGTGTCTACTGAGATCCTTGGCTTACTTTCTACTGGTTGCATGATTTTTCTCACCAATTTGTAGGAATATCTGTATATTAAACATGTCATCCTCTTTCACTTATATGGATTTTAAATTGCTATTTTTAAATTAAGGGTTTTCTATTTGTGTTCATTTTCTCATTTAAACATGGTCATTAACCATGGTCAAACTGCCAGGCAGATCCAGAGATCGTAGCCAAAGATTGTACATCTCAAAGCAGAGAGCATTGCAGACACGTTGGTCAAAGTACAAAATATCAGGAGGAACAAGTCCAGACACGTTATAAAACATGCTGACCAGAGGGTGACAATTAGTCTTAGCTGGGCTTTCTATTGCTGTGATGAACCACAGTGACCAACCACCTTGGGAAGAGAGGGTTTATTTAGCTTGCATATCCTGAATCACAGTCCCTTGTGGGAAACCAAAACAGGAATTCAAACTGTGTGGGAACCTGGAGGCAGGAGCTGATGCAGAGGCCATGGAGGGGTGCTGCTTACTGGCTTGCTCCTCATGGCTTGCTCAGCCTGCTTTCTTCTAGCCCAGGATGGCCCCACCCACAATGGGCTGGGCCCTCCCACTTCAGTCACTAATTAAGAAAATGCCCTTCAGGCTTGCCTAGGGCCTCATTCTCCAGTGAGGGTCCCTCTTCTCAGATTATTCCAGTTTGTGTCAAGTTAACATAAAACTAGCCAGCACAGTACCATATATTTGAAAATGGCTATGAGAGTAGATTTTAAATATTCTCAGTAAAAAATGTGTGTGAGTGGGGGAGAGGGACTGTGAGGGGAAGATGAGGGTGGGGTGCTGCAGCTGGATGTAAAAGAATAGACAAATTTAAAATGTGTGTGGGGGGGGTAATGGACATATTAATTAGCTTAACTTAATCACTCTCCAATAGATACAAAGATGAAAATATGTTGAATAGCATACATTTCAACTTATCAATTTTAAAAATACACTAAGAAAAATTTTTAATTATACATTTGTGATGAAAGTCTGAGAAAGCAATAAGATCAATTAAGTGAAAAATAAAGTGATAAAATATATCAAAAATGTGATTTGTCTTACAATATGTTTCAAAATAAAGTTAAAGAAAAATTAGGCACTGGATAAAGACTGCTTACACCAAGTCCAAGGAGAGACTATGACAAAGTCAAAAATTTTAAAGGTTAATTAAGTCTTCTATTTGAAAGTCCATCCCACAAAATACGCTAGCGAGGGCTGGAGAGATGGCGCAGCAGTTCAAAGTGTGTATTTCTCTTCCAGAAGGACCTGTGTTCAATTCCCAGCACCCCACGTTAGACATCTCACAACTGCCTTTAACTCCAGCTCCAGATCAGCTACCTCTAGCCTCTGCAGATACCTACACAAACGTGGCCCACACATACACATACACACATGATTAAAAATAAAAATAAATTTAAAAATACATATAACTGGGTGTGGTGCCACATGCCTTTAATCCCATCATTTAGGAGACAGGAGGAGCTCTGAGTTGAAGGGCAGCCTGATCTATGTATGTAGCAAGTCCCAGGCTAGCCACAGGTACATAGTGAGACTCTGTCTCAAAGATAAAATAATCTTTAAAAAAAAATTCTGAAAGGTAATTCACAAATTCTTATGTAGGAAGAGGCAACTGTGCAGTATTAAAAGTAAAAGCACATGCCCTCAGCCTTGGTCTCGGAAGCTTCTTTCATGGCATATAGCGATTAATAGAAATCCATGTATGTCAGGGTGCTTGGAGTGCTCAGCCCCAGACGGGATACTCATAATCACCCTTTCCAAGGCTCAAGGACCATCATGGAGGAGGAGGTAGAAAGAACTGAAGAGTCTAACAATAGAGAGAAGGCTCATGAAATGCTGTCTCCTCACAGGGCATGGTCTATAGCAGGAATCTAAAGGGTCTTATTAATAAAAACAAACCTGGAGCCAGGTACTGGGATCAACACTGGAAGATCAGAGAAGCAGAACAAGCCACAGCCACCTCACCTTGCCAATTCCTCAGGTGATCCTGTTTCCTCAGACTGGAAGCCTCTGTGTCCTCATCCAGAATGGATCTCAGCTGAACTGTTGCTCAAAAGCCTAAAAGCTTAACCACTCTGGTTCCTGGTCCTCATGCCTTATATACCTTTCTGCTTTCTGTCATTGCTTCCTGGGATTAAAGGCTTGAGTCATCATGCCTGGCTGTTTCCAGTGTGGCTTTGAACTCACAGAGATCTGGATGGATCTCTGCTCCCAAGTGATAGGATTAAAGGTGTGTGTGCCACCATTTTCTGGCCTCTGTGTCTATCTAGTGGCTGTTCTGTCCTCTGACCCCAGATAAGTTTATTAGGATGCACAATATATTGGGAGACACAATATATCACCATAATGGTCAGGTTCATTAACACAATAATCCTGATTATCATACAAGGCCTTGGCAAGACTGGACTTTTCAACATTCAGTTATGGATGGAGGAAGGGTCTCATGAACATAGTCCTTCCCAGAAAGCTAATGGCAACTGACTGCTGATGGAGAGGCAGAGTCCTTGAATTCAATGATATAACTACTGGTGACTTGTCCATCAAAAATAATAATAACAACAATAATAATCCTCCAGGGAATAGCTGCACACCCAAGCCCATGAGGATGGTCCTGGTTAAACTCAGTGGGTCTCAAAACAAAAAGATGATAGCGGGAGGGGAGCTGGTCGGTAGGAGGTAGGGTGGTGAGTGTTAGACCCAAAGTTAACCTATAAGCCCCACCTGCCCAAGGACCAGGTAACACCCTGGGATTCAGAGAGTTGTAGTTCTTGCAAAATAACAATAAAGTCTCATGGAAAAGTACAGAGGCCTATGGGTTTTGTCCATAGAAGTCCTGCCAACATCTGTCTAGAGGCCATTCAGCTGGAAAGTTTCCAGGTGGTGGTCCTGACCAAATTCCATCTTGATCAGTATTCAGAATTTTAATAAAAGCTTGCTTTAAATTGGCCCAAACGGTAGAACTGGTTTTTCTCTGGTGAATTTCAGGATTAACAGTGAAAAGGAGAGGACTATGAGAGTGGGATGATGAGTGTGACCAGAATGTACTATATACATGTATAAAATTGTCAAGAGATCAATTAAGAACATGAGTAAACAAACACAAACAGGATCTTAAGCGCTGGAGGCCTGGCTTCTCTCACATTTCCTCAACCTCCACCTCTGTTAAGAAAGAGAAGATTAGGGAATGCTTCCCCTTTGTGTAACCTTTGCACTAATTTATTAAAAGTGGCAAATAGCTGCAGTGATTGCTCTACAATATTTTCACTGACACAAAAATCACATCGTTTCTCCATGTCATTCTGTCGCTTACGACACTGATAAATTTCTCAAACCTCTGAATTATTGCTAAACTAAAGAGAAAAAAGTCTTTAATCCTGTGATCCATTTTGAAAGCATAATGTTGTATGTAATTCTTACAAAAAAAATCTTTGGAGCCTAATTGCTTGGATAAAAGTTTGGTGTGTCCAGATACTTTAAACGACCTCAGCTCTAACTGCAGGTGGCAACAAGCTTATGCAAGGAATCAGGATCACCTCTGCGGCGGGTTAAAAGTTATCTCTTGAAAACCTCTTACCTGGGGAGCACCACCTCAAAGGCTCTGGAAGAAGTACTTTCTTTGATACAAAATATTTTAACTTCAAGCACAAAATATAAAAGAATATCTTTAAAAAAAAAAACAAACACCTGCAGACTTCATCTAAGCCTTGAGATTCCATTTTCACACAAAACAGCAAAAAGGCTTCACTCACCCACACCAACACTTGCAGGTGAGAGACAGGACTAGGATGCCACCAGGAAGTCCTAATGGAAAAGGCAGGGACTGACAGGGCCTGGATAATAAATCACTGAAGAGCAATCCCACTCCTGTGTGTGTGTGTGATGTGCAGGCCCCGGGCTAGCTGCGGAACTAAAGGACGCCCGTGGTGCCCCACACTGTGAAGACAAACGGTAGAGAGGAGAAGTCAACAGTGTCCACGGGATGCAAGCGTGACTATCTGGGATGGCTGTGAAATAAGCAGCTGCACTGTGAGAAGACACTCCTGCTCTCCTGCAGTCTGCCGGGAATGTTAGGCTCCTGGCTAGGAATGCTCTGGTCCAGGCCACCTGGCAGTCACGGGCTATTGTCAGGGCAGGACACTGTGCTTCTGCTTCCTCCTACTGTGTGCTGCCTTCTCAGGCTCTCCAACTCTGGTGAGGACAGAAGTAAAAATCCCCACGCCGCCAGGTCAGCACTTCTCTGCATCATCATTCCTACCACTCGGTTCCAAATGAAGTTCCAGTATCTCGTGCTTCCGTCCATTGCAGGATTAATTCCAAGGAAAAGCGAGCGTACTTGAAGACCCAGGGGCATTTTGAGAAGAAGGTAAACTGGAACTCAGCTGAAATCAGGAAGTCTGGGCTTCACCCTCCTTCATCTTCTGATCTCTTCCTTGTGCTTTCCCAGGTAGTAAGGAAACCTTCAGAGAATAGTTGGTAATGCTCCTTTCTACAACAAAGCTCATCACCCCATGCTGCGTTTTAAATATTAGCTATCCAAAAGATAAAGAATATCCTTAGAATGAGCTAAACTGAAGCATAAATACAGAGGAAAAAAACAGGTATCAAACTTTCAAAAAAAAAAAAAACCCACCATTTCCAAAGTATTTTATTTATCAATGTGTGTGCAGTGTGTGTATACATGTGCGTGTATGTACTTGTACATGTGGAGCTGGAGTTGAAGCCGGGTATCTTACTCTGTCTTACATTTTGAAGACAGGGTCTCTGTGCACCTGAACGGCCCCAGTTGACTCCACTGGCCAGAGAGCTCAGGAGATGCACCTATCTCCACCCACCACACTCTCCAGTCCTGGGGTACAGACCACATCTGGCTTTTATGTGGGAATCAAACTCAGGATTTCACACTTGCATTGCAGGCACTGGACCAAATAAGCATCTCCCCCCAAAAATATTCTTAAAACTCCAATAGAAAAGAAAATGCTTCAAAATTCCTTCTGAACCTAAAGTCATAATCTCTCACCAATTATGTAACAGTGAACCTAAAGAACTATAATTTTCCCATTTTGGAACTATTCTTTGGAAAGGGGGAGAACGCTCCTAAACACAGTATGTGAATACATGAAGTATACAAAAACATACACTGTCTGCTCATCATGTAGCTGTCCCATTTGTCTGTGCAGACACTTCTGAAGATTTAGTTGACCTAGTCACACCTCCCTTTCCAAGTCCAACACCTAACCACCTTTATCTAACAAATGGGTACAGTTAAAATAGTAGAGACCACTAACAATTTACCACTAGGAAAAACATATGCTACCACCTTCTTATCCAAACTCCTTAGAAGTTCCTGGGGAAGCTATCAGAGCGCACGTGAAATTCATAGCAGGAAACAGCTGATATATTAAAAGCTGAATAACACCAAATACTCCTTGAGATTTGACTTTTCCTCGGGAAGAATTCCTTGGTTCTTCCAGGTATAGCTTTATCATATTCAGCTGAATTCTTACTACATTCCTGCAGTTCACAGTTTTTAGCAACCATGAGAATCTTGTATCTAGAAATACTTACACTTTGGAGCTTAACTGTAATCAGCTCACATGCCCAGACCAGCCCAGATCTACTTTTTAAAGAAAGACTGAATGAAGACAAGAGTATTTTGGAGGTGTCTTAACAAGATAATAACCCTTACTAATCCTCATACTCAGCAGGGCCACTCACAAGGCAGGAAATGTAAGGATCTAAGACTCAGACTCCAGGAGCAGTGGTCAGTAGATACAGCATTTTTCAACTGAGTTGGAAACAGCATTTTTTGTACCAGCTGTCACGTAGCCAACACTGAGCCTTCCAAACCACAGAGGAACCTGCACCGACCACAGACCCTTTATCAGACATCACATTAACTGTCAGGCACTGTCCTACGCATCCACCTGCTGCGATCTGACTGCATCCTAACTAGAGCCATATGGCTGGAACCACCGTCTCCATAGAGTCAAGGAGACCTGGGAGTTGGACACCTACAGGATTCACACAGCTAAAAGTAGCACAGCCAAATTTTTAAGCACCATCTTCACCCTCAGCAAGCATTTCCCTGAGACCTGAAACTCAGTAAGTTTTCCTATTTTCTATTAAGAAGCAGCATTATCCCTGAACTCTCAAATTATGACAAATGTGGCACAGAGATCAAAGGAAGTGACCTCTTTTCACTTGATCCTGTACTCAGGGCATGAAGGTATTCAGGTCTATTTTCTTAATTCTTCTGCAGACGTGTATAACAATTTGTGGGACAATTTGTGTCACTAACCTTACCCGTAGAAAAGAAAAGCTGTCTGTTACAATAATGCTCTCAGACATAACCATTAAATAATAAACATTAAAAATAAATGTTCCTGACTCCCACTGTTGGGATGACGAGGGCTGCAGAGCATCAACCTAACAACCAGAACAAAACAGCTCATCTGTACGAACAAAGAAAAACTCACCACACAGTTGATACAAAGAGATGGAGAGATGGCTCAGTGGTTAAGGGCACTTGCTGCTCCTCCATTAGACCCAATGGTTCAGTTCCCAGCATTCATGCAGGCAGCTCACAAGTGCCTCCAAAACCACTACACTCACATGGCATATACAAGCAAATAAAAATCTGAGAGAGAGAGAGAGAGAGAGAGAGAGAGAGAGAGAGAGAGAGAGAGAGAGAGAGAGAGAGACCCAAATAAGAGCCAAGTGCCGTCCCAGCCTCAGGGCCGGGGGGCCTATGGAAGACAGCCACCCAAGCCAGGCACCACTACAAGTAACAAATAAGTGATGGGGAAAGACAGAAAAACAGAGCAGTGCATGTGGTATGGAGAGAAGCAGAACCGGAGACACAAAGGTGGTGACAGATGAGTGACAGGGCTGAGATCAACATGCTGTCCTTGCCCAGTAGGGCTGGCCGGAGGATGAACAACAGCCTGGAGCTTATGCAGACACAGATTCAGGCCCGGCCCCCAACCTGCTGCCCAGCTGTGGGAGCCCCGTGGCTCTGAGCAACAGTGGAGGCCTGAGATAAGGAGAGGTTCACTTTCTGGGACGGACCTTCTCAAAGGACCACCATGGTCCATGACACTACCGGAGGCAGAACAAGGCAAACCTGCAGACAGACAAACTGATGGAATCCAGCCCACGGGACAGAAGTGAAAGGGAAGAACAGTCTCAGATGCTGACCATGATGGTGTCTGTGGTCCATGCTGCTGCCCTAGGCTGTAAGGAAGCCTGATTTCCGTGTGAATATATACAGTTCTTGGGGCTGCCTAATGCCTTGGTGATGTCCTCAGGCTGCCGTGCTGATGTGAGCGGCCCATATAACCACCTGAGGCCATGTCGAGGCTCATGGCCCATGTAGCCACTGATGGCCATAAGTGAGTCAGGGGTCCTACCTAATCCAGCCAAGGGCCATGTTGATGTCTACAGCTCATGTTAACACAGAAGCCCATGCGGATGCCTGTAGTCTAGGCTGCTGCCTGAAGCCATGTCAATGTCTGTGACACAGGACAGCTGTCCCCACCCTGCTCTGGCCACCCCTTGGCTCGCCACAGACGATGGTTTCTCACACTGACACGGGCAGTTCAGACTCATTCTCCCTTAGAGGGCTGGCCACTAGGAATTTGACCGTGCTCAGGTGAATATACAGACAACACAAAATAGATTCCCCTCCCCAAAGGCAGGGTAAGAGGTGGAGGAGGGCATGGGAAGGCAGGGAGGTGAACACAATCGGGGTGCATACTGTGAGATTCCCAAATAATCAATAAAATAAAAAAGGATTAAAAAAAAAACTAACTCAAATGAGCTGAATTCTGGGAAGAAAATAATAAATACTTGGAAGGACAGGAGAAGCCAACGACTAACTTTCATCCCTATGGAACGATCGGAGGAGAAATAGTCTGCCATGGTCGAGTCAGAACAGTCGGGGCTTACAAGAAGCACTTGTAACTCCAAAGCCCTCCTCGGTGGCTGGGGCACAGACATGCATGCAGACAAAACACCTATACACATGAAATAAAGGAAATTTGTATTGATTAATTTTTAAATCCGTTTCTGGGCATGCAGAACGGCTCAGTAAGTAAAGGCACTTGTCACAAGGCACTCACTGACAATCTGAATTTAGTCCCCAGGACCCACAGGAGAGGACAACCAACTCCCACACATGGTTCTCTCACCTCTACAGATGCTCTGTAAGTGCCAAGTAAGTGCCTATGCACCTGTTGCTACACACACACACACACACACACACACACACACACACTTCAAAGGATCTGTAGCCATAATACAAGAGAACCTCATGGAAATCAATTTAGAAAGGCAAACAACTCAATACCCTCAAATGGGAAATGGCTTTAGCAAGCATTCATAAACAGAGATGTGAAAATGGCCAGTAAGTGAAAGAGAAGACCATGTACCTCATTACTCCCCAGGGCAATGCAAACAAATGTGAGAACTCAATTCTAGTAACCTCCTATTACTAGAACAGAGAACGGACCTCTGAAGTTCATCTCTCCCTTTACAACACAAATGAGAACACCGACGACAATTGTCCAAGTCAAGTTTTCCAAAACTCCAGAAATTAACAAAAGGCTTTCAATCGGCTGACAGGCATTAATCCAAGGAACAGGAGAACCTTGGGGAGAAGCTTGTGGTGTTTTTAATGCCCTGATTCCATCCAGCCACTCAGACTCTACAGGTATCTAGTAAACCAGCCACCCACCGTCACAAGGAACACTGGCACCTAGCAGCCACTGAAGGGGACGAAATGGGTTGGAGTGTCCCCAAAAGCCCATTCCCAGGGGACTACCCCCCAGGCTGGTCTGGCAGTTCTCTGTAACGTTCATTCTCAGAATCCGTCCTTATTTAACCTACTCAAAGCTCACTGCGTAGAAACAGCACTGTGCCCGCCCCCACCACCACCACCACCACTAAAAAGCAGCTACAATTATTGAACATTACAGCTGCCTGCAGCAGAGGAACTAATTAGAGTTAAAAGGGGGATGATCAAAAAAATGTTAAAAAATTAAATAATAGGTGTTCACCTGAGGCTCCAATACTCTGAGGAACCTACAAGGCCAAGCCTATATCCAGGCAAATACTAGGAGGATGTCATGTCTTACTTTTGGCTGACGCTGAGGGTCTTCATCAGCAGGGGAGTGAGGCGCGTCCAGGGAGGTGCGCGCCCTGGCGTGAAGGTGTGGAGAGCGTGCCAGGTGCTGTCTACGTCATTCCTTATTTTAGGAGAGAGCGGCTTTAAGCTGTGACTAGCTGTGGGTAACTCCATGTTTTCAAACAGCAGTCCCCTGGCTTGTCTCCTGTTATTGTGATAAACCGCATGACCGAACCAAGTTGGAGAGGAAGGGCTTACTGAGCCTACACTTTCACGTCACACTCCATCACCAAGGGACGTCAGGGCGGGAACGTAAGCAGAAGCCATGGCGGAGCGCTGCTGGCTGCCTTGCTTTCTGTGGCTTGCTCAGTCTGATCTCTTAGACAACACAGGACCACCTGCCCATCACACACAGCGAGCTGGACCCTCCTACATCAGTTATTAATTTTTTTTAAATGCCAACAGACATGCTCACAGGCCAGTCTGATGGAGGCAGTTCCTTAATTGAGGCTGCCTCTGCCTAGGGGACTCCGTGTTGAGTTGATAAAAAACTAGTCAGCACAAGCAGTTGGCTAGACTGTGAGCGCAAATGTTGAGGGAGAGTGACTCGGCATCTTGTCTGTGGGAGTAAACAACCGCCATCTGTCTAGCTCCCACCATGGCACAGACTGATGGCGAACATTCACATAAATAAAATATGGACTTATCAACTGAAATCAGCAACTCAGGGACACAGCAGAATAATATCTGAAAATATCCAACACGTGCTTATCAGTCACACCAGGTGTAACTCCCACTCTTGGTACTGAATAGCCCCATCCACCCCCATTCCCTCAGCCTGCCAAGACTGAGACAGAGCAGCACACAGGATCTCACCTGGTTGCTTATCACAAAGCTCAACCAGGATTGCCACAGCCAGGAACCTCACCTCTGCCCCCGGCTCCAACAGTTTCTCCTCCCCATGACACACACAAACGCCATTGAAACTGACACTCAAACATGGCTTGTCCCTGCATCTGGCAACTCTGCTCTGAGCAGGTTTGTGCCTGCAGTCTGTGAAATTCCTTACCTGATCCCCTCCAGACATTTCCCTTGTCTCTGTCCAAGCTCTCAGTCTCTGCTTTCAGGTCAGGCCGTCTGAACTCTGCAGCCTCCTTAACCTTCTCTTAGCCATTCTGTGCTCTCTCTCTCTCGCGCGCACACACACACACACACACACACACACACACACACACACACACACCTATATCAGCTATAATATGTAATCTCAGAATTACTATAACTGGTACTGAAGTAAAATAAGCATGCTTGCCAATGACCATGGCCATCAAGTGAGCTCACTAGTACTTGGGGAAATAATGCCAATGAGACTGATGCAGATTTGTGAATTTTTTTGTTAATCAATAAATTCTGACTTTGCAGAAAGATGTAAACATGTCAACCTGTTTCTAACAGGGCACGCTCACAACAAAAGCTCTTCACTAAAGACCAAAAGAATTGCTGCTTCCGGCCATTTAAGAAAGCTGTGTGATCATTTAGTGGTCACTAAACTAAAGGACAGCCTTAATGACTGAGGGTGATAAAGAACACACAATATAGAGAAATAGCTAAGCGAAGTCACTTAAAGTAGCAGTAACAACAAATCCTACAAAAAAGACTGTTTTCCACAGCTACCACATTACTTTAAAGGTGCACTTCCAACAACAGAAGCTACTAGAACAAACAAAGGAGAAAGTACAGCTCAGAAGTGCATAGAGAGAAATAGTTAACGAAAGCTGTCTGTCTGTCTGAGGAGGCTGGAAGTGTTCTCAGTGGTAGACAGAGACAGACAGACAGACACTTGGTAGACATTTCTGCTGGCTATTTTTGTCAACCTGACACAAACATGATCATCTGGGAAGACAGAACCTCTTCTGTCTTCAGAACTGCCTCCATTCGGTTGGCTTGTAAGCAAACCTGAGGGGCACTTTCTTGATCCGAGGTTGATGTGGGGAGAGCAGTCCACTGTGGACAGTGCCCTGGGCAGGTGGTTCTGGGCGGTACAAGAGAGCAGGCTGGGCCAGCCAGTGAGCAACGCTCCTCCCATGGTCTCATCTTCAGTTCCGACCACAAGGTTCCTGCCGTGAGATCCTGCCCTGCTTCCCTCAGATTGACTGTGACCCAGAAGTTGTAAGATAAATCCTTCCCTCCCCAGGCTCTTTTTGGTCATGGTGTTTATCACAGCAACAGAAAGCCAACAAGGACACGAAGCAACTGGCTCTTATAACTATGTTCTAAGAATGAAAAGAAACGGAGGAAGGACTTAGAGGGCAGCATGACATCAATGTGTCATCAAACAATGTCAACAGACGGAAATGATCGTAAAACTCCCAACAGAAACTATGAACTTGAAAGCTACAGTCAGTAAAAGGAAAACATTCACTAGCCAGGCTGAGAAGCAGCTGTGAGCAAGCAACAGAATCATCTGATGTAAAGAAAGGTCCTGAAGGGATGCAGAACAAGGCAAGCCTGCAGACAGACGAACTGACGGAATCCAGTCCACGGGACAGAAGTGAGAGGAAAGAACAGTCTCAGATGCTGACGGGGCTTAGGAAGTCTACCAACAAACCGATAATAAGAAGTCTAGGGAAGAAAGCGAGGGAGGGAGGGGAAAGGGGGTAAAATATAACCAAAATCTTGGCATTCAGCATCCAAGAAACTTGACAAACTTTTGAACAGGATAAAGTCAGAAATTAGCACTTAATAAACATTGCATTAAGTCAGTTTCCCATCGTTACAACCAAAATACCTGAAGCATCATGGTAGGAGTATATGAGAGAAAGAGGAACCAATGACATGTGGAAGACGAACAGTGGGGAGGGGCAAGTCTTGGTCCTTATAGAACAAATCATTGTCAGGCCAAGGCCCTGTCTCTTAAAGGTTCCATCATCCCAGCATGCTCACACTGGAGAGCAGGCATCTAGGACGGGACCCTTTGCAGGACAAACCATCAAAAGCCACAAAGAATCTTGAGAAGAAAAAGAAAAGTGACGGATGACTCACGGCATAAGGGGCTTACTGACGAGATTAGTAACTGACCCCTCACAGAAACCAGGGAGGCTGGAAGCACCAAGATAACATACCAAAAATGCCAAAGAAACTGTCAACCGAGAAATCTGTAACCAGTGAAATTATCCTTCAAAACACGAAGAAAAAATTAAGACACTTCTAGATAACAAAAACAGAGCATTCATCCATAGCTGAGCTGCAGCACAAGGAAAATCAGGCTCATGTAAAAGCTCACTAGACAGCGATTCAAAGTCACTCAAAGAAACCGGAAAAGAAACTGCATGGGTAAATATGAAGACATAAACATGCTTCTGTCTGTGCTTTCTTCTACAGCCTTAAAAGACAACTTTATAAAACAGAGACATAAAACTGTCAGGGGACTTCTCTCTCTCTCTCTCTCTCTCTCTCTCTCTCTCTCTCTCTCTCTCTCTCTCTTCTTGTGAGTGTATGTGGCTGAGTGAAAGTGTGTGTGTGTGTGTGTGTGTGTGTGTGTGTGTGTGTGTGTGTGTACACGCGTGCACAGTGGGGGAGGAGGCAGGACACGCACAAATCATGCCTCAAATATTTTCTTCCTTGGTTTAAAAAACAGGGTCTCTTACTTGGTCTGAATCTCACCAATCAGGTGAGGGTGGTTTGCTTTCAATCCCAGGAATCTGCCTGTCTCCACCTCCCCAGTGCTGGGATCATAGGCAGGTGACGTTACATCAGCTCTTTTATGTGGGTTCTGAGAAATAAACTAAGTTCTCATCTCATGCTCCCATGGTCACCCTGTTTCCTATCACCGAAGCCCAGACCTGCGTATACAGGTCTGACTCATATGACAATAAGAGCATAAAAGCGGGAGGAGAGAACAGACAGACACTACTCTGGACACCGGGACAAAGGGTTGTTTTATATGTACACGTGCATGAGTGCATGCATTACTACATAAGTAAGCATTAATGTGAACAACATTGCTTTAGAGGGTTAGGTATCATACCCAAAGACTGGAATACAGAATAGGAGGGTAGCATGAACTGAGCCTAAGGCCAGATCAAAACAGCTAAGGACCAACCTTCCCAAGGTCAACTTAACTTCCCAGCTTATTAGAAAGAGAATTTAAATTTTTTGAGAGACAAAGTGAAATTATTTTGAGCACTGGATGACTTGCAGTCATTTGAGAAATGCCAATCAAAACCCCCAAATACCATTTGGCATCTAAGAGGATGGCTACAGGAAAAAGGCGGAGCCTGGTGGCACAGGCCTGTAATCCCAGATATACATGAGACTGAGATAGAAAGATCACAGGCTGGCTGAGTAACACAGAGCATTCAAAGTCATGCTGGGCAACGTCGTGAGATCCTGTCTGAAATTCTAAAAATAAAAAAATAAAAATAAAAATAAAAATAAAGATGGCCGGGGTACGGCTCAGTGGTAGTGCTTATGTGGCAGGCATGAGGCCCAGGCTCCAATCCCAAGGAGACAATAACAAGTGTTGATGAGGACATGGAGAAACAGGAACCATGACACAGCGCTGACAGCAATGTGAGATGGGGAAACTGCTTTGGAAATCAGGTTGTAAGTCCTCAAAACTTTAAACAGGGTTACAATATGGCCAGGTAACTCCTCTCCTATGTATGTTGGCAACAACAACAATTTTGTATACAATTATCTGGAACAACAATATTTATAATAGACCAAATAGAAACAATGCACATCCAAATGCATATCAACTAATGAACAAGTAAAATAAATGTAAACTATTCATATAATTCAGTCATGTTTTTTATGTCCCCAAGTATAATTCAGGGATATTATTCAGTCATAAACAGCAATGAAGTAACACAGGCTACAACATCAAACATTACACTAAAACCTCCCATTCATAAAATAAGCCCGATAGAGAAGCCATCTGGTGTACGACCCCACTGCCAACAACACGTCGGGGCAGGCAACTGCAGAACAACGTGAAATGCAGTAGTAGTGACTGCCCACGGCTAGGGGTGGAGAAAAGGGGAAGAGGGCATGGAAGGCGTGACTGTTAATGGTCCCGTTTTCTTTGAGGAGTGACGAAATTGCTCTGAGGTGAGACAGGGTGACGACCGCACAACTCAGGACAGCTAGGAAGCACTGGATGGTTATTTTCAGAGGGTGGACTTTGGGCCTGGAGAGATGGCTCAGCAGTTAAGAGCACTTGCTGCTCTTGTAGAGGACCCTGATTCAGACCCCACATAGACACCACATGGCACACAACCACTTATAACTCCAGTGCCAGGGGATCTGATACCCTTCTGGCCTCTCCAGGCACATGCTCACATGCAGTGCACATACATACACTCAGGCACACACAAACACATAAAATAAAATAAATCACTTTTAATATCAACTGCATAATGTATGAATTCAATCTCAATAAAACAAAATTTACACCAATGGATAGGTTCAGCAACACGGATGAACCTCAAATTCATCTTAATGGGAAGAAGTCAAATACATACATCACACACTCACACACACTCACACACAAACATACACACCCCATAATGACACTATTTTCATAAAGCTAGCAAATAGATGCAGCTGATTATGGCAAAGAAGGGAAGAGTGGTTTCTGTGGCGGGAAAGCAGAGACAGGATATTTAGAGATGATGAGAGTGATCATGATGTTCATACAACTTCATAAAATGATCACAACCAAATAAACTTATTTTTACTGCATGTGTTTACCTAATGTCCAACTCAAGCCACAGTATGCGATGAACATGGACACTTCTGATAAAAGCCACAAATGAGGAGAGGGAATGCCTCGGACAGACTTAACCACTCCAAAGCAAAGGACAGAAACCAAGAAGATCACTATACACTGCACTGCATGACACTGAATACAGCGCACTGGGGTTCCACCAGTGCTCTAACATTCTCTCTTTGTAATGCCCACAGTGAAATTGTAAAATGTATTCATTCACAAATAACATTTCTTACTGTAGTTCTGTGGGACAAGTTCCGGGTTCTTGGGTGTTTTCAGCTTGTAGGACACATCTCCAATATTAACTGTATCACCTAAAAAAGAAGAAACACAATCATTACACGAGACAGGAGACACGCACTATACTCTGGCAATGATTCTCTTGACCTCCAAGGAGGGATGCTACACAAATGCACCACGCACATGTCTGACGTTTCCATTCAGTGTAAGCTGTATCAGAGAGAAGCGTGTACTGAGAAAATGCACATTTCAGGAGCCAGGCTGTCAAAAAGCATTACATTATATTAACCAGACTTATATTTTATGTTAATAGCAACACCAATACAGGCAACAACAATACAGAAAAATTCATTTTAAAGGTTTAATTTTTTTTAACATTTATCCACTTATATTAGGAGGGTGTGTACATATGGAAGTCAGAGGGACTGTCTCATTGACCCTGATCAGATTTTATTTATAGCTACTTCTATGATCTGACTCTATGTCCCCCCCAGGCTCATGACTCAAACACATGGCTGGTGGCACTGTTTCAAGAGATGCTGCAGACTTTAGGGGGTGTAACCTAGGTGAGGAGAGCAAGTCACTGGGGGTGGGTCCTTAGGGTGTCTCTGGTCCAGGCCCAGCATGGTGTGGAGAGAAGTGCCCTGGGCCATGCCTTCCCCACCATAATGGACTGAACTGTCTGAAACTATAAGCCAAATAAATGCTTTCTCCTCTAAATTACCTATGCCAAGGAATTTGGTCACACTGGTGTGAAAGTAACAAGGAAAACTGGTACCAAACTGACAGGAGCAAGGCACCCCGTTCTATAGGCACCCAGGGTTACAGGCCCGAGGAATACACTCTACCTGTCCCAGCAGAACCCGCTGTCAGCCCCAAGAACACTGAAGTCTGAGGACAACTTTATAGAATTGGTGAACTCAACAGCTTATATCCCAGAGCCCTGACCCCTCAAATGGCAGCCAACCACCAACCTTTGCTCCTTTACTTCTTGGTCCTTCCTCCCTTCCTCGGCACTTCTCTGTGCCTCTCTTCCACCAACACACACACACACACACACACACACACACACACTTTCAGTGCTTTCTACAGCACCACACACCACACACACACACACACACAACTTCTTGGTGGATTTCTCCCACCAGCGCGCGCCACACACACACACACACACACACACACACACACACACACTTCTTGAGCCTGTGGCTCTTGCACTTGGTCCATCAACCAATCAGAATTCCCCATACACATTCAAATGACCAGGCAAATTAATCCCACCCGATGCCTAGTTTACATATTGGTGGGACCAAACGATTCCTAGGACACAATGGTGCCTGCTCCAAAACACTATTCATAGCCCATTTTCATGACCCATTTTGCTGCGGGGAAACTATTACTCTCTTTCTCAATAAAATCCTGCTTGCTTGTCCTCGTTCTACTGTCCTTGTCCATTGTCCTTCATGACTGAAAAAACAAACTCAACTTGGACCCAGGCAATGGGTAACAAAAAGAGGGGTCATTAATGACCGAACTTGATCATGTAGTTCTTAGGTCACTGGAACTAGTGTGTGGGTAGGAAGTTTGGATACAGGCTGGAGAAGTCCTGGGATGCTGTAAGCAGAGCTCAGCAGTAACTCTGATGGGAGCTTAGATAACCAGAACAGCAACACAAAGTCACCCCAGCAGACTCTACTCACCAGGTTTCAGATGGGGAAACGGATGTTATCAAGAACAAATTACAGTGTTTTCATGCTATGCTCCAGTCAAGAACTTTTCTATATTCTGTCCATATAATGTGAATTTGATTAAGACTGACTTCAAAATAATAGACTGTTAATTTGGCAGAGGAAATTTCAAAACCTCACAGTATCTGGGCTGTGGACGTGGCTTTAGCCCATCTTTTAGTGAAAAGAAGAAGGAAAAATCAGAGTGGAAGGATTCAAAACCACGCAGTCTACACATGAAAGGAGCATAATAAAAGCTGACAAAGATGCCAGGCAGTGGTGGCACACACCTTTAATCTCAGCACTTGGGAGGAAGAAGCAGGTGGATCTCTGTGAGTTCAAGCCTAGCCTGTTCTACAGAGCAAGTTCCAGGACAGCCAGGGCTGTTATACAAAGAAAGTCTGTCTTGAAAAACCAAAAAAGAAAAAAATGAAAAGAAAAGAAAAAGAAAAGGTTTACAAGGAGAATGTAGCTGGTTTTGTTTTGTTTTTCTCTGCCAACACTGCTGGCATGGATGGAACCCAGGACCTAGGCAAGCACCCTACCACACAGGTATATCCCCAGCCCCTAGCACATTTTTTTGGAGGATGGGAGTCATGCTAGAAATTGAATATAAGGCCTCTTACTTGCTAAGTAAACACTCTACCACTGAGCTGTATCCCAAACCAAGGGTAGAGTGGTGAAAGAAATTTGGACAATTAAAAAGAAACCAAAGCAAAGTGCCTTAAGGGCATTTCAGGAATTAGAGAAACTTTACCCAAAGTTCCACTGTGATAAAGTATAAATGCTTTTGAAAGATTTTTCCCTAAAGAAGAAGGAGCTGCTGGGACACTGTTTATACAAAGCAGCCTAGGTGGGGCTGGAGAGATGAGATGGCTCAGAGGCTAAGGGTACTGTACTCTTCCAGAGGACCTGGGTTCAATGCCCAGCACCCACGTGGCTGCTTACAACCATCTGTAACTCCAGTTTCTGGAGATTGGACATACTCTTCTGGCCTCCGAGGGCACCAGGCATGCATGCATGTGGTAGACAGACACGTGTAACAGGCTTTTCCTTTTTGGCCACCAACCAGCTCCCAAATCATGACACAGAGACTTCTTATTAGTTATGAATACTCGGCCTTATCTTAGCTCTTATTTTAATCTGCTTCTCTTATCTACGTTTTTGCCTCGGGACTTTTTACCTTTCTTTCTGTATATCTTACTTTCATACTGGCAGCTGCCTATCTAAGGCCCCTATTGGTCTAATAAAGAGCTGAACAGCCAATAGCTAGGCAGAGAGAGGATAGGCGGGGCTGGCAGGCAAAGAGTATAAATAGGAGGTGAGCTCTAGGCTTCAAAACAGCAACACACCTTTTCATAATTAAACAAATGCAGCAAAAACAAATGTAACGCATCTTTACATTAATAACAAAGGCAGCAGAAACAAATGTAACACACCTTTATTCAGTTAAAATAATATTCTGCAGCCAGCATAAACACACGTAGCACATCTCTGCCTAGTTAAAATATTCCACAACAGACATGTATGCACGAAAGACACCCATACATGTAAAATAAAAATTAAATTTAAAAAAAAAAATGTTTTTTAAAACAGCACCCTATGAGCCCAGGCTGTTGGTCTCTGCATCTGTTTCCATCAGTTGCTGGGTGAATGCTCTCTGATGATCACGGGGCTAGGCAGCAATCTGAGTTTAGCAGAATGTCATTAGGAATCATTTCATTTGGCTAGCGGTGTTTGATTCTATCCTAGGTCTCTGGGCTGTCCATCCTCTGGGTCCCGGCCCTCCAGGCAGTGTCAGGCGTGGGCTCCCTCTCATGGTATGGGTCACAGGTTGGACCAGTCACTGGTCGGCCACTCCCACAATTTCTGCACCACCTTTACCCAGCACATGTTGCAGGCAGGACAAATTGTAGGTCAAAGGTTATGTGGCTGGGTTGGTGTCCCCAATTCCTCCACTGGAAGTCTTGCCTAGTTACAGGAGATGGCTGGTTCAGGTTCCATATCCCCCACTGCTAGGAGTCTTAGCTAGGGTCACCCTCACAGATTCCTGAGAGTTTCCATTGTACTAGGTTTCTAGCTCATCTTAGAGGTGCCCCACCCCCACCCCATGCCAGTTGTCTCTCTAACCTGGGCTCGTAGAGGCTCACGGAGACTGAACTGCCAAACCAGGGAGCCTGCATGGGACTGACCTAGGTCTTCTGCATGTATGTTACAGTTGTGTAGCTTGGTCTTCTTGTGGGACTCCTAACAGTAAGAGGGAGGGCTGTCTCTGACTCTGTTGCCTGCTTTTGGGATCCTTTCTTCCTACTGGGTTGCCTCGTCCAGCCTTAATAAGAGAAGAGATGCCTAGTCTCACTGAAACATAGTATACCATGGCTGGCTGATATCCGTGGAAGGGCTGCCCTTTTCTGAAGAGAGAGGAGGAGGAGTGGATGGCGGGGGAAGGACTGGGAGGAGAGGAGGAGGGGAAACTGCGATCAGGATGTAAAAACAAAAATAAATAAATAAATACAAAAGTTAAAAACAAACAAAAACAAACCCACAGCACCTAAGGGAAGTTCTCCCCCCACCCTGGGGCGTTCAGCCGCCACTGCTCTCAATCACCAAAAATCGAGTGTAGCTGTAACTCAGTGGGGCCTGCCTACTGCTTGAGCTGATGAAAGTTCTTGGCATTTTCCATGTGGTGCTTGTTTTGTAAGCATGCAGAGTGCAAGAGTTATGAGGTCACACAGGCTTCCACCCAGATTTTTACGGAAGGCCAAAAAGATTAGGCAATGTGCGTTAGGGTAAGATCTCCCATATAGACCCCATACACAAAGCTATGAGTATGAAGCCTATGTTTCATAAAGACTGTAGGATATTGGAGATGTCAGAAGTGGAATGTCTGCTGAGGAACCCTGCAGTCAGTGAGCAGAGCCAGCCCAAACAATAAGCCACCTGAGCTGCAGGTGTCAGGGGCTACAAACAGCAAAGTCATGGGTGGGGGAGTGGGGGTGAGCTACCCCAGGACAATGGAGTCTGGACGGTGCTGCACACACACCAGACGACAGACAGACTTAATGGGAGGTCCTGTCTACCTCCCATTGGTAGTCTCTCATTCCTCCCTTTTGGGGATATACTAAGAACACATGATTTCCTTTTTGACTTTACAGAGATTCATGGCTGAGTTTGCCCTAAGTACCGGAGGAGACTTTGAATTTGGACTTTGGAATAACACTGGAGTGTCAAGATTGAAGGAACTCTTGGGTGCTAACTAAACACATTGTACCCATGAGATGGCAAGGAGCATTGGGGAGCCAGGGGCAGAATTTCATGAAATCTTTTACAGTTCACTATGAGTTCATGATCTGAACACTTGGTCCCTGATTGGTGGTCCTATTTGGGGAGGTTCTAGAACCTTTAGGGGTGAATCTTCCTGGAGGAAGCAGGTTACTGGGGTGTGTCCTTGGGGTATCTATCTTCTCTAGCAGCCTACCGGCAAAATTCACTACTCCCAGGTAAGAGAAAGACTCGGGTCAAATGACATAAATGTTGAGGATTCTGGATAATACAGTGTGAGGGAGAGAAGGTTCTCCGCGTCTACAGAGTTCCATCTTGTAAGGCAATGTTAATCTCTGTTCTACAGTGAGGATCTAAACCAATCTCCCGATACTCTGCTCTCTCCAACAGCAAAATTGGCAAAGTGACTCCACCAGCATCTAGAACTTGGTTTAGAAAGCGCTCACAGACACACAGAATAAGTAGCTGTCCAAAAGCTGCTCTTTCAGCCTGGCTAGTTCAGAGCTGCTGAGGTACACTGGACACCAAGACCTTGGATTGTGGCGATGACAAAGCCAGCTAACACTTGTTGAATGCTTACTATCTTCTAAGTCCTTCACACGGCCTCAAAATGACCCTCTAAAACAGACTTTCAAATGAGAAAACCTGTGCCTCTGAGAAAGTTTTTATGCATGACAGAATTTATTAAAGACACATGAAAAATTGGGAGAAGAAAAGCACTCTACACAGAGCTAAATCCTTATTAGGTATAATATTAGCTGCCAGGAGGTGCCAAGGCAAAATCCACTGAAAATAAAATCACAAGGGTTGCAAACGTCCTCCATAATCCACCAGGCCTTCTCCCCAGGCAACTTTCTTTCTCTTATCACAAAAGTCCCTGAAGAATCACAGAACCACATGGAGCCTGTCAGAGTGAGCATCTCCACCGAGACCACTGAAATTCTGTAGTGTATCACAATAACCTTTACTTCATCAAGTCCCCCAGGGGATTCACCTCCTGCCCCTCTCCTCATTCTTTCCATTGTAAGGTTGGCCATGGTGGAAGTATCCACAATCCAGGTATTGTGGGGGCAGAAGCAGGAAGACAGAGTCCAAAGGCAGTCTGTACTACATACTGAGATCTCAAAAAAGAGTTTTAAAGAACTTTATAATAAAGTTATCATATGCAATGTCAAAATAGAACAAATAATCGTGAAGACAAATATATAAAGAACTAGCAGCAACCAATAAGAATAATGCAAACACCCAAACAGAAATACACACTGGATATGTAGATAGGCAATTCACAGAAAACTAAAACTAATGAACACAGTTCGAGGAAATGCTCAACCACCCAATGACTTAGGTAATGAAAATCAGAGTGAGAAGCCAGTCCTCAGATGTGAGATCTGCAAGAAATTTTCAAATTTGGTGACGCTGGGTGGGGAAGGAAACAGTACTCCAATATTACCAGGGACAGAGGTGCAAACTGGTGCAAATGCTTTGAGGGGTTTCTAGTTCTCATCATTTACCCTGTCTTCTCGTGTATCTTAGGGGCCTCATACAAAGGTGTTTGTGCTAAGGCCTCAATGTTTATGTACCAGCAAAATCCGACTCTGAGGTAATGTCATGAAGAGGTAGGGCCCTTGGGAAATGGTTAATTCATAGGCGTAGAGCCTCCTGAATGAAATTAGTACCCTTATGAAACAGGCCCAAGGGTGGAAAATGGGATCCATGACACCCAATCAATTGGCAATTGGCTTTACTGTGAACTTACCAGCTATAAAAATGTAAGGAATACATTTCATTGTTTATAAACTATCTAGTTGTGAACTCAAGTTCAGAAGGAGAAGCAGCCACATTAAACATTCTACAAGGCTGACTGACTGATTGAAACTCCAGTGATAATAGAGAGCTAAGAAGTCACAGGCTGGGAACCGAATATCTTGGAATACATTTAGCACCCTAAACAACTATTTGTTGTCTACCTCTGTGTGTGACCCAACATCCTTGTGCTACTGGTAAATATTTTTTAGACTGTACTCACAGACCCCTAGCTCCCACAACCCAAAGGCTAAGAATAGCATCAGAGAGCATCAGAGACCTCTAGGAGAAATTTCCCTGCTTTTCTGTAACCACCTACCTGATGTTCCACCAATGTCTGAAAAGTGCCTTGTTTCATGATTTTATTTGTTCTATTACTATTGTAAAAAAAAAAGCTTCATGAAACTATTACTACATCAGAACATGAATCTGTGTTTCTGCTCCACAATCATTCATATTCGCCTGCAGAATAAACTTCCTCTGACTCCTTTGTGGTAAGAGCTGTATTTTTACATCGCCATAGTTTATAGTATTTTGTTACAATAACCCAAATAGATGTTTGTTAATATTTTTAAAGAGAAAATACTAATAGGAGAATTACAAAATAGACCAAGAAGAAATACATGTACTATAATCTCTTTATTGAGGTGTATGTTGTTGGGGGAGGTTATTGGTTTGTATTTGGGGTTGGGTTTTTTGTTATTGTTGTTGCTATTTAAGATGGGGTCTCAAGTATCCCAGGCTGGCTTCCATCTGACTATGGACCCAAAATTCTAATATTATGGCACACACCACCTCATCCAGTTTATGCAGTGTTGAAGATCAAACCAAAAGCTTTATGAATGTTGGCAAGCACTCCACCAATGGAACTACATCTCCAATCACCTTTACGAAGGTTTTAAAAAAAGAAAGTTTTCCTCAGTATTTAGAACTGAACATCTGATCTTTCCACTAAAAACTGTACTCTATAGTTGTACTAATGGCAACTTGAAATCATTCTTTTCCGTCTTACAACCCAACCCAGGATAGTCCTAGGCAGCCTACACACACACACACACACACACACACACACACACACACACACACACACACACTTACTGCTTCAGGTTTGGTTCTTCACAATCTAGCTTCAACTGAGTTGCTGTAACAACCAAATAAAATCAGAGACAAGTCATGATGTTATTCTCTGGGCTTTGTAATGACCTAGAAAGGGTGTTTCTAATCTGACTTCTGCATTTCCTCACTGATCTCTTCTCCAACTATTCCCACTCATTCAGCTCCAGCCGCAATGGTCTCAGTTGGGGCTTTTATTGTTGTGATAAAAATCTCATAATTAAAATCAGCTTGGGGAAGAAAGGGTTTATTTGGCTTACACTTCCACATCTTAGTCCATCATTAAAAGAACTCAGAAGAGGAACTCAAACAGAGCTGGAACCTGGAGGCAGGAGCTGATGCTGCCATGGAGTGATGCTGCTTACTGGCTTGCTCCCCATGACTTGCTCAGCGTGCTTTCTTATAGCATCTAGGACCCCTGGGCCAGGGGTAGCACCACTCACAGTGAGCTGGGCCTTCCCACATCCATCATCAATCAAGAAAATACATCACAGGTGTGCCCGCAGGCCAGTCTGGTGGGGGCATTTTTCCACCTGAGATTCCCTCTTCCCAAATGACTCTGACTTGTGTCGAGTTGACATGAACAGAATATGCCCCCAAAACGTTCTAGTCCTTCATTTTAACCTTTCAAACACGAATGTGTTTCATAACCTTAAGCTAAGCATGCCCCAAAATACAGCCATCTTTCCTTCTTGAACTATAAAGTGAGCATGCTCAGGGATGTACTCACAAAATACTTTCCTATATGGCTATATACAGACTGCCAGGGGAAAACAATCTCCATGCTTCCTTCCTTTTCTTCAGAGAGGGCATTGCTTTGGAGGTGACTCCATGAGGTCCTTACCTGTTACACTTGAGAAATTCTTCTCCACTCTTATTGCTTGAGCCTGCCTGGTCTGGGCCTCACATCCGGTAAAATGCCCATTTACTGCACTTCGCTATGTGATAAAGGTGAAGGTGGGAGCCGAATCAAGAAGAACAAGGGGAATGCAGCACTCTACAGCTAACACTCGCAGAAAGTCAGGACCACCCATAGGCCCGAGGGCTTGGGAGAGAGCAAGCAGATCAGGTACCTAAGTCAGGTCCCCTCCTAACACTTCTGTCCTTTGTGGAAGAACACAGCAAAGCTACGGGAGTGACCTAGCGAGGAGGGAGCTGGGAAATAACTGTTTAAAAAAATCTCAACAGAACTGAGAGTACAGATAATTAACATGCTCATCTCCATAAGTTATGAAAGAAGCAGGGGATAAATGGCTACAGAACTTAGGAAGCTGCTTCCTGGTCCTTTGGCCAAGACAAGGGGTAGAGGTGAGGACAGGGACCCTGGACCCACTCATACCACTTAACCTACATGCAAATAACAGCATGATACATTTTTTTAATGCATCTGTAACATTAGCCAAAATGTAATGGGCTGGGCATTAACACAAGCCTCAGTAAGTTTCCAAGGATTGAAATCCTTAAGTATGTTTCTTGACCATAATGCAATTAAATTAGAAATCAATTACAAAAAAGTAAATGAAAGATCCCCAAACATTTAACCATCAAACTCGAGCCTTTTTAAAAACACAAAGGAAGAAACCACAATGGAAATGTTCTCATTGAGAAATGAGGCGTGATCAATCAACCATGTCTCCTGCAGACAAAGAGGAGGAGGCATGGCGTGGAGACCAAGCAGGCCTTTCATCATTACTGCCTTAAAATCACGAGCTTGTCCGTCTCTGGCTAGAGCACTGGACTTAGGAGCCATCTAACTCACACCAATAGCTCTGCCCTTAGCACAACTCCTAAATGTCTGCTTTGGCCCGTCACTCTCCCCCGAGCTGCACAGCTGCACACACACGCACACGCACAAACACAGTCCAGACACCTTCACTTGAACCCGAGAGAGTGGACTGTACTCTCTGCCCTTGCATTCCTGCCCCAGTGACGGCCCTGAGCCGTCAGCCTCCTGCCTTCTACACCTCTCATGCAGCTCTCTTCTTCCTCAGCGGCTCCTCGGCAGCGTCACCTCCTCCACCGAATCTTGCCCAGCTTTTCCTGACACGATCTCCTCCATGCCTTCCTGCAAGCATTTCTCGAGTTGTATTATAACTACTGACTGGGAAGCTGGAGAGATGACTTGGCACCTGCTGCTCTTCCAGGGCACACAGGTTCCATTCCTAGTCCCATCTGGCAGCTCACAACTGCCTGAAACTCCAGTTCCAGGGTATTCAATGCCCTCTTCTGGCCTTCATGGGCACTAGGCACACAAGTGGTACATGTACATATATGCAGGCAAAACACTTATGTTGTGTGATATTTTGTTTGTGTTCTGACAAATAAAGCTTACCTAGAGATCAGAGGGTGGGGCCAGCCACTAGTTAACCATTGAGGCCAGGCAGTGGTGGCTCACACCTTTAATCCCAGCACTTGGGAGGCTCATGCTTTCGATCCCAGCACTTGGAAGACTCATGCCTTTGATCTCAGCACTTAGGAGGCTCACACCTTTAATCTCAGCACAACTGGGAGGTGGAGACAGGAATATAAGGTGGGTGGAGGATCTCAGCCCCCATTCCGTTTGAGGGTTTGTAGAGGTAAGAACTTTCTAGTGGCTGCTGTTCTGCTTCTCTGATTTTTCAGATTATTACCCCAATATCTGATGCCTAATTTTAATTGATAAGACTAATTAGGATCATACTTCACACCTATACTTGTAAATTTTTAATTAATTTAAAAGTTAATAATAAGTACTTACTGTTCTTCCTATTTGACAATGTCTTGGGATGAAGTTATATGAGCACTTTCCAAGGATATAGAGCACAGCAGTCTTTCAGAACCCATTTTCAGACTTCCACTTCCAAGTGTTCAGAATCTCCTCTTCTCCAACTTTTTTACTACAGTACATTGTGTCAAGGCATCAACTATGTGTGTAGTCAAAACCAGCATCCTTTAAACACTAGAACACTATTCAAGGCAACGTAAATAAAATTGTCCCCAGATATTAATGTTTATACTAAAAGCCAAGATTTGCTTTAGAGCTATTTTGGTCTGTGCTGGCTCATGTCAAATGAAGCATTTTATAGAGTAAGGAAGTGAGTATTATCAATGACCCAAGATGGGAAATGTCAGAGAGCAAAGCATAGAAAACTGCAAATACAGCTTCTTAACACACTTGAAGATAAGCTAACTGTTCAGTTTATCTCAATTCTTATCTTGAAAACATGCTACTGCTTTTTTAAAAATTCACTGTTGACAGACAGCAAGATGGCATTGGGGGTGGGGCGGTGCAGGAGCAGTACTTGGCCTCTAACCCTGAAGACCTGAGTAAATCCCTGGACCTATACAGTGGAAGGAGAGAACCAACTCCTGAAAGCTGACCTGACCTCTGTGCACATATGCACACTCACACAAAAAATAGTCATAAGATACATTTTTAAGAGCACTGCTGAACAATTGAAGTATTTCATATACTTGATAATTGATGCTGATCCATTTAATGTAATGAATAGTTCCTAGCAGAGAACTATAAAACTTTTCACAACAGTCTGGCTGAATATCAGAGGTAACTCAAGTGTCTCAGAACAATTACGTACCTTTCAACTAGATAGGCAAAAACTTATACTTGAATAACACCGTGAAATATCCAATCCCATTAGTCATTCCACTGTACAAAACTCCATTTCCACGCTTTTGTTATGACAATGTTGAATACCAGCCTCTGCACCAATTAGTTTTCTATTTCACTAACTACATCAAAAGTATGAGCATGGCGCTTTAAAAATTAACAAATTTATTTCCAATTCTTATAAGTGATTTTTATTTAATTATTCCCCAAACCCGATTTAATAGAACACCATGCCTCCACCATAGTCCTTGATTCATGAAAATCTTACCTTAATATTGTATTCTTTTTATCAGTTTAAAAAAGATCAAAGCTATAAGATCATTTACTATGAAAATGTCACCAATGTAATGAATGCATGGCATATATAAAGAAAATAGTCAAAAATGTAACCACAAATGTAACTTTTTGCTTTGCTGGTTTAGCAAACCAGTTCACAGATGTCCCATCTATTTCTCAATAGTTTTTGAAATTTTCATTCATTAAACTATATCACACTCAGTTTAACTAAAAGGCAAAACTATTTTTTCTGTCAGAAAGGCTAACTTGAAGTGATTGGTTTGACAGTACAGAAACCTTTGTTTAATAGTGAAAACTTTAAGAATTTGACAAAATGTATTTAAATATGTCATAGACTAAACTATTTTTTCAATATTAAAAAAAACTGCATTGGTAAAAGTACATTGAAAGCAATATTTTTCGTTTGTCCCCAAATCCTGGTAAAAAGAGACTAAATAAGGAGCCATCAAAAAAAAGAAGCCATTTGATAAATTTTAGTGAACTGATGTTAATGACCCTCCAAGATATTAAGACACAAATAACGTCACTAGCCGAGCATACCACTCTTCTACAAGTCAGATGGTTTCTGTCTGTCCTAGTCACCTTCTGAGGCTGTGATAAAGACCATGACCATAAGGAATTTTGGGAGAAAAGGGTTTATTCCATCTCACAGGTTTGAACCTATCACTGAGGTAAGCATAGGAAGTACTTCACAGTAGGAAGTACTGAGGCAGGAATTAAGGCACAAGGTCACTGAGAAACACAGCTTACTGGCTTGCTTCCCATGGCTTGCTTAGCCTGCTTCCTTACACAACACAGGACCACCAGCCCAGGCACCACTCACAACGGGCAGGGCCAACCCACAATCACTAATCAAGACCAGTCTGATGAAGGCAATTCCTTGAGTGAGGTTGCCTCTTTCCCAACGACCCCAGTTTGTGTCCAGTTGATGAAAATCAAATCAGCTCTATGTCAGTTACCAACAAAATTGAATAAGGCCCTGAGCAAGCTGCCAATTAATACAGATCAATATATTACTGTTGATATATAATTTAGAAAGTCTGGAAAGACCTGAATGATACTGCTACATCAGAACTGCTTACATTCTAGTAATAATTAGCATTCAACTGAGGGCTAGTAATCGTATTAATAAATTAATTAATATTAAGTAATATTTAGCTGAGAGAATAGCTCATCATTAAAGGGTGTCATTCCAAAGAGTTATCAACTTGTATAACACTGATGTCATGTTGAACAAATATGTACTGTAACAAAAAGGTTTAATGAAACATTCAGATTTTTTGTTGCAGAAAAGTAATATAAAATAAAACTTCTAAGACAAAGAGCATATTCAGATAAAATCATTACATATAGAAGTAAGTAAAGCTGAAATTCAAACTCAAGGAAATAAAGGAATAAGGAGCATCTGATGGCCAAGAGCGTCTAGTCTTTCCAAACAGACATCAGCAAACAAACCACTGTGGTAATCTACTTCCACTAAGAGAGCTGATCAAAAGAATACGAAACAAATCTCATCTTAAACGTCGGTGTTAACAGTATACTAGAAACAAGAGCCTTTGTTACCATTTGTACCAATCAGGAAAACTTTTAGGTAACAACCTAAAAATGCACAAAGCACACATATTTGCAAATCCTTTTAGCAGATGAGGAAAATGTTTAAAGGCTTGAGGACTACTGTTTAGTCTTCAAGAGTGTTTTTCTTGTTAGAGGGTGGATGTTTTCATCATCACTATATCCTGTGCCAAATACAGAATTGCAAACTCTCCATATTCAACAAATGTTTGACAAGTGAACAAATGATTCGTTTTAAATTAACTACTGAGAGATTGTTTTCAGCCCTGAATAGTAATTTTCCTGCATCTTTTGAACATATACTATTTATAGACATGCTCCTAAGTCAAGCCATTTATAACAGGTCTATTTAAATGAGGTGGCTTAAAGGGGAATGTGAAAATCAATGGGGAACAGTTTATGCAGAAGAAACCAGGGCAGGCTTCTCTTAGGGCAAGAATCTTAAAGTAGGATGCAGTCACACGAGCAGGTAATCCTAGAGGAGTGCCACAAATCCCAGGCTGCTCAAGACCGCACTGCAAGATTAGTCCTCAAAAAAACCAAATCATTAAAAAAAAAAAAAAAAAAAAAAGCCAGGTGTGGGGATCCACACCTTTAATCCCAGCAGTCAGAGGCTCATCAGTTCTCAGTGAGTCTGAGGCCAGCCTGGTCTGCTACATAAGATCCTGTAAAGAAATAAAGAGAGACAGGGGTTGGGTGTAGGCATGGTGGCACACCTAACCCTGCACAGAGGAGGGAAGGGAGGCAGAAGGATCCAAAGTTCAAGGATGCCATTGGCAACATACAAAGCTTGAAGTTAGCCTAGACTATGAGAGACCCTGACTCAAAAAAAAAAAAAAAAAATTGATGGTGGGGGTGCTTAAAATATTCAGTGACAACTACTAGAATAATTAGAGTAATCAGAACAAGCCCATTTAAAAAGTAAGTACAATGTTGCTGAGTATTTAATTGCACTTATATAACAAATAATGCAAAAATACATGTAAGCAAAATCCATGTATTGCACAAAATTGTCACAGATACCTATAGTCAATTATTATATGTCTTATTCAGACATGGAACAAATATGCTTGAAGATTTTAATTAAAAAGAATCCAGAAAAGCTAAGACCTTCCAAATGAAATTAAATTTAGAAAATATTTATAGAATTGTAATTTTATTTCTTAGAATGTATTTTATTTAAAGGGATTTCTCAAAGGTGTATAAGAAAAAATTATGTTTAAGATAATAAGGTACCTTATACACGGTAATTAATCTTACACAAACCCCTTTGGAGATTACTCATTCCATGCACAGCTGTTATGTTTAAATGCCCTGGATTCTTTACTCATTCTCTGACATCAAAATCCCTGTCTCCAACAGAGACCCTAACCCTGACCTTTTACCCTATACTCCTAGAGATGAAGTCCCTGCATAGAATAGCCAGAATATCCCACCCTCAGGCCACAGCAACTGTTTCAAAGATGAAGAGGTACCTGAAGACTTGACATAGAGAGCTCAGAAATTTAACAATGGTAACAGGAAAGGATGCTGTTTCTTTAACATTGTGAAATTCAAAGGCAGTACAGGTCTGGCACGTTGGTACACACCTTTAGTCCCAGGGCCTGGAAGGTGATATCTACGAATTCCAGGCCAGCCAAGGCTACAGAGTGAGACCTGGTCTCAAAACAAACAAACAAAAAATAAAACAATGCAATTCTAAAGTTCTGGTAAGCCTATTGTGGTTCCCTCTTTAAGAAATCCTGCTAGACACTGAAACTAATACAACAAACTGAGTCCAGTAACTGGGAATTGTGAAGTACAGGAACCAAGGGAAAGGAAGGGTGCATACAAGCCCTAAGAACTGCATCTGAACCCCAGGTAGCCATCCAGCCAGAAGAAATGAGGTACCCCCTGGAAGCCTACCAGATAACATGCTTTTCAGTGCACACTGCTTCCCCTTACAACCGAATGGCTGTTGGTTGACACTGTCATTCTAGTAAGGCAAGGGCAGGCCCAGCAAGCATAACAATATCATTTTACAGACAAGAGATGCTTAGCGAGGAAGAAAGACCACTTTACCCCTAAGGACATTCTGAAAATACCCCAATAAAAATAATACAATCACTCACAAATGGTCAATAAGTTGATTTCAGAGCAAAATTCATTAAAGCAGAAGATTCCCTGATCTTTATATAGCATACTTTTCTCTTTCCTTTACATTAAATATTAAAGGGAAAATTTGATCTGTCACATTTTTTCCTCTCTAGAATTTCACCAATTCTATCCTCCATGGCTCTGGCCTATTAACACCAGCCAATTCCATAAACTCTTTATTCTTTTTTCAATATTTAATCCATACAAATTTTTACAATGAATAGCTGTCAGTTTTATTTTAAATTGACAGTTTCTTTTTGTTGTTGCTGTTATTTGTTGTTATTTGAGACAGGGTCTCTCAACATAGCCTTGGCTGTCCTGGAACTATGTAGTCCAGGTTGACCTTGAATTCAGTTATCCACCTGCCTCTGCCTCCCAAGTGCTGGGATTAAGGTCATGCATCACCACATGCAGCTTGGATAAAATTACTTTTTAACTTTTACTGTGTGTGTATGTGTGTGTGTGTGTGTGTGTGTGTGTGTGTGTGTGTGTGTGTGTTTGAACACAAGTGCTTCCTTAAAATGTTGCTACACAGCACTCATAAGGCAAAGGCAAGAGGTTCTCTGTGAGTTCAAGGCCACCCTAGTCTACATAGGGGTGTCAAGGGCAGCCAGGACTATATGAAGAGACTGTCTCAAAACGAAATAAATAAAATGTTGCTACAACTGATAATTTTAATTTAACTGTTTGCTAGCCCCTGAAAAAAACTGGATATTCTACCCAGATATTTCAAGATCTTCACCAAGCTCAAAACTGTTGTATGATATTTCAGGTAATTCTGTGGTAGCCCTTCTCAGACATGCATGCAGTACTAGAGGCCATGGACTCCACTGATGAGCATGCTAACTTTTAACTCACTTGGCACTCAGTTCTGGGAGCCTTCCTCAGGATGTGATTACAATGTTAAAGTCAACTTGGACTGAGGATACCTTTGTACTTTGGGTCCTGTGCTAATGAAAACCCATCCTCCTAGACTTTTGTAACAAGTGAGTCTGGGCCAGTCACAGTAGCTTACTTACATTCAGTGCCCAGCTGCCAAAGATCAGACCAGGCTCAGATAAAGCAAATGCTGCGCCACCGTAACCAAGCTGTTGCCACACCTTACGTTTGCATCTCTGAGTCTCTTCTGCTTTGAGCTGCCCATTCTATTAAAGTTAAACTGTTTATTTGAACAGCAACATGGACAAGCTGACTCAGTTCAGGGGTCTCAACAGTGACACTACTGACATTGTGGACTGGGTACTTTCTCGTTTTGAGATGGCATCCTGTGCCTGTAGACTCAGCAGCATGAGCAGTCTGGAACCACTGATGCCAATAACATCCTCTCCCTTAGTTCATCTCAGGCATTGCCAAAGTCCCCAGGGTAAGGGGAATCACATCAGGCTAAAAACCAAAGGTTTAGTGACATCATTTTTGTCTTTTGTTGTTTCTGTACTAGAGACTGAATCTAGGGCCTTGCACATGCTAGGCAAGCAATCTATCACTGAGCTATATCCCCAGCCCACAGAATTTTTAAAGAAGTATACAAAACTTAGAACAAATTTAAAAAAACAAAACCAAAAAAACCTAAATGTATCACTGGGCAGTGGTAGCCCCTTTAATATCAGCACTCAGGAGGCAGGGGCAGGAAGATCTCTGTGAGTTCAGGGCCAACAAGGTGTACAGAGCAAGTCCCAGGACAGTCAAGTCTACTATACAAAAAAAAAAAAAAAAAAAAAAAAAAAAAAACCTGTCTCAAAAAAACAAAACAAAAACTTGAATGTATCAACAAGGTCCATAAGTCTGTGTGAGTCTGTGTCCCCCCAATATGAATCTTCCTAATAGTTTATACGTTTATAACTGTTCTGGGTCTTACTGTTAAATTATTTCATTTACAATGGGACCTGAAGATTCTGAGTCAAAAATACTCTGTTAGAGGTCACAGTAGACAATGAATCCCACAGGGTTCAGTATCTGTTAATACAGAGAGAAGACTAAACCATCATAGCTGTTTTTAGTTAAAAACAGAGCTCTGAATTTTTCCTCCCCAAAGTCACATGACTATTTCTATTATGGCCCAAGGACACAATCTTAAAGTCACAAAACATGTATAGTCATGAATAACTTTTTCATTGTTTTTATATAAAAATATTTGAAATAGACACTATATGTCCAAGAATGAGAAAATGATAGTGATAAATATCAGAACTTAATGCCTAATGTAAGTGATCATACAGGGCAATATTATGTTAATGTTCTCAATCATAGATACGATAAATTACAAAAAAGATCTAATTTGTACAAATACATATTATTAATGTGAGAGAACTGTTTTACAGAATTTGTATTTTTCAGTTTTCTAAGTGGATAATAACTTATGCAGAAACATTTTAGTGTTTTCTATAAGCAGATGTATTTCATAGACATCATAAGGAAAAAGCAGTGAAAGCTGTATGTGGGAGACCAGCTCCCACATTTATTTCCCCCAGGGACTCTTGAGGAGTGAGGGATAAGAGACTTAGATAGAAATACAGAGGAGAGAGACAGAAACACAGGATAGCCTCAGGAGGGCCTGGGCCAAAACCCACCAGCCCCTTCTGTCTCTGCTAATGGGCTTTTAAAGGAATGCCAAGGGGTGGAGCAAAAGACCTCCCCCCAGCACAGCCAAGTGCAGACCATCCCAAACACCTGGTGACCACACACATAGTCCAGCCATCCCCTAATGCAGCCCTGCTGTGTAAAACAAGCTCAGATCTCACTAGGAAACCTCTGTGGACCCCAACAGCTATATAATAGTAAATTATGGTAAAGAAAAGCAGGAAATGCTAGGATTTAAAGAGTTGTTTCCAAGCTCCATCACTTTGCAGCATCCAATCCTACTAAACCATCTGTGATGGTGTCACATCGATCTGTGTCAACTGCTGGGTGAAGTAACCTCCTTGCTGACTGACAATTTGTCTTTAAAACCAAGAGATACTACTACCAGTAATTAAAGCATAAAGCGACAAAGAATTTACAAGTTATACATTCCACACCATAGGACAGAAAAGGATAAAAAGCAGTAGGCTTGAGAGCTTATGGGTTTGTTTGGTGTGTTCTTGGTTTGGGGCTTTTTTGAGACATCTCTCTGTATAGGGCTGGCTGTGCAGGAACTGTTAGTGGACCATGCTGTCCTTGAACTCACTGAGCTCCTCCTGCCTCTCTGCCTCAGGAATGATGGGAGTAAAGGTGCGGGCCACCTTGTCCAGCATCGTTTTACTTTTTAACATAAATGGTCTTTTTCTTTTCCTTCTTATCAGACTTAGTTGAGGTGCTATTTTGAAAGCCAGCAAAGCAATTGCAACCTCTTACAAAAACACCCTCCATGAACTTTAACCTAGAAAGCCGCTGAATGCTTGTTAGGTACAAAGTGCTGACAAGCACCAAGGGAACACACAGACCAGACAAACGGGCATACAGTGCAGGAGAAGATAAGTATATGACTTGAATCTGTTCTTCAAGTACTTTGTGGTTCTTTTTTCACACTGCTAGGAAGCAATGGCAACTGACAAGCAGAGGACACAGTGAGTCAGGTCACATGTTGGAGTCCAGCTGAGAATCTTCCCAGCATCAACACTAATCCATCACAGCCTGCTGCTTTCCGTGTTAGTACATTTGTCTGTGTGTGACCTCTGGTTCCAAATGTGCCACTCTAACCTTGAAAGCCCTAACCTTAGGCATCTGGATAGTCAAGCGTTTGCCTTTTATTTTGTCCTAAGGGCTCTTACTTGTAACCAGATCTCTGGTGAACTCACAACTTTGTTTACCCACAGTTCTCATAGCTTCAGTGTTAGAATCTTTTGCTAGAGCAAGGCAAGCCAGGTTAGCACAATGCACTTCTTACAGCCTGGCCTGCCAGAGTCAACCATTCAGTCTAAGACGATGGAATCCTATCCACAACATGTCCAAGCCTCACATGTGAAACCAAACCTGCATTTCATCCGATATAACACAAAACTGAAGACATTTACAACTACTCTCTACTACCTATTATAACAGAATTTTCAAGTCCATACCCATATGTGTTTATAATGTTTTACAACCAACATGAAGTATAGAATTCAGTATAGAGAACAATTTTCATTTTTTTTAAAAAAACTTCTTTTCAATGAAATGTTTTATCTGCTTACTCATGGCTCTGATAGCTGGAGAGCCAAAAAAATGGATTCCACTCCAAACTGCTCAATTCCAAAACCCAGCAGATTATGTCACACTTCCACCCTTGATCTCTGCTTTTAGGACAGAAGTGAGTGAATTATCATTTGGACATATAGTATAACTCTGAAACCTCATGGATCTACAAACTGGTGGATCCGATGCCTGGGAGATTGGGGCTCTGATCAATCCATTGATGGATTCAAACTTGATGAGATGACATTATTTGGAGATGATACAAACGAGGAGTTAGGACCTAGTTAGACAAACCTGTCTTTGAAAAATAGGTCTTATTGCTGATGCCTCTCTGCCTGAGAGAAACTTCTCTCCACTAAGCACACTTGCCACCATGATTTTCTGCCTCAACACAGGCCACAGCAACGAACGCAGCAAGCATACACCGAAACATCTGAAACTGTGAGCCAAAAGAAATGTTTTAAGTTTCTGGACTTCTTTTCTGGACTTTGTCAGACGGAGAAAAAGTAACAGAATGGAAAACAAATAAATGCTTTAAAAATTATAATTGAGGAAAGGCAATTTTTGAACTGCAATTTCACTGCGTAATCGTTAGTAAGGCACTTTTTCTCTCTGGGACTCATTCTCTCCACCTGTAATCAAGGGTTTTAACTAAACCAATGACTTTCAGTTCTAAGGACGCTTGGAACCGAGAGTCTCCTGTTAAACTCGGCAAAGTCCACCGACACAGGGTCTCCAGCAAGTATGTACACGTGTCTATGCCATCACAAGCCCTGCTTGGCTCATGACACAAAACCGGCTACCAAGCCCTTGGGAGTCAAAGATCAAGGTCAAGTGCGGCTTTAACAGCCCCCAAAGGCTGATGCATAAACCTCTGAGGGTCCTCCAGGCTAAGTTAGGATTCTTGTAGCAAAACCCCTAGTGGGAGAAGAAGAAAGCAGTGTGCCTAGACATCAGAGACTTTAGTCCAGACCCCTCAGGTTTCTGAGAGGAGCCCAGGGGGCGCCCGCGCTTTGCCCCCACATCACGCTGCAGCAGCGAGGGGAGGCAGCAGCGGCAGCGAAGGCGGCGGGCCCGGTTGGTTACCTGAGTCGGTCGCCCCGGTGTGCATCAGTCTGACCTCCAGCCGCTGCCGGTCCCCTCCTGGCCTGCCCCGCACCACCTGCCGCAGCAGCAGCCGCACGCGCCGCGAGGCCACGTCGCCCAGGCCGCCCGGGACCCCGAGGAGGAGGAGGCGGGACTGCATGGTGCAGGTGGCACAGCGCGGGACCTCCGGGGGCAGCGGGACCCAGCGCCGTCCCGGGACACTGCAGGAGGCGGTGCGGCGAGCGGGACAGGAAGCGGCTGGGAGGCGGGTCCGCCGGAAACTCCTTCCCCCCCGGCGCGCCGGGCTCCGCGGTGTGGGCCCGGCCTGGAGCGGAGGGCAGGAGGAGCTCCGCCTGGAGGATCGACCGCCGCCGGGGCCCAGCGCCCCGCCCCACGCGTGGTCACCCCACGGACGGCCCCGAGCTGGGGAGATGCCAAAGGCCTTTAGCACCCAGCGCTCAGCGCTTGCCCTGTTCCTTTCTTGGCCTCTACCCCAGTGTGCTATGATGCACTGTGGGCCTTCCCGCAATGCTGCTTCCAATCTTTTTTCGGAATTGAGAAAATACAATGGCAGATTATGGAACTCCACCTATTTTAATTCGTTTTCATCTTCCCAGGGTTTCCCTACAACAGGCTTTGAAAGCCTCCACCTGTGCCTTCTTAGCTCTTCCTTTGTTTTATCTTCTAAACTGTAAGTGGAAATTTTACATTATAATGGTGCCTGAAAAATGTTTAACTACCAGAAGGATCCAAAGCGACCGCTTTGCAGTCAGGCTACAAAGGCAAGAGTTATATAAATATAATTTACGTCTTTAGTGGGCAAAAAGTAGGACGCTGGCGAAGGCTGTCTCCCAGGCATCCC
Source organism: Peromyscus leucopus (assembly GCF_004664715.2). NCBI lineage: Eukaryota > Metazoa > Chordata > Mammalia > Rodentia > Cricetidae > Peromyscus > Peromyscus leucopus. Next base: position 44,421,804 of record NC_051070.1, read on the forward strand.
AAAAGCAGCAGCAGTCTTCCATAAAGCAAACGAAGCCTAATTTAATTATGCTACGTATCCAAAATGTCAGGAGTGAATTAACCAAGGCGAAAAGTTTAAGTGAAGTTCTGCGCAATGGAATCCAGCAACCAGGATGAAGGCCTCACTCTCAGCAAATAGCCCAGCCAATTCTAGACCTGCTGGTATCTTCCCTCCATACGAACACCTGCTACCCAAGCACATAAACTCGGAATAAATTCTGAGAAGCAACCAAGGGGACACCGAATGAAAAGGAGAAATAAGAAGGAAGGACGTGGCTGCTCCTAGGTATGGTGGAAGAGAAGGATGATTGTCGATAAAGGGGAAAATCAGAGGCAGAGAGACATCTGGGAGACTCTGGACATGATCCTGAGCCATGTGAGGAAGAGGGGAACCAGCATCCAAGAGGGAAAAGTACAAAAAGGGTGGGTAACCAAAATGGCTGGCTTATACAGGGACAAGCCTCTGGGGGAAAGGCAGCTCAACTCTTGGGCTGGAGTTGGGGAGGGAGGTGGTGAGTGGGGGATAAGAGGGCATACATATCCTGTAACAGGTAGGCACTGAGGGATGCTGGGAGAACATGGTGGCCAGGTCTGATGTGATATGTTCAATAGGCACCTCGGCCATTTGTCTCTGGGTTTGAGACTTAACAGGCTGTGAAAAAGAAGTTGGGCTGAGTAAGGAACGCTTTGTACATCTTGCTGAGGAACTTGAACTTCAGAAGTAAAGGTGGAAAACAGGCTTCTAACCTAGTTGGGAGAAAATAAGAATAAAGGTAGTGAATATTTAAGTTGTCAAAAACATTATTCCATGAATACATTCTCAATTACTATTCACAGCCACCCCTGTCAGGTCTCAAACCCAGGACAAACTGTTAAAGGACGTGCTTATTCTCTTATCAAAGCTGACGATGCCAACAGGTTCTCCCAGCATCCCTCAGTCCCCACCTATTACAGGATCCTCATGGCTGACATACCCAGCCACCTACCCTGAACTCTCCAGCCTAGGGGCTGGACCACCTTTTGCCTAGTTGCTCTTCTCTATATAAGCCAGCCATTTTGGCTACTCCAGCCCTCTTTTGGTCTTCCAGTCTCCTGGCCTCTTAGCTCCTGGCTCTTCTCTCTCTCCTTCCCTCTCTTCACATGGCCTGGCTCAGTCAGCCAGTCATGTCCACTCTAGACTCTTCCAGATGCCTCTGCCTCTGACTGTTTTCTCCTTCATACCCACAATAAACCTTCTCCTCCACCATACCTAGGAGCCGCCATGTCCTATTCTTTTCATTTTTCTTTTTTTTTTTCTTTCAACTCCTACATGGTTGAGGAAATGACACCTATGTAAGCAGCACACAGACTTACAAAATGCTTCTCCCACTTTGTGAGCACCAGGCAGTTGACCTTTACTATAGTCAACTTGATTGGATCTGGAACTCTGTGCTGCCTGTGAGGGCATTTCAAGAAAGCATTAACTGAAACGAGAAGGCCCTCCCACCCAGAGTGCCCAGTCCCTTCCCAAAGACACTTAGACATAAAGAGTTCGAAGGAAAAGGCAGTGATCTTGCCTGCCTCCACCTCTTGCTGAGGAGTGTCATACTTCACTGCTATCAGAATCCAGCTTCTTTTGAAGATCAAGTGACTTGACAGAAATCCTCCAGGCGTCCACCACCAGAATGGAAATGCTGAAGCATCCAACTTTGTGGACTGTGCAGCACAAGATTCTCAACCTCTCCTCATGCAAACAGTCACTGCTGGACTTCCCAGCTCCTCCTGTATAAGCTAGTCTACTCTCCTTTGTTAAATGTATATTTGTTCAATTCCTTCTGGCCTTCTAGAGAACCTTGACCAATACAGAGCACAGACTCTATGTTATGAATTATGCTAAACATTTTAATTAACAATCTTATTTCACAGTTTCACAAATATGAGGTTATTTGTGAAATATTACCTACTGTTTTAGTTAGGGTTACTATTGCTGTGATGAAATACCAGACCAAAAGCAACCTGTGGAAAGGATTTATGTCAGGTTACAGTTCCAGGTAACAGTCCATCACTGAGGGAAGTCAGAACAGGAACTCAAACAGAGCAGGAACCTTAAGGCAAGAGCTGATGCAGAGGCCATGGGGGAGTGTTGCATACTTTTACTTGTTTATTTCCCTGGCTTGCTCAGTCTGCTTTCTTATAGAACCCAAGACCACCAGCCCAGGGGTGGCCTCACCCACAGGAGATGGGCCCTCCCACATCAATCACTCATTAGGAAAATGCCCCCACAGGCTCGCCTACAACATGATATTATGGAAGCATTTTCTCAATGGAGGTTCCCTCCTCTCAGATGACTATAGTTTGTGTCAAATTGACATGAAAATATCCGGCACACCTGTATTTTAGAGAAGAGGAACTGAGGATCTGTTAAATACCACAGTCAAGGCATCATGATTTAATCTCAGTAGATCTCAGTACACACCTGAAAGGATGGAAAAACAGTCCAAGGCAGTTTAACAAAATGCGTGGTCTAAGACTTAGGCTCTAAGTGCTCTTAGAATAAGATGGTGGAGACATTGAGACAGTCTAGCACATTCAGCCATTTAACATTATTAAGCAACTGTTCTATAAATGGTAGCATGCTTGGTACTGTGAAATGATGGGTTCACATCAAGTATGAAAAGCAAACATACCGACCGAGTTACACAAAATGTCTGTGCAGGATTTAGACTCAAGGCAGTCAAACAATGCTACAGCTAGGAAAGGCCAGTGAGGTCTCACAAAGAATGTAATAGTTAAAATCATTCTTCAGGGATATGCATGAGTAGATCAATCGAACAATCTGCCTTTCCAGCATATTCAGCTAGAGAATTTGCCTGGTTATTTATGTAAAAACACAAAGACATACTACATAATAACACTGGATTTTAAAGTCATACTGAGGGCCTATTAAATGGCTCACCAGGTAAACATACATGCTACCCATCATGATGACCTACATTCAATCCCCAGAGACCACACAGTGGAAGAAAAGAACAGGTTCCTACAGTTGTCCTTTGACCTTGATACATAAATGATAACACATGCACACGTGGTGTGTGCACAAACACACACACACATACAAATAAATAAATGTAATTTTAACAAACACTGAACCAAGACATGCCAGTTAACAGGAAGTTGTGATAGATGCAGAAAAAGGAAATGGTATATGAGTTAAGAAAAAATTGTTCTGATAGATACAGAAAATGAATTGAAAAGCAGCATTATTTCCACATCAATGGGACCACACAGATTCAGCCAGATATCAGCCAACATACTGCTAAAAACTATTTCTATTGTCTTTGGAATAGGAAAACTTTGTAAATGGGAAAAACTAGGATTGTGGGAAATAAATAATTTACATATATACCCACTATCAAAATGTTGGCAGCCTCCAGTGGTTAAGAGTACTGGCTGCTCTTCCAGAGGATCGGGGTTCAATCCCTAGCACCCACATGGCAGCTCACAACTGTCTGTCGCTTCAGGTCCAGGGGATCCAGATCTGACACCCTCACACAGACACCACTGCACATAAAGTAAAAATAAATCGTTTTAAAAAATGTTGGCCGACCTCAACTTTTATAAAAAAGAGAGTTTAAATCTGAGAGCCATGCAGAGGAATAATTATCAATGGTTGATAGTAAGTGAAAAATGAAGAGAAAAAAAAGAATTCAAAAATACTTCAGAAAACAGTTTTGAAGAAGAGGAATGTCACTTTGAGAAAAGTTGATTTGCAAACAAAACATCTTAAGTTGAATATGGGAATAGTAAGAGAAGGAAGATAACTCGGGGTGGTCAGTTTCTAACTAGTGCCTTACTTTCCTCATCGAGAAAATGGTCCTTAAAAACTCCTGAGTCAGATTTGGTGAGCATGGCAATGCCAAGTCAGCTGTCTAAAGCCATCATTATCTACTTCAAGGTCTTTTTTTATTTCATTCATTCATTCATTCACTCATTCATTTTGGTTTTTTGAGACAGGGTTTCTTTGTGTAACAGCCCTAGCTGTCCTGGAACTTGCTTTGTAGACCAGGCTGGCCTTGAACTCACAGAGATTCACCTGCTTCTGCCTCCCAAGTGCTGGGATTAAAGGCGTGTACAACCACCACCCAGCTAGTTCAAATTCTTAACAACAGTAGTTTCCTTTCCTTCTTACTTCTAGACTTAGAAGAAAGTATAATCAAGGCTCAAAACAGAAACTGAAGCATATATCTCTTTGCTCAAAACTGACACTTTTTTTTCCCCATGTGTACAGGTGTTTTGTCTACATGCAAATCTGTGCATCATGTGCATACCTGTTGCTTGCAGAGGCCAGAAGAGGGCACCAGATCCCTTGGAGCTGGAATTTAAGACAGTTGTGAGCTATCATGTGGGTGCTGGAAATCGAACCTGTGTCCTCTGGCAGAGCAGCTACTTCTCTTAACTACTGAGCTGTCTCTCTGGCCCCATATCCCACTTCTTAAGATAATCTTACAAACTCAATGGAATCCTGCAAACAGCAGAAATACCATGAGTTTCATATTCTCTACATGAAAGTTGAGGATTGCATGGTGTGTAGGTAAACATGGAGTCTGAAGCAGTAGCTGAGAGTCCTACATCTTACAGGAAACACTAAATGGCCCAAGACACTGGGTGGTATTCTGAGCATAGGAAACCTCAAAGCCTGTACCTACAGTGACACACTTCCTCCACTATATCCACTCCAACAAAGCCACACCTCCAAGGAGGTGGCCACTCCCTATGAGATTCTGGGGACCAATTGCATTCAGACTACCACAGGGTGGTCAGGGCATTATGCCTGAGAGAACTGCTTTTGCTTTCTTCTTAAGAGCCATGAAGTTGCTATACTTTATTTTCTTATTATTTATTTATTTATGTATTTTATGTATATGAGTGATCTATTTGCATCAATGCTTGCATGACAGAAGAGGGCATCAGATTCTATTAGAGACGATTGTGAGCCACCATGTGGTTGCTGGGAATTGAACTCAGGACCTCTGGAAGAGCAGCCAGTGCTCTTAACCTCTCAGCCATCTCTCCAGCCCCTCTGCTTCCTTTTTTTTTTAATCTCACATCCCCTGTCGTCCTCCTCCTGATGCACTAAGTTAGATACTGAACTTCCTAGTCGAGATACTGGCAGGATTCTTCTGAATGGGGGGTGGTTGGGCCTCTTTGTCCACAGTTCTGGGTCCTGCTTTCTAAGTCTAGTGAGAGAAAATAACCTTGTTACCCTAGGCACTTGCTTCCTGGACTGTTTGACATTGTATCATGTGAATTTGTTTCTTATTTCAACTGAGAGTTGTCTATTCATGGTTTTCAAAGTACATTCACTAGCTGAAACATGAGGATATAACACTTGGTAGCTTCTTGACGTTTTAGCCAAGATCAAGTGTGAAACACAGAGTCTCCATAATGATGGGGTACTGTGTGATGTTTTGATAGAAAGGGAGAAGGACTAAGTTAGGCCATGTGTGATCACTTGAAGTGAGGCGTTGGGTACTTCAGAGCAAGCTGCAGAGAGCTAGGTGTGACCGTCCTGGTGGGAACAGGCAGGACAATGGAAGGGAAGGGCATGAACGTGCTCTCCATGCCTGTGTTGAATGTGTTACGTGAATGGAAGAAAAGGCATAGAAGGAGATGGTCTGTGCACATCACTGGGAATGGCAGCCTCCAGAAAGTCACCGTGAGTAAGCACAAATCTCCAGGATTTTCAACTGACAAATTTAAGAATAAATTTAACCTGATAAGATGACACCTTCAGGAGACAGATGTATGGAAAGAGACAGCAGAATGGCTTAAAAGGTGACTTTGGTGCTGCCTTGGCAACCGAGACAAGCCATCAGGAACTCAGAGTATGCGGCAAAGCTAACCCAGGCTTCTGGCATCGTATTTGTGCTCTGTGCGACTGTCAGTGGGTTTGCCTTTTGATTCGGTGGCTCTGCCATGTGTCCATGCAGACTGAAATAGTCTCCAAGCTGCCATTAAGGAACTCAGCCATGCCCAGCATCTATTAAAATTTTTCTTGAGAGAAAATTGGGTATAGCAAAACATTAATAATAATAATAATAAAAAGATCTTGAGACCTCCTAAGGGAGGGGGTTTTAGAAGGCCCCTGGAGGCAGAGATACAAACTCTAGTCAAAATCTTGCCCATGAGAACCCAGTCTGGGCCCCCATGAGTACTGCATCAGCCTTTTCCAATACAGCCATGGACAGAACACTTCTTAGAAAATGCCTAATAGCACAAATCATATTGCTCAACATAATATGAAAAAAAAATGAGAACACATAAGACAGACAACTTTTACTGCTGTTATTTGTGTGTGAGAGAGAGGTCAGAGGAAAACGTTGTGAAATTGATTCTCTCCTCCCACCTTCCAGGGATTACCCAGACTGCAGAGCAAGTATCCTTACCTGCTGAGCCATCTCAGCAGCCCAGGCAAGAACTTAATACAACTAAAACGCCTTTGTAATAAAGATGAGAGCAAGCTAAGAGGATTATCTTACACATTGCTGAGGATGGATGTGGAAGGTGGCATGGCTATTCTTGGATACATTGCAGCAATCCATGTCGGGGAGGGACCTAGAAGTATTTTATACTCCTTTACGAGTCTAACTGGAGGAAATGGAGATGTTCTAAAATAGTTGGGATGAGAATGTTTTCTACCACATTATTTATAACACTAAAACTATTCCATAGGATTAACTAACTGAAGTACATTGGTAATTTTTCAGTCATAAAATCTTTATAATATTATGATTAAAATGTTCAAACACAAAATTATACAGCTAACATGATTCTAAATTTTTAAAGGATGTGAAACAGAAAATAAAATCATTGGAGTGACCAATTCATGAGTAACCATAGATTTCTATTGAATCATTTTATGTTCCAAAATATTTCTATGATGGGATTGGCAAGGCTCTGTGTTAAGAGTCCTTGTTGTTCTTGCAGTGGACCCCAGTTTGTTTCCTGTACCCATGTCAGGTCACTCACTACTCTCTGTGACTCTATCGCCAGCAGCCATGACAGCGCCATGAGGGGACACGCACACCATACGTACATAACCAAGAATTTAAATGTTCTGCTGCAAGCATGCACTTACTGGATTTGGGGAGGGGGGGGGAAGTAAGAAAACAAGAAGAAAAAATCCACACAGAGGGTTGTTGACACATTTAAATGCACAGATTTAGGACAACCTATTATCTGAGCAATGGCAGATAACTGAACAGTCTGTTTCCGAATTTGTGCATTCCTCTAACATTTTAAAAGGTGTACCTAGTTCGCTACTGGGGAAAACAGGAAAGCTCCCAAAGAAAAATATCTATTTCTTGCCAGATGTGATGGCCCATGTCTTTAACCCCAGCATTTGGGAGGCAAAGACCGCAGGATCTAGTGAGTTGAGGCTTAGCCTGATCTACCTAGCAAGTTCATGACAACCAGGAATACATACTGAGATTCTATCTTTAAAAAAAAAAAAAAAAAGAGGACTGGGGCTGGGGAGATGGTTCAGTGGTTAAGAGCAATGGCTGCTCTTCCAGAGGACCTGGGTTCAATTCCCAGCACCCACATGACCGCTCACAACTGTCTGTAACTTCAGTTTTGAGGAATCCTAAACCCTCATACAGACATACATGCAGGCAAAACACCCATGCACATAAAAAAATTTTTTTAAAAAGAAAAAAAGAAAGAAAAACGATTTTACTTCCTGCCTCTCGTTTTTTCTCTTCTTTCTTTTTTTCCCTTGCAAGAAACTTCTCTATGCATATAATAATTCAAAAGCAGGTTGTGCCCAGATGCATGGAAAGAACCTTGACTCGGATCCTGAAAAGAATAAATGCATATAGAATATAAATATCACCCTGGATTGACTTGATCCTCATCCTGTTCAGCCAATCTGACTGTTTATTACGAGTCTAGCGCTCTGGAGAAAGTGTGGGCTGAGATACAAATACTCGAGTCCTCAGTGTGACGATTGAAAGCAGGAGAGCAGCCTCCACCTAAATCAGTGAATCTCAACAAAGGGCTGGTTTTACCGCCATACCCTCCTTCCCGGCACGTGTGGCCAAGTCTGCAGGCATCTTTGATGCCCCTGATTGGGGGTGTGCTGTTTTGCACATCCAGTAAGATGAAGCCAGAGACGCCCAGTCAAACAATCTGTGGTGAATAGGACAAGTCTTGACCACACGCAAAAAAAATCAGTGGGCCTACCATGTCCGTAGTCTCTAAATTGAATAATGCCAACCTAAAGGCAGTATAGCTAATTCAAAGAAGAAACTGAACACATCCTTTCTCCTTCAAAGCTTCTTTATTCTTTTTTTCCCCATCCCCCTTTCCCTGTCAATAGCAACCCACTTTATTCTAGGTGTACTGACACATATGTGGGATTCCAGCACTCAGGAGACTGAGACCAAAGGATTGCTGTGAATCCAGAGGATTTGATGTGAGTCTAAGGCGACGTGGGCTACATAATATCAGACCAACAAAACTGCCCATTTTAATTTTTTAGGCAGATTAAAAACCTTTGGCCCTCCTTCGACGTTCGTACTTCTCACATACAGGCAAACCCCATCTAATGTAACACTGTCACATCTACATGATCCCTTCCCCTCCTCGAGCCTTCTTTCCTTCCTGGTCAAACTTTCCTTGGGGCTTGTCTTCCTGAAGGAGCCTCATGGTGGCTTTTTAAAAGCTTCTCTGTTACCTTCTTCAGTGGGAACTTACTAAAGTGTGAGTCTCGCATCATTTAGTGCATGAAATCTTTCCCTTTTTTCATTTTACCCTTAAGATTAGCTCCAAATTCCTTATCCATTAAACAATGCCATCATAATCTAGCCTTCTCCTTTCTCAGTCTACTATACTGTGAACATGCTTCCTTTGATAGCCTGCCTTTCTTAGTAGACTTTGGATTCCCTAAGAATCATGGTCTAGACTCTAGAATCTCTGGACCTCTTTTAGAATGAACAGTCCTAGTCTGTTTGTTGAGGTGATAAAGGGATCCCTCTGAGCATATACATGACTGAATGTAGGATAGACTCTCATAGAGCACATGTTTAGGACAGACAGGTAAAATAAGGGGGCTGGAAAGTGGTATAAGCTACAGAATGAGGAAAGCATGGATTCAGCCAAGCCCAAAGTACAGGAAATAGTTTGAAGGAAAACAGTGCTGTTGTTGTGGGTATTTTACTCTTTTTTGTGGGGGGCCCTCCACCCAGCTCCCCAATAAGTCACACACAGAGGCTTATTCTTACTTACGAATGCTCAGCCTCAGCTTGGTTTAGTTTCTAGCCAGCTTTCCTTATCTTAAATTATCCCATCTATCTTTGCCTCTGGGCTTTTCCCATTCTCCTGGTTCTGTAAATCTTATTCTTTCTCAGTGGCTCACTGTGTGTCTAGGTGGCCCCTGGAGTCTTCTTTCTCTGGCTGCTTCTTTTCCTTCTCCTCCCAGATTTCTCCCTTATTTATTCTCTCTGCCTGCCAGCCCCATCCTTTCTCCTGTCTTGCTATTGGCAGTTCAGTTCTTTATTAGATCATCAAGTGTTTTAGACAGGCGAAGTAACACAGCTTCACAGAGTCAAACAAATGCAACATAAATGAAAGCAATACACCTTAAAATAATATTCTACTACACAACACCATCTAAGATCATAAGGAAAAGTCAGTGTGTGATGGCTAGCATTATGTTTTAAGTTTAAATTACTTCATGCAAGAGATCTATAAAACAAAAACACCTGTAACCTATAAGCCCCACTTGCTCAAGGACAGGTAACTTCCTGGAATGCTGAGGGCTGTACTTGTAATTGCCTGGTCTTATGCAATTTTAATGAAACTGTTGTTTGTGTAAGGTAACAAACTGTGTGGGTTTTTTTTAATTTTTATTATTGTTTTATTGATGTTTTGCCTGTATGTATCTCTATGTGAGGGTGTTGGATTCTCTGGAACTGGAGTTACAGACAGTTGTGAGCTGCCATGTGGGTGCTGGGAATTGAACCCTGGTCCTCTGGAAGAGCAGCCAGAGCTCTTAACTGCTGAGCCGTCTCTCCAGACCCCCCAAACTGTGTGTTTTTGCTGCTGTAAACAAGCTGGCTTGCTCCTTACTGCAGAGAAACCCTGTCTTGAAAAACCAAAATAAATAAATTAATAATAACAATAATAATAGTAATGATATAAAATTAATCCAAACTTTAAGAGAAGGCTGGGCTGGGTGTGGTGGTGCTTCCATCCCAGCACTGCGGAGGCAGAGGCAGGCCAGTCTCTGTGACTACCCGTTCAGCATGGTCTACGTGATGAGTTCCAGGTCAGCCAGGGCAACACTGGAATAGCCTGACTAAAAGCAAACACAGAGAAAAGCCAGGCATGGTGGCAACACTATTTGTTTTTAACCACATTCAATGTGTTACACTCCATCTTCTAGGTCTGCTTTTCCATCTGGAAATATTGTCCTTCAGACTGAAAAGCTTTACTCAGCATCCACACAGCACAAATCTGCTGGCAATCATCTCTCAATTTGTCTATTACTTGGGGGGGGGGGAGAATGTCTCAGTGGAGCACAGAGCTCTGCTTTTACCCTTTGCATTCTGCCTTCTACAGATGTCATCCCTACCATCATCTAGACCCCAAAGCTGACCACAAGATAGCTTTACTCTTTTCATTATGTGTGGAAGGGGTAGGGATGGAAACAGAAACAGACATTACAGTGAAGTAACTTTACATTTTAGCTGCCTCTAAGTTTTTCCTTAATATTTGACCATTAGTGTCTGGTCATGATGTAAACACAATTTTCTTTGTAGGGTTCACTGAGATTTCTAATCTACAGGCATTAAAAAAAATCAAATACAGGAAATTTAGGGTTTAGAAACCAAATATACATATTTATATATTTGTCATATATGTGAATATATTCATCTCATAGCCATTATTCTTATGCCAGGCCAACTTCCAATCCCAGGGAAGACATTCACGGTTTTTTCTAAATCAACTTCCCAGTTGTTTCACCTTACAGTACCTGATGTCTCTCCTTTAGAATATTGAACAGCACTGCAGTTCTGCATTGGTGAGATGAGTGGGATGACAGCTGTCTTCCAACCACAGCATGACCTCCATGACAGGGGAGGCGCTATCTCCCTGCATTTTGTTTTGTGTTGTTCCCAGAACCCATCAAGGTGACTTCTCTAGAGTAGAAACTCAATAAATGTTTATTGAGTTGGTCTACTGGTGATTCAACCCCCACTATTCACAGGTTGAGACAGGAGGATCACAAGATCCAGGACTGCCTGAGCTGCAGAATAAATGTGTGTTGACTGGGTTCCTAAATAACATGGACAATACTTTAAAACCCTAGTGCAATCCCTGATTTGTAGTAAGCTATCAGCAAAGCTTAGCTGTTATTTGTAATTAACATTCCTAAAGGCATTTACTATAAAAAAAATTTAATACCATTCAAGTATTATTCCTCAGATGCTTGGGAAATTCTGATATGGACTATTCTTTTGAAGATTTAGGTTATAAACAAGAAAAGGGAAAGCACTGGACAAAGGTTCATGATCAATAAAGTACTTCAGTGTCTAAATGGAAAGAAGGGGGGATGTTAGCACAAGAAAGACTAGAAATACTTCAAGTTATTTAGTTCTGATCTCGGACTTTTTAAATAAGACAGTTAAAATTATAGATCTGCTTTTAGTTTTTGTTTTAGAGTTTTTGTTTGGTTGGTTTGGTTTGGTTGTTGAGATAAGACAGACCATGCTGGCCTTGAACTCAGTGATTCTCCTGCTTCAGTTCCCTGAAAGCTAGGAATACAGATTTGAGCCACCATGCTCAGCCATTATGGCATCTTTAAGGCTCCCTATAGCTTCTTGAAATTCCTCTGCTTCAGGAATATCATGATATTCCTGTCAAGGTCCCTTCTCACAGAACTATGTGTGGCAGGGGACAGGAAGCAGGGATGTGGATCTCAACTATTGGCAAGCGAGACCCTGGAGTCTCTGTTACACCACACAGGCTGGGAGTATATGCTAAGTGCTCAGGTGCATGGAAAAGCAGCCCTTCAATTTCATTTCACTAGTTTTAAGTCAGCAACCTTGGAAACTGCAAGATCACTTGAGCCTGGGGCTCTGATGCTGCAAGAATGAGGTCACTGAGTTAGAAAAGCCACTGGCATAGATCCTAGGTGATGTTAAGGGGGACCCTAGATGGGTAAAGGCACAGGTAGACATTGAATGTCAATTGCAATCTCCAGATCATTTGTCCACTGGTAGGAGGCTTTAATCTTTCCTGATGAGCCATTCTTGTATGTTTTTTTTGGGAAACAAGACCATCCAGAATGCTAGAGAAGCTGTTTTTCGAGTGAATTAATTAGTAAAAGACCATGTATATGAGAGGTGCAAACAAAGGGCAATAGTGAATAAGAATGTGTTGGGCTTGGCTCCTGTAATGTTTAGTTTTAATTGTTGACTTAACACAATCTAGAATCTGTTGGGGAGAGAGACTCAGTGAGGGACGGTCTAGATAAGGTTGGCATATGAGCAGATCTGGGGTGTGGCTATCTTGATTATTAATGCTAATCCATGTGGGAAGGCTCAGCTGGCCAGGCACTATTCTCTAGGCAGAGGGTTCTAGAGTGTAGAAGAGTAGAAAAAGTCAGCTGAGTTATAAGCATGTATGCATTCATTTCTTGTTGCCCTTGACTCTGGATGTGCTGTGACTGGTTCAAGCCCCTATCACCTAGACTTCCCCAAATGATGGACTGTAACCTAGAACCATGAGCTAAAAGCAATCTGTTCTCCCTTAAGTTGCTTTTTGTTGGGGTATTTAATCACAGAAACAAAGATGGCATCAGGACAAGCTCTTAACACCCATCACTGAGATGCTGGGATTGGCTGCTGCTGACTTACAGTTGTGTCTCTCTCACAGGACCACAGTCCCTTCTGGAGAAAATCATATGGAAATGCCTGTAGCCGGAAGTTATCCTGTGTCCTGCCCGGTCTTGCAGCCGCTGGGTCCAAGTAAACACACAGAGGCTTGCGTTAATCCAAACTGTTTGATCTATGGCTCAGGCTTCTTGCTAGGTAGCTCTTTTATCACATTAACTCATTTCTATTCATCTATGTTTTGCTATGTGGCCGTGGCATTACTGGTCTGCTGACATGTTGCTCCTTGGGCGGTGGGCTGGTGTCTGCTCTAACTCCACCCTTTACTCCCTGCATCTCTCTTGGATTTCCTGCCTGGCTCTTATCCTGCCTGACCATAGGTCAACAGCTTCTTTATTAAACAATAGTAGCAACACACATGCACAGTGTACAGAAAAACTATCCTACAGCAAATGTGATCTTCCCTCCAGAGCTGGCTACAGAACTAGCTGACCTCTTGGCTTTGTTCTATGCGAAATCTGCCTTTCATATTGCTTACAGCTTACCTGTTGAGAACACTCCATAAGAAAACTTTTCCACCAAATTCTATGTTTCTATTTAGAGGGAGACCAACAAAAGTGTGTCTGTGGGGGTTGTTTGAAAGGCAGCACAGAGCTTAATATTTCCCATCTCCATATTGGGTATGGACATCAGGAGTTGTAGCACTAGAGTCTCCAAGTGAAGGAGATGTTACACACCCCCTGTAGATACTCAGAAATACCTTAAGAATCTTTCCTGAGAGCACAGAGCCCTGAATAGGTGCCATGGCTAAGAAAAGGAAGATACTATTTGTTAATGATAATTCATTTGTTAGAAGATGATGTTGAAGTATAAGGGAGATCTAGGTTATATTTGTAAGGAAACAGCAGTCAGTGTGTTTCTACTAAAATCAAATTATATCTCTTTGAAATGTTGAAGTAGTTTTGTCTTTCGAGGGAAGCTTCTCATAATGTGGCTCAAAGACTGCCTGTCACAGAAATGCCTGGGAATCTATTGTTGCTGCAGATCTCAGGATTCTATCCCATATCAAGAGAATCAGAAGCTCCGGGACTTGAGAAGCTGCATGTTCAACAGACTTTGAAAATTAATATTTACAGGGACTGAGACATAGCTCTGAAGTTAAGAGAGTGCACTATACTTGCACAGAACCTGAGTTTGATTCCCAGCATTCACATCAGGTAGTTCATAACTGGCTGTACCTCCAATTCCAGGGGATCTGATGTCTCTGGCCTCTTTGGATACTTGCACTCACATGTACACACACACAGAGAGAGAGAGAGAGAGAGAAGAGAGAGAGAGAGAGAGGAGAGAGAGAAAGGGGGAATTAAAAATAAAACAAATCTTTTTAAAATAAATATTTCTGGACTGATTAAGAAGTCCACAGATGATAAAATTTTCCTTCAATTAAAGAGCAGTGGCAATTGTGCAACACTAAAGCCACTAACCTATACATTTCACAATTGTTAAAATAATCAAGTTTATGTTGTGTGAAGTTTATCTCTATTAAATATTTGTATTTACATTTATATTTATATTGGCAGAAATCACTATTGGCTGCCAGGGACTTCAGCAGGGGTAAAGACAGGCTACAAGGGTAATATGGTAACTTGGAAAGGTGATGGGAAGTGTTTGTGTCTTTATTGCGTTAGTTCCACACAGTGGCCATGACTCATGGAACTATATGCTTAAAGAGGATATCTTTACCTTATACATTGTATTTCTCAATAAGATCTAAAAAAATTGTGTGTGTGTGTGTGTGTGTGTGTGTGTGTGTGTGTGTGTGTGTGTGTAACCTCAAGAGATTAAAAAAAACAACATAAATCACTGTTCTGAACCATAGGTCTCCAAAGTGAGGACACACATATCAAGATTCTGGAAAACACACCTGTAGGATAGATATGGGAAGAAACTGATAGAAATACTGTGTATATTTTTGTAAAGATAATAACGAAATTATACTTTCCTGGCATCTATAAATCCATTTGAAAGGCTCACGAATGCTATGTGGAGATTGGCACTGTTGACCCTACTCCATCTGTCACTGGAGAGTCCCAGGGGAAGACTAAGACACTAATGAGTGTGCAGTCCACTGTGAACTCATTCAGAAAATCACTACCTACTGTAGGCTGCATGGATGTACAGAGTATAATACTAAGTTTTAAATAGATTAATCCATAAAACATGGACAAATGGTTTTCTAAATCTCTAAAACGATGATACTGATTGAAGATAATACTAATAATCTCAGCCAAAGGGCGGTGAACTGGCTGAACTAATGTTCTAGAAATTCCTGCCATTGGCTGCCCACCTTAGAAAGAAATTCTGTTATTCTTTATATTCTTTGTATTCTCACACCTCATTTTCAGCCAGCTGCCAAGCAATGCAAATTTAATCAGGTCTGAACTGAAGCCAGACAATGAGTGGGACACTGATTAACTGCTTTTTAAGAGAAAATTGTGTTCTGGAGGGAGAATCTTGGAAATAGAGGCTTTGGTGTTTTTCTCATCCTTCAGTGATTTTGTTGTTTAATAATGAAAACATTCCCTTAACTGAAACTATTGCTATCTGTGGAAAGAATTTTAAGTCAATTTTCACATCTTTCCAATGAAAGACTTCAAGTAGAACTTGAGCCCATATGTTACAAATTTTCAAATACAACATTTAACCAGGTGTCATGGTGCATGCCTGTAATCCCAGCACTCAGGAGGTTGAGGCAGGAGTATTTCCACAAGTCTGAGGCCAGCCTGAGGGAGTTCAAAACTAGCCTAGAAATCCTGTCTATTTAAAAAAAGCCATGTCAAAAAATTTTAGTTAACTAATATCACTTTCCAACTGATTTATGAGACCATGTATCACGAAGACAGAAGTTGTCATTGAGTTTCAGTAAAACTTACAGGTAGTGCTGACCATGCAATTGAGTCTCTGTGTCTTTGGGAGCTATTTCAACATTGAAGGAAAGCACAATGGTAAATCACATTAGAAATGGCATTTAGGTCAATGGACCACACAACACCAGACTTAAACATTGCAAAATAATGCAGCATCTCATCTCTTTCCTTAAACAAAATGTCACCATGGTATATCACTGAAGCCAGTCCCTGATATTTCTATACCCTTCATCACACTCCATCAGCCACTTTATTCCTATAAATAGAAATACTATTTAAGCTTTTAGTAAAGATGATAAAGAAATTCTCCTTCTTGGGCATTTGGAAATCCACTTGAAAGGTTTATTGTGAATGCTTACGGAGAGAATGACATTGTTTCCTGTTATCCATTTGTTATTCTACCCAAATTCCTAGGTCTGTATTCCCTACTCTTGAAGCTGCCTCCTACTTCTTCCGGGTTCTTCAGTGGGTCCCTCAAATGCAAACATCCACAACAGAGCTGGGGCTCTTCCTCACCCTCACCCCTTCCTTTGCTTGGGTTCCGAAGATTTCATTCTTTCAGCCTTTTTCTCATTTCACACCTTACCTTCAAGTAACCACCGAGGTGAAATCTTCTGCTTTCCCAGACTTGGCTTTTGTCTTTCCTGACCTGTCCATTGGTTGTTGAGCTCTGGGTTGCTATCTACATCTAGATTTTTCTAGCGTGTAATTCCCAGTCCTATCCCCTTCCTCATTCCTCCTTATCTCCTGACTTCCTCTTCATCAAAAGAAGGAATGGAAGTATTTTTTGTTTGCTAAGTTTGCTAAATATTTATTGTACAGAAGCAGGAAGGAGAATACTTTCTTCTCTTTTTAAAAGCCATATTAAATTGCATGTTTATTCAGTCCCAATGGATTTTGTTGGTGCAGATCCTGTCCAGCTGGTTTGGATGGGTGGCAGGGTGGATTGAGGGTGAACACCTAGTCCAGAATTAGTAATTTCATGTTTTCCCTGTGGCCAGACATAGTTAATGTGTGGCCACTCATGACTCCAAAGGAAGGCATTTGTGGGGGTGGGGTGGGGTGGCGAAGTATAGGTATTATCAGGAGTCCAGTTAGTTTTGGTGCTTTAGTCAAAAGCATTCATTCTTATTTTTGCTATGAGACATGTTCTCATCATATATCCCTGGCTAGTCTGGAACTTGCTTGTAAAACGGGCTGGCCTTGAACTTGTGGCAACCCCCCTGCCTCTTCCTCCAGAATATTTGAATTACATATAAGCACCACCACAAACAGCTCAATAGTGTTATTTTAAGGACAACATTTGACTGGAAGCAAATGGTTTGTCTATTGAGAAAGGCTTCCCCAGTGCAAAGGAAAATCTTAAACTTATTCTGCACAATAAATCATATCCAGTGGGTTTGTCTCACTGTACATTTTATAGAGATATGCATTGATATATGTTATCTGTGCTATATATGCACACATATGCTTATATATATAATATATATGGTTTAAACAAACATTAGCTGAAGTTTTCTCACAAAAATTGCACTGCAAAGATTTTTTTTTAACCAAATTATAGCGTTACACACATTTTCAATGGTGCTTGTGAAAGCTAAACGGCACTGGTTGCAATGCTGGTTACCATGTGGAAAGGTCACGGTCACGACAGAACCCAGTGATAGTTTTTAGAACTTTATTAAGAGGGAAAAGGGGTGGGGGAGAGAGAGGGGAGCCAAGTCTAGTGGGGGAGAGAAGCAGGGAGTAGAGCAGAGAGCAGGGAGCAGAGAGGGAACAGAGAGAGAGCAGAGAGAGAGTGCGGGGGACCATGTGCAGCTTTTTTAAGGCGCAGATTGCTTGACCGCATAGTCACCAGCACCTGATGATGATGTAAGGTGCAAGACCCCAAGCTGGGCATGTACAGGATCCTCACACCTTGTATGACTCAAGTATCAGGCTGTGGCTTCAGCATTTGCTTTTGTTTAATGTTGCAATCAAACAAGACATATGTTGTGGGAGAATGGTTGGTACAGCCATTCCACTGTGCCGATAAAGTCATCTTCAATCAAAGGACTGACCAGGAATTAACCATAGAGTTCTTAGAGGACTGGGGAAGGTGGCTAGAGACAGGAAGAGAGAAGAGTTTTGCAGAGCTGGTGGTTCAGGAAATGTGGAGAGAGGGTCAGCCAACTGACTCTCGACTGTCCTTGGATTTATCAGGTCTTTGTCTCAATTTCTGACACCTGACTTTTTATTATACTGGAAGAAATTAGATATTCGTTAAATATGGCACCCAACGTGGGACGTTATTAAGCCATGCCAAGACACTGAACCCACTACATTGCCACCACTACCGCTGCACTGGACGACTTTGTCTCCCACCCCACTGGCCCTCCACAGCTGTTTTTCCACATCTGAGTTTTCTGTTGCAGCCTTTCTATAGCAGCCTTCAGCTGCTGCCCGCCCTGAGCCCCAAAATGCTGCTGGGGTTAGCACCCCTACTGCTGGGCTGTGCCCTCACTTCCTACCACGTGGGCCTCCCCCAGTCCCTCCTCCCAGGGCTACCAACCTAGGCCAGCTCAGCCATCCCTGAGACCTGCTTGACCTGCTTGGGGCTCATGTTTTACCGCTGGTGCCACCACTGCAAGCTGCCAAGGGGGCCCAGCCGTGGGCTGCAGGTGTCCTCTACCCAGCTGTGCTGAGCAGTGGTAACTCGCACTCCCCGCCTCCAGCCCTGCTGCCTTATGAACAGGTACCTTTGGCCCAGCCATCAGCCTTGCAGCACAGTGATAGCCAGCAGAGTCCACTCCCTGCCAGCCACCCCCCCCCCCCCGCCACTGCTCCCAGCAGGCAGCTTGTTTGTCTCCCATGCTGCATCTTGTCCTCCCCTGCTATCTGCAGGCAGGGTGGTCCTGTCCCATGCTGCCTCCCAGCTGCTTGGATTTCTTCTACTGGTTTCCTTATGTTAGCTCTTCAGACAGCCCATCCCCTTCCCCACTCACAGTGCATAAGCAGCCACACCGGCCCCTGTCATGCCCCCATTCTCTATGCCAGCACAGTAAAACATCATCATTACAGCTGATTGCACCCCCTAAGCCCCCTAGCCACCCCCACCCCCGAGGACATCTCCACCTATGCTGTCAGTATCATTGGACCTGGTTAAGACACTTGGAATTTTTTTGTTTGTTTGTTTGTTTCAAGACAGGGTTTCTCTGTGTAGTTTTAGTGCCTGTCCTGGATCTCTCTCTCTGTAGACTAGGCTGGCCTCGGACTCACAGAGATCCATCTGGCTCTGCCTTCTGAATGCTGGGATTAAAGGCATGTGCCACCACTGCCAGGCAAGACACTTGGAAATTTTTAAATTGGGAATTAGCTTTAAAACAGGCAGGGAGGCTTTCCCATGTTAAGAATCAGAAATATCACAATGCAGGGACTTAAGACCTTGTTTAGTGTTTACAATGGATGGCTTGCAAATGGAAAAAATAAATGATGTGATAAACAACTTTGCTGGGATTGACATAATGTCATTCATAATTGTTATTAGTTTGGTAATTCATAGCTTATCCTCAAAAGAGTGGTTTGATAATTGTACCAAATATGGAAATTTGGCTGTTAAAATATAAACCTTAGAAAGACTTTCTATTGATAAGATACAAGCCTTAGAAACACTACCAATAAGATGCAAGCCTTAGAAAAAACTACTAATGAAAGTAAGAAAAATACTCAGACATAGATGAAGGAATTTAGAGCAGAACCTACTACACCATTGCAATATGAATCTGAAGAGGCCTAAGGTTATTAGAACACCAACCTTAATTTACCTAATTACCTTACAAGAACAACCTCCAGATGATAGGTACCCCCAAGGCGATCCTGTAGAAATGTTAGATTTGAAGAGATTTAAGGAAGTAGTCATTTCATATGATATGCATTCACCGTTTATGAAGCAGATGTTAAATTATTGGGCAACTGTGAACAGAATTATTCCACAAGACTGGAAAGATTCAGCTTCAGCACTATTGGAAGCTGGTCCTCAGTTACAATAGGAAACACAGTACAGAGAGGAAGCTAGAGTGGTGGAACAGTGAAACAGGGCTAGTGGTATTGAAATTTCCAAAGACTAGCTACTAAGTGAGGGCAAGTATGTCGATTTGCAAAGGCAGCTAAGATTTGACGATCACTCCTTGGTACAATGTCATCTAGCAGCTTTGAATGCTTGGGACAGAGTTGAAGAATCAGGAAAGAGGACTGAGTCATTTACTAAAATTATGCAAGGCCTAAAAGAAGCTTTTACTGATTTTTATTTTTTTACCATATCCAGAAGTCTGGATTTTATCATATCCAGAAGTTAGACAATATTAAGTGAACCTTTGACTTTTGAGAATGCTATTTCAGAATGCAAAAAAAAAAAAAAAAAAGGTGATTAGCCCTTTAAAAGCAAGATCAACACCTATAGATGAATGGGTCTAAAGTATAGCAGATCTTGGATCTCATGCTTATAATCCTGCTTTAATAGAAGAAATTACTTCTAGAAATTTTAAGAAAAATAAAAATATCAGATATTTTAGTTGTGGTAAACAAAGTCTTTTGAAAGGGGATTGTATGACAGATGTTCCTAGAAACAATGTTTTTTTCCAGAGATAATCCAAACAGAAGGCCCTGGCATTTTGGAGTATGCAGAAGATTTTGCAAAGGCCGACATTGGACTAATGAATGCAGATCAAAAAGGGATAGGCAAAGTAATCCTTTGCCACCAGGAAATGCCCTGAGGGGCCTCCCACAGGCCCCAATATCAAATTTGTCTCCTTCATACCCTGTTGGCCTTGGAGAAACTCATCCACAGAGCAATTAAAACTTAATACCTGTTGTTAAAAACCACACTGCTCTGGATATGACCAAAGACAGAACAACTTCTACAGTTATAAAGGAAGGTTGAGGAGAAGTCAGAAAACAAGTATTTTGGCAAAATGATATAAATGATCAGAGACCAAATCTAAAAATACATGTAAATGGTGTCAAAATTGAGGATTTGGTAGACATAGGTGCAGATGTAACAATAATTTAACCAAAACCTTGACATCCAGATTGACCACTTCAGGAGGGAAATGTTCAGCTTCTAGGGACTGGAACTTTACTTCAGATAAAACAAAGTGAAACTGCCTTGAGGCAGGGAGAGGGAGGCTTGGATCTGCCTCTACTGAATATACCAGGCTCTGCTGACTGCCCATGGGAGGCCTTACCTTCTTGTAGGAGGAAATGGGGCATGGGTTATGGTGGGAAGGCTGGAGGGGTGGGAGGAGGGAAGAGGGGGATCTGTGATTTGTATATAAAATGAATAAAAATTTCCTTAATAAAAAATAAAACAAACAAAACAAAATAAACAAACAAACAAAAAAACAAAGTACAAGATGGGTTCAATGCATAGGGCCAGAAGGACACATAGAAAAATTAAAACCATATGTGGCCAACATAGCAATGAATTTATGGGGACATGATTTGTTGCAGCAATGGAAAACACAGATTAATATTCCTCTAAATTTCAGACACAAGCTATAAAATAAGAATGTTTCTGAGAGAACTATTAAAAGGTATTATCAAGAATAGTCAAAGACTGTTAATGTACATAAGCACAGTACAACAGCTGGTGATCTTTCAAAGGTAGCAACAGCCCTACCTTTAAAATGGTTGAGTGACAAACCTGTCTGAGTGGAACAAAGGCCTTTGACATCAGGAAAATTACAGGTATTATAACAGCTAGAACAGGAACAGCTAAATGCTCAATATATTGAAGAATTAAGTAGTCCTTGGAATTCTCCTATATTTGTCATTAAAAAGAAATATGGAAAATGGAGAATGTTAACAGATTTAAGAGCCATAAATAAGGTGTTTTAGCCAATGAACGCTTTACAGTCTGGAATTCCCTTGCCTTCTCTATTACCTAAAGGAGGGTCTATTATAGTGATTGATTTAAAAGACTACTTCTTTACTATACATTCACAAGAAAAGGACAGAGCAAAATTTGTCTTCACAGTGCCTACTTATAATAGTTCCCAGCCTGTTAAAAGGTTATCAGTGAAAAGTTCTTCTATAAGGGATGTTAAATAACCCCACCTTATGCCAATATTTTGTACAACAGACATTGGAAATAACTCGTAAACAGTTTCCTCAGTCTATAATTTACCATTGTATGGTTGATATCTTACTAGCTGATTCAGACAGAGATACCTTTTAAAAATGTTGGAAGAAGCAAAGAAAATTTTGTCTTATTGGGGATTATAAATTGTTCCTGATAAAATACAAAGAGGATATTCTATTAATTACCTAGGATGTAAGACAGGTTTGCAAAAGTTCAACCACAGAAAGTGCAAATCAGGAGAGACCAATTACAAACTTTTAATGATTTTCAAAAATTGCTCAGAGATATTAACTAGCTATGGCCCACAATTGGATTAACAATGCAAGAGCTAAGTAATTTATTTCAAACCTTACAAAGTGATAAAGGCTTAAATAGTCCAAGAAGTCTATTAACTGAAGCTGAGAGAAAAGTGGTTTTGGTAGAAAAGAAACTACAGGATGCACATGTGGATTGCTTAGATCCAGAGCTTGATTGTATTCTGGTTATTTTACTTTCTATTCATTCTCCTACAGGAATTCTTATGCAGAGAAAAGATAATGTCTTAAAATGGATATTTTTTACCACACAAGAAAGGTTAAAAAATTTTTAGTATTTGTGTAGTAAAGTTTTCTGAATTGATTTTGAAAGGAAAATTGAGACTTCATCAATTGGCAAAAATAGCCCCAACAGAAATTGTGGTACCTTTTACTAATGCTGAAATTGTCTCATTATAGGCAGAAAATGAACACTGGCACAGAGCTTGCAGTAATTTCTTGTGAAATATTAGCAACAAATATCCCCAAAGCAAGAGACTTCAATTTATAAAAAGGAACTAATTAGATCCTTCCTCACATTGTCCAAGGAACACCAATTTCTGGAGCCCTACATTCTATACTGATGCAAACAAAAATGGAAAGGCAGGTGATAAGTCAGGAAATTTAAGTAAGATGGTTCAAAGCCCTTATGATTCCATTCAAAAGGCAGAATTACATGCTACTCTTGTGGCATCATTAGATTTTCCAGAACCTCTTAATATAATTACTGACTCTCAATATGCAGAAAGAGTTGTTTTGCATATTGAAAACACTGAACTTACTCCAGATGATTCAACATTAACTTTGCTATTTATTCAATTATAAGAAATAATCAGAAATAGAAATCATCCTTGTGTATAACACATATCAGCTCCCATATGGATCTACCAGGCCCTCTAGCACAAGGGAATGATGAAATTGTTCAGCTATTGGTAGGAAATGTGATTGAAGTCTCAGAATTTCATAAGAAATACCATGTTAATAGCAAAGGTTTGAAGAAAGATTTTTCTATCACTTGGCAACAAGCCAAGGAAATGTCCTATTTGTTCCTTGTATAACCAAACTCTACTACCTGCAGGAAGTAAGCCAAAGAGTACTCAAAGAAATGAAATTTAGAAAAATGGATGTGTTTCATTTTGCAGAGTTTGGAAAATTAAAATATGTACACCATACCATAGATACATATTCAGGATTTCAATGAGCAACTGCTTTGAATTCTGAAAAGGCTGATTCTATAATTAGACATTTATTAGAAGTTATGGCCATTATGGGAATACCTGTACAAATTAAGACTAACAATGCTCCAGTATTTATCTCTAGTAATATGAAACATTTGTGTGCATATTACAACATAAAACATATGGGTATACCACACGATCCTACAGGACAAGCAGTTACAGAAAGATCTAATTGCACTCTAAAAGACATTCTTAATAAACAGAAAGGGGTAGTAAAGACCCCTGGTAATAGATTACACAATGATTTATTAACTTTAAAATTTCAAAGTTCTAATGAGAAAGGAACATCAGCTTTGGAGAGACATTGGATAGTAGAAAAAAACTTCTGAACTAAATCAGCCTGTATACTTTAAGGATGTGTTGACCTTTGACTGAAAACTACTATATATGTTACATTGGGAAAGAGGTTTTGATTTTGTTCCCTTGGGAAAAGAAAAGCTATTGATATCAAAATTGATAAAGATTAGATGTGAACAGGAGAGACATCTTGATTAGGAGATCTCTAGTTCATTAAACAGCTTGGCCATTCAACCTTCCAAAAAAGAAAACTCCCCAAAGTTAGTGTTTTTTGTCTTTTCAGTAGAATGAAGGCATCCAGCTAAGGAACCTGAAGACCAATGGCCAAATGAGACATCTAAAGAAGAGGGACAAACCATCCAGAGAAAATGCCCCAAGAAAAAGAACAAATTGGTCTAGTGGTGTAGCACACTTCCAATAGGATAAAACTCTCATAAATCTTCCCAAATGTTTTTCTCTACTGTTCTCTACAGACATATAAGGAAAATGGTCTTTTTGTAGTCCTAATCCAGTTAGGACTGGTTTAGAGTTGGAGCATAGCTCTCTCCTTTTCTAAAACCAAGCATGCTTGTTAAAGGAAAATCCCAAATCTCTGTCTCATGTCAGAAGAGCCACCTAGTACGGGCAGAAAAACAAAACAAAACAAAAAGAACACCAAAATTAGGGACTATTATATTCCCACTAATATCATAATCCTTTGCTTTTATTTTGACTATTTAGAACTTTTCTTAAGGCATAAAGACTATAATAAAATTTATAAGATTACTAAGTATATTTAAACCTTCTATTGTGATATTAACGGTTATATAAAGTATTAACTAGAAAACAGGGTACATTGTAACACAAATTGCTAAATGGTCTTATTAATAGAATACACAGAGCCAGATATTGGGGTGAAAGCTGAAAGATCAGAAGGATAGAACAAGTTCTTACTGCTAGGAAATCCTCAGCCCAAGAGAGCTATTTCCTGTATACTCATGCCTATATACCTTTCTGTGCCCTGACATCTTAGTTCCTGTCTCCACCCAGCTACATCACTTCCTCTTTCTGCCCAGCTCTATCACTTCCTGTCTGTCTGTACAGACCTCCAGACCTCTATGGTTAACTAATGCTGGCATTAAAGGTGTGTGCCACCAAGTCTCTGTTTCCAGTGTGGCCATGAACTCACAGAGATCCGGATGAATCTCTGCCTCCTGAGATTAAAGACTTGTGCTACCACTGCCTGACCTCTATGTTTAATATAGTGGTTGGCTTTATCCTCTGATTACCAGGCAAGCTTTGGTTGTTAGAGCACAAATAAAATATCACCACACTACATCAAGCTTCTTGTATGTAATATCAGGCTTGAATCTAAAGCAGGTAACTAGGAACTATGTTTGTATATCCCAGATGTATTTAATAAATTGTGGTCCTTTAACCTCTCCAAGGTTAAAGATCCACTGCATATGACATTTAAAATGTTTAAGTTTCCTGCAGTGAACTGTGACTATTCCTAACAGCAACCTTTGAAGTCTCCAAAAGGATGTTGGGGCCCCACAACAATTAATTCACCTGGATTGTGGTAATGCCACTTAAGCTGACAAACACCACCCAAAGATCAGCTTTGGACTACAAACTGCTTAGCACAGTTAGATAAGATGGTCCAGCCTCATAGACTACTCCAGTCGGGACTTTATATAATCCTTGCATTCTCCCATTACATCAAGACAGGGCAACAGCTAGCTCTCCCAGAACTTGATCTTTATCTCAATTTTTTTTTCAGGGTCTCATAAAGATGCTGTTACCCCTAGATTGACAGAAAACAATTTTAAGAACCTGATGTGCACATTCCCAAGAGATGGGATGGGTGGTTTTTGGTCATTGGAAGGATGTTTGTCATCATTTAGAGGGATTGGTTCTTATTGGTCATGGTCAGGGAGAAATCTAAACAAAGAAAATTAGATTCAGGGATCTTGTTCTAAAAAGAAAAAGAGGGGATATAGATTATAGCATAAAAGGTAGATTATTAAATCTACTTTCAAACTAAAAAAGCGACTACTAGTCTCAAATATACTACATTGGTATGGATTTTTTGTATATTGATACAAATTCAAGTTTATTTTATTATACTGTATTATATGTTTCTAGTTATTGCTTAAGGTATTGTACCAATGAAAATTAATTAAAAATGTAAAGTTCTAGTCCTGGAAAGCTATTTAAAATAATAAACAAATACAGGTTAGTACTTAGTCATCTGTAACAATCAAAGTTATCATCATGTTAGATATTTTTTCAAGGTCAATCAGAGACATATTTTAAATAGATTGATGGTCTTCAAACATTTCAGAGACCATACAGAATGTGGCATTTTAATGTTTTAATAACATAAGGCTTTTCAAGATAGTGAGAAATGCCTGCTCCTGGCAGCACCAATTTACTCCAAAAGAGGATGATGGGCATTGAAGAATCTCCATATGGAGTTTGCCTTCATTTGTGGCAAAGTTAGCCACTCACTGGGTAAAGAAATTGCCATTGCCTTGACTGCTAACAATATGCTCTCCAAATTGGACAAGCAGGACACAAAAGAAGGCAACTGCCAAACTTTGCCAAGACAAGATAGGACAGTCCTTCAAAATTTCTGCTTCACGGAAAAGTCTGTCAGATATTTTATGCCTATTGCCTGAAGATGGATGCCCCAACAATGCAGAGGAAGCCTAGAGTGACTATCCAGGCAGGCATATGTCTCTGTTGTTTCTTAGTTTTGGAAGTTCCTGTTTACTCAGGTAATATTACATCTTTCTCAAGTCTCTGATGGGTTTGAAGATTAGATAGTTATAGGTACAGTTCTCCTTAGTTATGATAGACAGTAAATTAGGTACAAAACTTTGGACTCACCAAGAAAAGATAGATAATAGAGTATTTCTATGAATTTGCCAACTACTAATGGACTGGACATAGTGAATGTATTGTTCTAGATGTATATAGTTTTACTATGTTAGAGTTAAAACCTTTCTTTTTATTTAGACAAAAAGGGGGAATGTTTTGGGAGAATTGTTGGTACAGCCATTCCACTGTGCCAATAAAGCCACCTTGAATCCAAGGACAGAGTCAGCAATTGGTTGATTGGTCTTAGCCATAGAGTTCTTGGAGGACTGAGGAGATCTGCTAGAGAGGACAGGAAGAGAAAGGAGGGGATTTCTAGGGAGTTTCTGGGGCTGATGGTTCAGAAAAAAAAATGTGGAGAGAGGGTCAGCCAATCAATTCTCCACTACCCTTGGATTTATCAGGTCTTTTCTAAATTTCTGACTCCCAAGGTTTTATTATACTGGAAAAATCTAGATATTCATTAAAGACAAGAATACAGGAAGTTCCTGACTAACATTCACCTGATTTAACCATAGTTACTTGTCAATAGTCTTGTGGGATATTGCTAAAATTCTGACT
Source organism: Peromyscus leucopus (assembly GCF_004664715.2). NCBI lineage: Eukaryota > Metazoa > Chordata > Mammalia > Rodentia > Cricetidae > Peromyscus > Peromyscus leucopus. The sequence continues at coordinate 44,448,998 of NC_051070.1, forward strand.
CTTGGGGAGACTTAAACAATGTCTATCCACCTTTTCCTACGGTTCCAATGACAAACTGGAATGCAATTCCACCAAAGTCCACTTTGTGGAACCAATGATTTATTAGTCTTACTCACAGAGTGATAGATGAGGGATTACAGGCAGAAAGCAGTCACACTGAAAAATCTCTTCAGGTCCAAACCTCAAAAGGCAGACCAAATGTCCAGAAATGAGCTCAACCTGGAAGATTAGAGGATATAAGACAGAATTCCTCTGGAATTTGTGAAGCTGGTTTCAAAAGGCATTCTTTCCTATATCTTTGGCAGAAGGTATATATGGCCCACCTGTGGTACCTGTTAGCATATCAAAGCCCATGCTGGCCCCAGGTTCCCTCAAGTATCACAAGTACCTGTTGCACTTTTCAGAGTCCATGCTGGCATCCCAGCCCTTCTCACCTCCTCCCTTACCACTAAACTCCCTCCAGCTCACAGGCTTCTCTCTCCCAGCTACTCGTTCTCCTTATAACCCTGCTATTTCAACTACGCTCCCTCTATCCCTCCCTCGCCAGCTCTGCTCCTGCTTCTCTTACTGTTTACTCTATTATTTATCCTTCCCCACCCCCACCAAGCTATTCTTCCTTGTCTCTCAGATAGCCCTAACTGTATCCAGCCTGCTGGCCATGTTCAATCTACTCTTTCTGCTCTGGACTCTTCCAGATGCCTCTGGCAATTCCCTCTTTCATGTCTACAATTAAAACCTCCCTCCTAACCATACCATGGAGCAATAATGTTGTCAGTTTATACATCTGGTGCGGAACACCCAGATGGGGCACCATGGACCAATTTCCAAGGATCTTGGCCTCTCCTAACCGAACCAAGCTGCTGAGTTGAATCACCTAAGGTATGGATCATTCCATTGGCTTCTGCCACCCACCATACTCAACTCCAGACTCTAGAGTCTGCCTCTTCAGCTGTTTTCTCCTCCACCAGCTCTAACCAACTGACTCTCTTTGCCCACCCAGTGTTTTCTCAGTCTCTCTGGCTCCTGGAGTCTACTAAACCCTCCCGGGATCCCACCACATGGAAAGGTTCTGTCTCTTGTTTGTTCTCTGGCGTTTGCTGTAGGCTTCACCACTGTGATTCAGGGCATCTCTCTGCTCAAGAACTTACCCCCTCCCTCTACTGGAACATTCCCTCTGGCAGAGTTCCTGTTGGTGACTGTTCCCTAAGCCCCTCCCACCTCCTCTTCACTCTGCTTCTGAAGGATGACTTCTTTCCTGCCCTGTCTCTCAGCTCTCTCTTGGCTCTGACATGGCTCTTTCCCTTCAGAATTAGCTTTGTCACCTGCCTTCTCTGATCTTTTCCTCCCGGAACTCAGAGGTTTCATTAAAGCCTTGCTGTCTTATTGCAAACAGCTTGGCCTCAAACAGCCCAGGGGCCACAAAATGGCAAACTTGATTTCCAAATTCTCACTGAGTGCCATAACTTCTGCCATAGCCCAAGCCATGACCCCAAAGTCTCTTATCTCTGAGCTTTCTCTAGTCTCCACTTTTGAAAAATCTCTTATCTCTAAGACTTCTTTACTCTCTCCTCCCCCAAAATGTCTTACGACCATTCTTTAAACTCTATCTCAGGATTTATAAACTCACTGAGTGAGGTTAAAACTCTGTAAAATCTGTAACTAAAAGTTAGTTTAAAACTTGTAACAAAAAGGTTCATAGTTAAAAAAATCTATACAGAGTCATGCTTATATGTAACTTGGATTCAACTCTGATTTAAGCAAATAGATTTGCTACAGCATACTAGATATGTATGTATAATATCTATATAAAAAATGAATACTGTATATATAGCATACTGTATATAGCTTTAATTCTAGTTTATAAAAATAGGACTTTAACAACATATATTTGATGAATAAGGTATGTTTGATTAAGGTTTATAAATTCCTGAGGTTATAAAGGTCTACTACTCAGGTTAACAGAGACTGATTTAGAGATGTATGTCTAACCGTTTATGTATTGCTGTGTTCCATGCCAGCCTTCTAGAAAATTTTAGATTAAGGAACAACATATGCTTGATGAATAAGTTATGTTTGAATAAATAAGGTTTATAAATTCTTAAGGCCTATTCAGGCTAGCAGAATCTTGACTTTAGGATGTATATCCAGCCTCTTTGTCTTTGCTAATTTTGTTAAGCTTTAGCTGCTAAGATAAACTGAGTCATACTAGAAATTGTGTATCCAATGAGTATATGAGCAACACAAATTAGACTTGTTGGGGTTCTTTTGTGGGGGGGGAGGACTCAAGGGTGGGAGGGTGTCTTTGGGAGGAATGGGAAGCAAGTGTGATTGGGGTGTATTGTATGAAATTCCCAAGTAATTAGTAAAAATATTTTGTTGGGGAAAAATGTAATTCATTTATAAGAACAAGCTTAGCCTTCTGTATATGCTGTCAAGGTTAATCCTAAAGCAAGTAACTAAAATAAGTAAAATTTGTTTCAAATCAAGTGAATTTAATAGATTAGATGATGGCCCTCAAACCCTTCAGAGAGATCTGATGAATGTGACATTTAAGGTATTTAATGAAAAAGGCTTCTCAGTTTCTGGTAGCAGCAACTGAGGCTATCTCCAAATAAGACGGGCTCCAATGGACTCCACCTGGAGCTTACTTCGAATGTGATAACAATAACTTCTGAGCGAAGACCTGCCCATGCCTAGTCCACCACCAGGGCCCTGCTCAAACTGTGCACACTGTTGGGTTGACTGTCCCACTCTGCCTTTGTGAGGTAGGTCAGTTTTCCCAAGTCCTTCCTCCACAGGAAAATTGCTCAGACTTTCTGAGTTTAGTAGCTGTAAGCTGATGCCACCCTGTGTGAGAGCCAAAGAGTGATGACCTCTGCCCTCAAGAAAACCATTGAGATCACCATGGAGGATCCCAGGCTGGCCATCCAGATATCAGGTGAGTCTGTTGTTTTCGTTGATAGAGAGGCCATTTGGATTATACTTTCTGGTCAAACTTATCCCTCCCAGATCTCTATGATGGTGTTAATGGCAAGCTGTATGTAGCTTCATCAGTTCAACTGCAGGAAGCTCACCTCAGCCAGCTACTCTCTCCAAGGCTACAACCACCTAGTCAGCCCATTTCATATGTAAAAATAAGGCCTTCCTTTTTCTAGAGCTACTAGGTCTCCTTGTTGAGAAAGGCAGACTCATGAATGGTTTACCTTACTGAGAGGCTGCGCACTGAAAAAGATAAACCCACAAAACATGTTTCCATGCAAAAGTAAGCTTAAACTATCATGCTGCTATTTACCAACTAAACATTTACTTTTTACTGTTCCTTTATTTAAAAGAACTTGCCTTTCAGTGACTGCTCTCCATAATTGTCTTAGTCAGTGTTCTATTGCTGTGAAGAGACACTATGACCACAGCAGCTCTTTCAAAAGAAAATGTTTAACTAGGACTGGCTTACCATTTCGGAGGTCTAGTCCATTGTCAGCATGGTGGGAAGCATGGCGGCACACAGGCAGACATGGTGCTGGAGAAGGAGCTGAGGGTTCCACATCCAGATCCACAGGCGCCAGGAAAAGAGCATGCTACTTAGCCCGGCTTATTTAACCCTAAAGCCCACCCTGACGGACACACTTCCTCCTACAAGGCCACAACTACTCCAACAAGATCACACCTCCTGATCCTCCTAGCTAGTGCCACTCCCTGATGACTAAACATTCAAATATAGGAGCCTAAGGGAGCCCCTGTTATTCAAACCACCACAGTAATCAATCATCTGTGTCTCATGGTAAATGACTGGATGGGAGAAAAAGGTTGAAAGCTAATGTAAGTTGTGAGGGTCTAAGGAGGTGATTTAAGATAAGTAAATGCAAGTTGTAAAGGTCTGAGGAAGAGATTTAAGGTATAATGAAAAATAAGACTTAGAGATAATATATGATGTTAGGACTTCAAAAGTTTGGAATCCTAACATGTTAACCAGTGCAGTTCTGATAAGCTATTAATCTAGCCTTGGTAAAGCACTGGCTACTGTTATCATAGTTACAGGCTCAAAAACTTAAAGTTCCTTTGGTTGTTTTCTAAATATAGACTTAAAAGTGCTTTTTCCTGTGCCAAAACATCTCTGTGCAATCTATATCCATATCTATCTATCTATCTATCTATCTATCTATCTATCTATCTATCTACACACACACACACACACACACACACACACACACGCATGCATGTATATATATATATATATATATATATATTATATATATATATATATATATCCCTCTGGACAGAGAAAAGAGTGTTCATGTTTTTATTTTAAACACAGAACCATTGTTTTGGATCCTCAAGCTTTTGCTGTGGCTCAAAGGCATGGATCTATTCCAGCTGTTTATAGACAAACAGTTACTAACTGCTTTTTCTACAGTGAGGATTTCAGTGCAGATTCCAAACAGTGCTCACACTAATACATCTTAAGATTTTATCTCTTTTTTTGTAAACTTTAAGAAAATTAATGTATGCATCAGGGTGTCTTGAGATCCATCTGTCCATCTGTCACAGGTCAACTGGTCTCCAGAAAGTACTCCCGTCAGTTGACAGCCTAAGCTTTCCTGGCTCTCCCTGAGGAGAGGCCCTTTGCTTCCTCTTGTCATGAGACTCCTTTCCACCACCACCTCCAACAACCAGGACCACAGGCTTGGAAGTTTCAAGTGTGTACCCGAGATAAAGATTTCCTTAAGCTCCTTTTTTTTTTTTTTTTTTTTTTTTTTTTGGTTTTTCGAGACAGGGTTTCTCTGCGTAGCTTTGCGCCTTTCCTGGAGCTCACTTGGTAGCCCAGGCTGGCCTCGAACTCACAGAGATCCGCCTGGCTCTGCCTCCCAAGTGCTGGGATTAAAGGCGTGCGCCACCACCGCCCGGCTCCTTAAGCTCCTTAACTTTATCATCTGTCCCTAGTATACATCTGTCCCAGCAGATTTCCACTAGACTGACAGATACCATCCAGGAATCAAGTTCAGCCTACAAACTGCTCCAAAACTGCTTGTAACACAGCAGCGCCAGGTGGTCCTGCAGAACCAGCCATCCTTGGAGTTGCTGAAAAACTATGTAAATGAGTCCAGCCAATGTAATCATCCCCGATCTCTGCAGGCTGGGTCAGTGAGATGCTTCTGACAAATGTGCCCTACCACTGCCTGAATCCCCTCCCTCTCCCTGCCTTTGACAAGCATGCTAGCCTTCCTGGGTCCCTAGAATGACATCTTAATCTCAGATGAGAAGCAGTTACAGAAGAGAGTGTGCTGTCCCTTACCATTGACAAGACTGGAAAATAGTCTCCACCCAGTATGGATGATGACTCCTCCATGTCCCCTGTCCTAATCCTTTCCCACCCATATCCTGCAGCCCTTCCCAGAGGTGTCCACCCAAAATTAGGAAAGAATTACATACAACTGGTTGGGAGGAGCACATGAATGATCAGGTTAAGAGTCTGATGATGATCCCTGCCTCCTCCTTCCAAGAGGTAATGTCAATAGTCAACAAGCCCTGCTATGACGATCTTGAGCAAGCAGGCTCATACTCCTAAAGATGGCAGCTGTTAGACTTGGAGGATGGTCCTGTACACATGAGGCTTCTCTAAAGTGTCCCCCTCTTGCATCAGTAGCAGAGAGTATCCTTCCTCTCAGGATCCCTTTGCTGTGCTAATGTAGATCAACTGTACTCAGAGCATCACACCTCAGACGCATGCTGCTGCTGCTGCTCGTCCCAGCTCTTTACCTGTCCCAGCCTTGCCTCTCTGCACTTGTCATTGGATCTCAAACTGGCTAGTAGATTGAATTCTTCAGCACTTGACTGCAGATTAAAATCTAATATCTGCATTCAAAGTGTTCATAGTCTGGTACTCTACAGGGAAGAAAGCATTGCAAATGTCAAGTGAGAGAGAGACACCGAAGAGGTCTGAAGAAGATGTACCCCAAACAATCCACAATCTAGGAAGAAATCAATTAGAAGAATTGATGGAGATGGGGGCTGGAGAGGCATGCAGAGCCAGACTTAAGGTATTTAGATCCAGTCTTCAAAATACTAGGGAACTCAATTAGGAAAGCAAAGAGATTGGATTTGTCTCATACAAATAAATGTGAGATAACTGTGAAAGTCATATAACTGAAAATGGAAATGGTACGACATAAGCAATGGAATATTCAACATGGCGGCTCATACCTGTAAGAGAGACTGAGGCTGGTGGATTGTAATGAGTGCATGGCCACCTTGGGATATGATAAGACTTTTCTCAAGAGAAAGAAAGAGAGCTAGGGTGAGGACCTGAGTCTGAATCTCTGGAACCCACCTAAAGTTGGGCACAGTCGATCGTATCTGTAATTCTAGTGCTCCCGGGGCAAGATGGAAGGCAGAGACTGGAGAATCCCCAGAAGCTCACTGTGCTGCACCGTGGTAAGCAACAAAGGAAACCCTGCCCCAAAACCAACTCGAAGATGAGGACACATGAACACATACATACACACACACACACACACACACACACACACACACACACACACACAGAAGGAAGATGCAGCTCAGGAAAGGACTGAGGAGCTACTTAAGAGATTAGGATGGAAGACAATATGGAGAAAGACAATGGAGATAAGAAGTGGAACTAAGACGGGGAAGAGGGAAGTGGGGAGGTCCCCATTGCTGCCCCTACACCACACCCACCAGTCTGAGCTTGTGTTTGCCAGGTCATTGAAAGAGACCAAATAATTAAAGAGGGGGATTGAAATTGGAAAAGAGAACGGGGGAACTTTCTCTAGCCTTTCCTTTCCAGGTCACCCTCTAAGCAGGGGTTCTTCCTTCTTTTGAACATTTATGTTCCCATTTTGAGATCCTTACAGTTGATCAGCCATGCTGAATTGTATTATGAAGACAGGTGAATAACCTGCTGATTTGAAAGTGTTTTGATATGCAGATTATCAATAATTATATCTTATAATAGAAGAAATACATAATTCCTTAAAGGTCCGGGTCCTTTATCTTTTGTGAATTCACCTAAGAAAGCAAATTTAACAGAAAACAGATTTTGAGCACATGTAATCTGAGCATCCAGGACACTGAGGCAGAAGGACCATGAGATTGAGGTACCAGGCTACATAAAGAAAGAGAGCCTGTCTCGGAAAGAAAGAGAGAACAAGAAAGCGAGAGAGCGAGAGAGCGAGAGAGCGAGAGAGCGAGAGCGAGAGCGAGAGCGAGAGCGAGAGCGAGAGAGAGAGAGAGAGAGAGAGAGAGAGAGAGAGAGAGAGAGAAAGGGAGGAGGAGAAAGAAAGACAGAAAGAGGAAGGAAGGGAGGAAGAAAAGGAAGGAAGGAAGGAAGGAAGGAAGGAAGGAAGGAAGGAAGGAAGGAAGGAAGGAAGAAAAGATGGCGAGTCAGATAATTCTTGAAATGTCTGTTAAACTTTGTTCCTGTTGGCTACTGTTAGAGGTCACGTGAGAGTTAATATTTAGTCAAAAACGAATTCAGCCAAGAATGTTTTCATATATCCATGAATATTTGACCCCATGAGATAATTCCTTGAGTGTACATAGAAAGTAAGTCTCAAAGGCCTTTCACACACATTATTCCTTGAACAAGGTGCCCTGGAAGGTAACTAGGTCCTTCAGTTCTAATGCCTCCGAGGAAAAAAAATAAGACTAAATCAGTTTTCACAGAGCTTGGCTGAGGGCCACTTGGATTCAATGCTGATTTTGTGGTACTCTGCAAATAGAATAACCAATATTGAGGCACTATGTTGATATTGGATTTGGGAGGCATTGCCAGAACAAACACAGGACAGGCCATGCTCTTGTGGTGGTTGCAGAGAGAGGTTCATTATGATAAAAAAAAAAAAATATGTCTTACATTCTAAGAGACAAACTTGCTGGACCTCACAGCCAGAATTATAATACACCCAAGACTGCTGTCCTGCTGTATATTCAACTGTTTGTTTCACCTGCCTTTAAGAGAACAGTGGGACAACCAACCTTACCTGCTTTGGATTACCCATGTAATCAACTTTTATAACCTAAGCTATGCATAACTGGCATCTTAAGTCATGTGCTCTTCCATATCCCTGACCTAGAGTAACACACGTGTGTTTGTGTGCTATGATAACCATCTGCTGGAAATAGAAAATAGGCTGGAAGTGGCCTTATAAAATGAATATCCACCATAAACGCTGAAAGGAGCATTCCAGTATTACTTGATGGTGTGTTTGTTTGTTATCTGGGTCAGTTGGAGCCAGTGACCCCATCCCTTTAAAAAACCAAACAAACTCCATTAAAGTTTTCTTTAAAATATCCCTCATTCCTTCCTGATGTGATGCATTCTGTGCTGTTCAACAAAAGAGAGAACAAAGCCCTTTGTTGGGGACACACATGACAGACACAAGAGCAGACACAGACATGGGGACAAACACACAAGACAGCCTCCAGGCAGACACAGATTCAGACCCATACAGCAGATATGCAGAGACAATGAAAGGATGGGGAGAGAAAAGCCGAGAATGTGAATCAGGGCTCCGTCTTGGTGAACTGACCCCAGGAGGAAGCCCTTTGATTGCTTTCCTTAATGTGAGGCTGACATAGGATCGGTGTCTCTGAGTGTGTTATTAGTGTATTCAAATCAAACACACACGTCAGTGCCTTGTGGGAGGCGTCTTTACTGCCTTTCATTCTTGCAGGTGGTGATCGGGTTTTATTTTGAATACATCGGGCCTTCCAACTCTCACAGGACACAGAAGTGGGTCTGGGAATGTAGCTGAGTTGGTAGGGTGCTTGTCCAGCGTGCACTAAGCTCTAGATTTGGTCCTCAGAACCACAAAAAGGCTGGTGTGGTGATGCAGACCTGTCACTCTGGAGGTGGAGACAGGGAGATCAGAAGGTCAAGGTCATCATCTTCTATAGCAACTTTAAGGCTGACAGGTGCCCCAGGAGGTCCCGTCTCTAACAAACAAACAGAATATAGACATTAGGACTCAAGGTTACTCTTTCTTTCTCTCTAGCTCTCTCTCTGGAATTTGGGGTCCATTTGATGATGCTGTGCCATGACTGACTGTTTACTTGAGTACCTAGAACTGCTGCACTTAGTGGCAGAAATGAGGATGCTCTGCAGGAAAGGCTACTCAGCTGCAAGAAATACACCCAGCTGACTGACAGCCTCCAACTCCTGAGTCACTCAGCCCAGCTCAGCTTCGGAGTCCTTTTGCACTCCCCTGGGAGCATCTTGGCCATGGTCCTCTTGTACTGCTCTGTGAGCCTCAGCTCAGGACTATGGGGTCTAGCCAAGCTGTCCAAAGCTAACCCTTCTAAGGATAGGCCTTGGAGTCCCCACTCACAGAAGAGATCATCAGAGATGCCTATCCATGGGAGAGCTCCCCATCAATCCCACGAACTTCCTTTGACATCTGGAGTCCAGTCCACAGCGAACCTTTACACTGCTAGCTCCATCCTCCATAGTACCTCGCAGAAGACCCTGTAGACACACCTG